>NC_088374.1:3777968-3780468 GCF_034508935.2 Berghia stephanieae
TATTAATGGTGGTGGTGGTGGTGGTGGTGGTCGTAGTAGTTGTATTAATGGTGGTGGTGGTGGTGGTGGTTGTGGTGGTGGTGGTCGTAGTAGTTGCATTTATGGTGGTGGTGGTGGTGGTAGTGGCGGTAGTAGTTGTACTAATGGTGGTGGTGGTGGTGGTAGTGGCGATAGGAGTCGTACTAATAGTGGTGGTGATGGTGGTGGTGGTGGTGGTTGTGGTGATGGTGGTGGTGGTGGCGGTAGTAGTTGTACTAATGGTGGTGGGGGTGGTGATGGTTGTGGTAGTAGTTGTACATATGTTGGTTGTGGTGGTGGTGGTGGTGGTGGTGGTGGTGGTGGTGGTGGTGGTGGTGGCGATAGTATTTGTACTAATGGTGGTGGTGGTGGTGGTGGTGGTGGTTGTACTAATGGCGTTGGTGTTGGTGGTGGTGGTGGCGTTGGTGGCAGTGGTAGTGGTGGGGATGGTGGTTATGGTGATGGTGGTGTTGATGGTGGTGGTTTTGGTGGTGGTGGTGTTGGCGGTGGCGGTGGCGGTGGTGGTGGTGCTGGTGGTGGCGGCGGTGTTGGTGGTGGTTTTGGTGGTGGTGGTGGTGGTGGTGGTGGTTTTGGTGTTGGTGTTTGTGTTGTGGTTTTGGTTGTGATGGTGGTGATGGTGATCGTGTTGTTGGTCGTGGTGGTGTTGGTGGTTGTGGTGGCAGTGGTGGTTATGGTGGTGGTTGTTGTTGTGGTGGAAGTGGTGGTTGTGGTGGTGGTGGTGGTGGTGGTGATTGTTGTGATGGTGGTAGTGGTGGTGGTAGTTGTGATGGTGGTAGTGGTGGTGTTGGTGGTAGTGATGGTGGTCGTGGTGGTGGTGGTGGTGGCGGTAGTAGTTGTACTAATGCTGCTGGTGGTGGTGGTAGTCGTAGTAGTTGTATTAATGGTGGTGGTGGTGGTGGTAGTGGCGGTAGGAGTCGTACTAATAGTGGTGGTGATGGTGGTGGTGGTGGTGGTGGTGGTGGTGGCGGTAGTAGTTGTACTAATGGTGGTGGGGGTGGTGATTGTTGTGATGGTGGTAGTGGTGGTGATAGTTGTGATGGTGGTAGTGGTGGTGTTGGTGGTAGTGATGGTGGTCTTGGTGGTGGGTAGTGGCGGTAGTAGTGTACTAATGCTGCTGGTGGTGGTGGTAGTCGTAGTAGTTGTTAATTAGGTGGTGGGTGGTGGTGGTGTAGGTGGTGGTGGTGGTGGTCGTAGTAGTTGTATTAATGGTGGGTGTGGTGGTGGTGGTGGTGGTCGTAGTAGTTGTATTAATGGTGGTGGTGGTGATGGTGGTGGTGGTGGTGGTGGTCGTAGTAGTTGTATTAATGGTGGGTGTGGTGGTGGTGGTGGTGGTGGTGGTGGTGGTGGTGGTGGTGGTGGTGGTGGTGGTGGTGGTGGTCGTAGTAGTTGAATTAATGGTGGTGGTGGTGGTGGTAGTGGCGGTAGTAGTTGTACTAATGGTGGTGGTGGTAGTGGCAATAGGAGTCGTACTAATAGTGGTGATGATGGTGGTAGTGGTGGTGGTTGTGGTGATGGTGGTGGTTGTGGTGGTGGTGGTGGTGGTGGTGGCGATAGTATTTGTACTAATGGTGGTGGTGGTGGTGGTGGTGGTGGTTGTTGTACTAATGGCGTTGGTGTTGTTGGGGTGGTGGTGGCGTTGGTGGTGGTGGTGTGGTGGGGATGGTGGTTATGGTGATGGGGGTGGTTTGATGTGGTGGGTTTTGGTGTGTGTGGTGGTGTTGTGGTGGCGGTGGTCGGTGGTGGTGGTGGCTGGTGGTGGGCGGTGTGGTGGGTGGTGGTGGTTGTGGTGGTGGTGGTGGTGGTTTGGTGTGTGGTGGTGTGTGTGGTTTGGTTGTGGTGGTGGTTTTGGTTGTGTGGGTGGTTTTGGTTGTGATGGTGGTGATGGTGGGTCGTGTTGTTGGTCGTGGTGGTGTTGGTGGTTGTGGTGGCAGTGGTGTTTATGGTGGTGGTTGTTGTTGTGGTGGAAGTGGTGGTTGTGGTGGCGGTGGTGGTGGTTGTGGTGGTAGTTTTGATGATGGTAGTGGTGGTAGTTGTGATTGTGGTAGTGGTGGTCTTGGTGGTAGTGATGGTGGTCGTGGTGTGGTGGTGGTGGCGGTAGTAGTTGTACTAATGCTGCTGGTGGTGGTGGTAGTCGTAGTAGTTGTATTAATGGTGGTGGTGGTGGTGGTAGTGGCGGTAGGAGTCGTACTAATAGTGGTGGTGATGGTGGTGGTGGTGGTGGTGGTTGTGGGCGTGGTGGTGGTGGCGGTAGTAGTTGTACTAATGGTGGTGGGGGTGGTGATTGTTGTGGTAGTAGTTGTACTAATGTTGGTCGTGATGGTGGTGGTGGTGGTGGTGGTGGTGGTGGTGGTGGTGGTGGTGGTGGTGGTGGTGGTGGTGGTTGTTGTACTAATGGCGTTGGTGTTGGTGGTGGTGGTTGGCGTTGGTGGGGATGGTGGTTATGGTGGTGGTGGTGTTGATG
>NC_088374.1:3785468-3790468 GCF_034508935.2 Berghia stephanieae
ATGTCAACGTGACCTGTACACCCTTACTACTGCAATGAGAAATAAATGTACGGTGAATTGCAAGCAATAGCGGTCTTTGTGTCTGTCTGCTTTTTAAAATATTAATAATAATATAATGATGATGATGATGATGATGATAATAACAATAATTATATATATAATAATAATAATAATAATAATAATATAATAATAATAATAATAATATAATAATAATAATAATAATAATTAATAATAATAATATATATAATAATAATGATAGACAGCTCGGTAGAATACTCCTCTCAAATCCTGTCACTAGCCTCAATCATCCTGACGTGAAATACTTCATAAACGTTTCGGGCTCAAAAGCCTCCTTCAGCAACTTTTTTGGATGTTGTTGTTGTTGTTGTTGTTTGCCGAAGAAGGGTTATGGGCGCAAAATTTTCTGCGCCTGTTATTTTCATTTATTGGTTTTTACTTTACACAACCCACAAATTCTTTCCATTTTATATAATTTTGACTAGTGAAAAATAATGTGCAATTGCTTGACTAGTCACAGTGAAATAAATGCCTTCCTTGTCTTTTTTTTTCACTCAAGTGGAAAATGTGGCCACAGTCCGTATAAATGAGAACGGAGAATAGATAATGTCAAGAGGACGTTAATCCCGTTTAGCCGTCTACAAACCTACCAGGAATGGAATATGAGAGAACAGGGTTTGTATATCATTGAATTATTTAACTCAATCACATTACATATGTATCTAGCCAACCTATCATGAAACTGTTAGAAAGTGAATTCGATCAATAAAAACCCTTCAAATAATGTGTCTGAGCCCATTAGTTATAAAAAGCGATATTTTGTAGATAATGGGACCAATACCGACAGAATCAAATCTTTACGTTGGGTGAATAAGCAACTTATGGATCAATTGTAACCAGTTTTTAATTCAAGGGTTTGGCGTCTACTTTCGTGTTTGTTACAAACGAATTTTTAAATAATAAGATTGGAGTCCCAGTTATCCAATGTCCAATAAATCGATTTTTGAAGGATGCTTTGTGCTTACAATATGTTGTTATAAACAAACCAATAAAATGTGTATAAATAAATAGTGCGTAAATATCTCTCGTCTCTTATCTGGTAGAATACTGTAATTCAGCGACGTAGATTCCATGTCCTAAATTGGACGTAACAAATTAGATTCACGCCCATCGTGTAGGATGTTTTCAAGCAGATCATCTCGACCTGGCTCATCCTGTTGACACTTAAAACGACTTGGAGTTGCACTTATCACATCAATTATAGAACGAAATAATTAGCGCGGGAAGATAAACCTTAAAAACATGTTTTGGTTTTCCTTTAAGTCTATTATTTTTATCAGAAACGTTGATACAATGCCCAAGTGGAATGGGATGTGGAAATAAGTGCGTGAGATAATGTCGTGTTAGGTTGTACCAGGCCAGGCTTTTGTAGATTGGAGTATGGAAAGTAGATCCAAATGTATTTGTGGAAAGACTAGTGAGTTACAACGAGATAGATTATTAGTTGTGGTGATGGTGGTCGTGGTGGTGGCCGTGGTGGTGGCCGTGGTGGTGGCCGTGGTGGTGGCCGTGGGGGTGCCCGTGGTGGCAATCGTTGTATTATGGTAATGGCGGTTGCTGTGAATATGATTATTATATGGACTAAGTTGGTTTTGGTGGAGGTAGTGGTCGTTGTCTTTGGAATGTTGTTGTTTAAGATGTCGTGAGGGTACTGGTGGTGGTGATGGTGGTGGTGATAATAAAATAAGGTAATAAATAAACAAAATTCATATTATTCATCCAAAAGGGGAAATTTCTCTCTAAGGTCTATTCCTACGGAAGTCTTGAATAACTCAGGCGTCAGCCGCAGTGCAGCGCCTCAAATTGAGCTACCTTTTCAAGGCATATAGCTCAGTGTGTAATCGAACTCGGTACCTTTCGGGTACAAAGCAAGGCTTGTACCACCGAGCCACGCTGTCCCATGGTAGTGGTAGTGCAAGTGGGTAAAGAGGTGGTGGGGTGGTTGTTGTAGGGGTGTGGTGGTAGTTATGATGACTCTGGTAGTGATGGTGGTGGTGGTGGTGGTGTTGAAAGTGTTGAAAGTGGTGGGAGTGTTATTATGTATTGTTTATTAGTATTGATGATGGCGATGTTGGTGATGATGATGATGGTGGTGGTGGTGATGTTAGTGATGATAATATTGATGGTTGTGGTGATGATGATTGTGGTGTGGTTGTGATGGTGTTGGTCGGAGTCATAATGGTGGTGGTGGTGATGGTTGTAGTGATGGTGGAGATGCTGGCGATGGTGATGATGGTGTTGGTGACGTTGGTAGGATGGTGGTGGTGGTAGCAGTGGTGGTAGTGATGGTAGTACTGGTGTAGGTGTGATGGTGGTAGGGTGTTGGTGGTAGGGTTTATGGTGGCGGTGGTACTGGTAGTAGTGGTGTGCTGGTGTTGCTTTTATTGTGGTGAAGTGGGGAATGAGGTTGCAGTGATTGCGATGGTGGTTGTGGTGGTGATGGTAGCGGTGGTAGTGGTGGTGCAACTGTTGAAAGTATTGTGGTAATAATGATTGTGCTGATATAATGCAAAGTTTATAATCTTTAGACAAATGAATGTGGAAAAACCACATATACATGTTTGGCTGATAATTTTGTCTTATTTCCTCAACATAAGTTGCATGAATTCAGCAGCCCAGGCACATTTAATAATCATTGAGAGATTGCTTGGCAAAGCATTTTCCCTGCCACAATATACAACAAAATGATACCATAGATTTGGAACTAGAGATTAGAAGCGTGTCATTCGTTGCTATGTCTGACAATCGTGATAGAATAGAAATGTATGAATTACACCAGAGAATGTTCAGGGAGAGAAAGAAAGCGAGGGGTTCTTTCATCATCGCGATGCCGCGTTGGTTATGAATTTCGTGTCCGTAAACTGTCGACTGTCAGCAACGGCAGTCGTCACCATTTGTGACCCGTCGCCTCGAAACGGTATTAAGTCGGGATGACTAAGATGCCGAAAATTGAATTTGTGGCCAGACATATCAGACTTGAGTTGAGTTTATAAACTTGATTGAGGAGAATGAATATCATAATTCAGGTTGCTGAATACCAGACATTCATAATTTTGACCAGTTCACTTTTCATCTGACTTGTTAGCATCTGGTTCATTCCGACATAATACCGCTTTGAGACGTTGGGTCACATTTGGTCTTGTTATCATTAGTCTTTAGCCTCTTATCAAAATGAATTTAAAAAAACACCCATTGGTGTAGTGCAATAAATTGTAACAGTTCAAACATAGAACAAACGTCCTAAGTTTTATCACTTACGTTTTGATACGATAAGTTTGGTAATAGTCGTATTATTAGCATTATAACAAATCCATTCTTACATTACTTTGAAGGGAAGTGACGATGCATATCGAGAGAAAAAAAGTGATTACATTTGACTGAATTATAAGTAGACAACACACATTATAAAAAATGTCGAAACAACAAGACACAAAAGCAAAAAAATCATAATTAGTCAAATATGGAAATAATCTATAAAGAGGGTGTTGGATGTGGAGGTAAGAAGTGGAGTGACAGAAGAGAGAGAGAGAGAGAGAGAGAGAGAGTAAATGAGAGAGAGAGAGAAGAGAGAGAGAGAGAGAAGAGAGTAGAGATCCTCTGTGTGGCCTTGAGCAAGTCACATCGCTTAATTTGCGGTTTTGCACTGCGGCTGACGCCTGGGTTTTTCCAGTCTTCCCATGTAATAGACTCTAGAAAAAAATTTCCCCTGTGGGATGAATGAAGGGATTTTTTTAATTTCGTAAATTGTGTTTTTATTCTTACATATTAATTACCAATTTTCAACTTCTAGTGATTTATACTTCCTACCACTTCTTACCCTCACTTCTATTATCTTTCTCTCTTCTTCTCTTTCTATCTCTCTCTGTTCTCTCTCTCTCTCTTCTCTCTCTCTCTCTTCTTCTCTCTCTTCTTCTCTTTCTATGTCTGTTCATAATTACATACCACTCCCCTAACCCCATCCCCTTCATTACTACTTTATAGTATCAACCTATATCATTTATTAACAGTACATTGCTGTCTCTTTTCTCTCTCTCTTCTCTCTTCTCTCTCTCTCTCTCTCTCTCTCTCTCTCTCTTCTTCTATATATATTATATATATATATATTTTATATTATATATATATATCATATATATCTATCTCTAAATCTCTCTCTATGTAATCCGTTCCTTCTTTCTCTTTTGCTCCTGGAACTCCTGCCATACAAAGTAATGTTTACAATGTTTTTGATAAGATCATCAGTGGAGTCCGAACTCAAATCAAAGTATTGAAAAATGTTAAAATCCTATAGATCCCAATTTAACGTTTACCGGCACGAAATAGGAAAGCACACAAGGTTTACCATTGTGAAACGCGAAGCAATGTTGTTAAAGAGAAAACAACACTCGTTTCTTTTCTCGTCTGTATAGCGTCTCTGATGACATGACCTCAGTAAAACATTTCGTTACGTTCTGTAAACAAAGTTAACAGGTTTATCACTATTTCTCTATCACTCTCTCAATCGCTCTCTCTCTCTCTTTCTATCTCTCTCCTCTCTCTCCCCTTTTTTTTTCTCTCTTTCTTTTTCCCTCTCACGTATTTCCCTTTCTCGTTTATTTGTCTTTCTCTATCTCTTTCTGCTTTCTCTCCTTCTATATCTCTTGTATTTTCTCTCTCTCTCCTCTCTCTCTCTCTCTTTTCTTCTTCTCTCTCTCTCTCTTCTACTTCCGTTTCTTTCTCTATCCCTTATTTCCCCTCTCTCTTTCATTCTGTCTCTCTAACTTTTTCACTCTAGCTCTCGTTCTTATCCCTTTCCTTTCTCTCCATTTTTTCTCTCGCTAACTTTCTATATATCACTCTTTCTCTTTTTCTTTATCTGTTTTTAGTTCGTGTCTTTCTCGGCTCCTCTTTCTTTATTAATTCAGTCTCTCTCCTTTTCTCTCTAT
>NC_088374.1:3797968-3800468 GCF_034508935.2 Berghia stephanieae
TACTAACTACTACTATACTACTACTACTACTACTACTACTACTACTACTACTATAACTACTAACTACTACGAGTAGTTCATCTACTACTGTAAAATTCATCAGAGTTGAAATAATGTTTATTGGTTCTCCAAGGCACGTTATTTGTATAATAATAAACGAATGAATGTATCCACAGTTGAAAGATTCTGTCACTGTTGCTTATTTTGTTATCACGAAAGGATAGATAGAGTCAAATACTGAATATGAAATGTGACCCGTCCCTTGCATCAAGTATTAAGTATGGATGAACTATTTGTTAAAAATTGGATTTCAACTTTAAGTCTTGTTCACTTTGAAGAACTTTATTTGTTGTTGTCAATAAAACGTTTTGTTTTCATCCCAGTCTTATAACTTTGATTAGAATTTATTGTTTAAGTATCTGCACACCTCCACACCCCCCCCCCCCCCCTGAACTATTCCCGTTTAGAGGCAATAGTTCACATAAACTTGTATTAACGCCGGATAATCGCAACTCGGTTAATCGCAAATTTCGGTTAATCTCTACACTTCCCAAGAAAGGGAATTAATTCTAAATATATAAAGTTACCGTTTAATTCCAACTTCGATTAATCGCAACAAATTAAGACCTGAAAAAGTAGCAAATCCAAGAAATCAGTCAATCAAAATCTCATGATTAAACTTCATCAAGGGTGAAATCATGACAGGACGAAGAATCGAGAGAGTGTAGGGTTTAACACAACAGTGGTTTGTCACCAATCTGTTAGAGACAAGGGAGGATGGGCATTGCAGTATGGGTTTGTGAGGTCATCCGTGACCATTAGATCGGATGCATGGGGCAAGGCATGGTCTAGACAGGTTAACCTTAACAATTGTAACGAAAGACTGAGCGTTATCCGTTGTTTTGGGACCGACAACTGTTTAATGTGACCAATGGGTTTGGTGAGGGCCTATTGTCTCTCATCACGACTAATCGCTTTGACTCTTACAAATGTTGAGATCAGGAGAGTAAAAGTGAATCCAATCGGAATAAGTTGTTTTTGTTTCTTAAAATCTATCCGTGCTGCCAAGTGCATTGTGTAATTGTGCACAGGAAACTCAAGTTCGGTTAATTTTAACTTCGCTAAATATCAACATTTTAGCTGATTCTAAAGTGTTGCGATTATCCGGATGGACTGTATAATGAAACGAGAAGTTATAGCTAAGCAAAACATGTGAGTGGTGAAAATATCATCGTGACCTTTACACACTTAATGCTGCAATGAAAAAGAAATCCCGGTGAAATGCATACAATAGCGGTCTTTAAAATAATAATAATAATAATAATAAAATAATAATAATAATAATAATAATAATAATAATAATAATAATAATAATAATAATAATAATAATAATAATAATAATAATAATAATTATAATACTAATAATAATAATAATAATAATAATAATAATAATAATAATAATAATAATAGCTCTGTAGAATACTCCTCTCAAATCCTGTCACTAGGCTCAATCATCCTGATGTGAAATACGTTGTAAACGTTACGGGCCCAAAACCCTTCTTCAGTAACTTACCAAACATATCCGGACGAAAGACAAGCGAAACATTCTGTCTTCTGTCGTGAATTTAAGCTTTGTTTCTTATTGGCTGAAGAAAAGGTTTGAAACCGAAACGTTCTGTGCTTGCTATTATATTGTTATTTTGTGTTTTTAAGATTTTCTTATAGATAAATACACAGTCTGGTGAATAATTGAATAGAATTCCAAACTGTGGGGTCGAATGTAGTGAAATAATTCTCTCCAAATTGTTTTAATTTTGTCAATGGTGTCTCTAGTAAATAGGCGTCGACAGATTTTTACTTCATAATTCGTGTATAAAGGGAAAGCTATGCTTGAATAAAATTTGGAGAATTTGGTTTCAGAGCATTGTAATGGATTAGAGATTGATCTAGACTCGTATTGATATTCCTTGAAGTTGGAAAAGTGGAGAGAGAAAACAGCATGGAAGAAATAAATAAAGTCAGAGAGGACGTACAGTATAATTAGTCGTCATTGTTTGTGTTTGTTTAGTATTGTTTGCTGGGTTGTTTGCTTGTTTTTTGTTGGTTTTTTGTTGTTGTTGTTGTTGATGTTGTTTGCTGAAGAAGGGATTTGAGCCCAACATGTTCTGTGCTTGGTATTTTGTACTTTTTTACAGCTGTTATATTTAATTTTTTGCTAAATACTTTATACATCCCACAGCTTCTTTCAGACTTGTGTCCCGTTGACGTGTGAAATGAATAATATGCAATTGCTTGACTAGTAACAGTGAAATAAATGCCTTCGTTATCTTCTTTTACTCTCGTGCAAAATGTGGCCACAGTCCGTATAAATGAGAACGGTGAATAGATAATGTCAAGAGGACGTTAGTCCCGTAGAGCCGTGTACACACCTACCAGGAATTGATTATGAGAGAACATGGTGTGTATTTTATTCAACTGATTTAACTTAAGACACATTATA
>NC_088374.1:3805468-3812968 GCF_034508935.2 Berghia stephanieae
ACGGGTCCCTTTTCCCTTTTTAAAACAAAATAATATTTTACAATTATTTCCCTTTTATTTTTAAAAAAAAAGGGTTTTTAAATTTTTTTAATTTTTCAATTTTTTAATTTTTTTTATGTAATTTTTTTACATTTTTTTTTAAAAAAATATATTAAAAAGGGGTTTTATTTAATATTTTTTTTATATTTAAAAAATTTTTTTTTTTTAAAAATTTTTTTTTATTTAAAAAAAAATTGGGGAAAAAAATTTCCTTTTTGGGGGGCTAAATATTTTTTTTTATTTTTATTTTTATTTTATTTTTATTTTTATTTTTATTTTTTTTTTTTTTTTTTTTTTTTTTTAATAAGGGTTTTAGTAATAGGGTTTGTTTTAAATAAAAGTAGTAGTTTTTAAAAATAGTAGTAGTAGTTAAATGAAAGGATAGTATGTGGGATAGTAGTGAGTAGTAAGTTTTGGGAGAGTAAGTATAGTAAGTGTGTAGTATAGTATTTTTTTAAGTAGTAGTAGTAGTAGTAGTAGTAATTTTGTTTTTAAAAAATGTTTTAGTGTAGTTAGTAGTAGTGGGGTTTTTTTAAGTATTTGTTGGGAGTTTTAAAAAATAAATAGTAGTGTTTGGAAATAGTGTAAGTGGGAGGGGGTTTTTAGTAGGGTAGAAATGTAAGTTAGTAAGGGGGTTTTGTAGTAGTAAAAATAGTAGTAGTAAAAATTTTTGTGTGAGTATAAGTAATATATTATTATATATATATAGATATATTTTTTAAATTTTTAATAATATTTTTTTATAAAATATTATATATATATTAATTATATAATTTTTATATTTATATATATTATAAAAATTTTTTTTTATATTAATATAAAATTTTCATTTTAATAATATTTATATAAAATTTATATATATATATATATATTATATAATATAAAAATATTTGGGGGGGGTTTTTTTTTTTGGGGGGGTTTTTTTTTATATATAAAATTTTAAAATTTTATATTTTTTAAAAAATTTATAAAATTTAAAAAAAATTTTAATTATATATTTATTATATAAAATTTTTTTTTTAATTATTAAATTATATAAATATTAATTTTTATTTTTTTAAAAAGGGGGGGGGGTTTTTTTTTTTGGGGGGAAAATGTTTTTTTTTTATAATAAGGGAAATAAAAAGAAAAAAAGGGATTTTTAAAATTTTTTTTGGGGGGTTAAGGGGGGTTATAAAAAAATTTTTTTTTTCGGGGGATAGTTAAAAAAGGGGATATAAATTAAAAGAAGATTTTGGGGAAAAAAAAAATTAATATTTTTTTTTAAAAAAATTTTAATTTTTTAAAAAAGGGGAAAATGGAAAAAATTTTTTTTTTTAAAATGATGTGTTATAAAAACCTTTTTTTTTATTAAAAAAGAAAAAATTTTATTTTTTTTTTTTTAAAAAAAAAAAATTTAAATATTTAAAAAAATTTTTTTATTAAATAATTTTAAAAATTTAAATTTAAAAAAAAAAAAAATTTATATTATAATTTTTTTAAAAAAAAAATTTATATATTTTTTTTAAAATATTTTAAATTTATTTTGGTTTTTAAAAAATTTAAAAAATTTTTTTTCCCCCCAATGTTTTTCCAAAAAAAAAACATTTTTATAAAAATTAAAATTTAAAATTTTTTATAATTTCTAAAAAAAAAAAAAAAAAAAAAATTTAAAAATTTTTTTCAAATTATCCTTTTAATTTTAATTTTAATTCTTACTTAAATTTAAAAATTTAAAATATTAAAAATTTTAAAATTTAAATTTTTTAAAAATAATTTATTTTTTTTTTAAATAATCACTACTTTTTCCCCCCCCCCCTTTTTTTTTTTTAATTCTAAAACCCCCCAATCACACAACCCCAAAAAAAACAATCTCCAAAACTTTCCCCCCTTTTTTTAAAAACCCTTTAATAAATTAAAAACTCCCAAACTTAAAAAAATTTTTTCACTCAAAAAACTCTACATATTCCCTAAAAAAATAACCAAAAAATAAAAAAAAAACACACCCTTAACCACATAAAAAATTTTTTTACAAAAAATATTTTTTTCCCTAAACATATTCCCCCTCTTTTAAAAAAAAATTCCAAAAACCCCCCAAATATATACTTTTATTAACTTTAAAACCATTTCCCCCCCCCCCAAAAAAAACCCCTAAATTCATTAATTTTAAAAAACCCACCAAAAAAAATCTCAAAAACAATTAAAAAAAAAAAAAATAAATTTAAAACTTTAATTTTTAAAAAAAATATTTACCCAAAAAATTTTTAAAAAAAAATTTTTTTAAAAATTTTAAACTAATTAAAAATAATAATTTTTTAAAAAAAACCCCAAAATTTTTTTAAAAAATTCCCACACTTAAAATTTTTTCCTTTTTAAAAACCAAAAAAAAATTAATTTTTTTTTTTTTTAAAAAAATAATTTTTAAAAAATTTTTTTTAAATAGGGGCCAAAAAACCCCCTTTTTTTTAAAAAAAAATTTTTTTTTAAATTTTTTAAACTTAAATTTATTTTTTATTTTAAAAAATTTTTAATCCACCCCACATCTTTTTATTTTAAAAAATTTTTTTTTTTAAACCTCAATTTTCAATTTTTTTCAAAAAACCTTTTTCCCCCCTTTAATTTTTTTCATTTTAAATAAATTTTTTTTTCCCAATTAAATTTTTTTTTTCCCCCTTTTAAAATTTTTAAAAATTTTTAATTTAAAATTTTTAAAAAATTTTTTTTCCCCCCCCCACCCCTTTTTTTTTCCCCCCCCCAACCCCCCAAAAAAACAAATTTTTTAAAAAATTTTTTTTTATTTTAAAACCCACTTTTACCCTTTTCTCTTTTTTTTTTCAACTTTTTTATTTTAAAACCAAAAAAACCCTTTTTTAAAAATATTTTTTTTTTATTTCCCCCCCAAAAAAAAAAAATTTTTTTTATTCTTTTTTACAAAACAATTTTTAAAAAAAAAAAACCCTCACTTTTTTCCCTTTTTTTCCAAAATTTTTCCCCCCCTTTTTTTTTAAAAATTTCCCCCAAAGAAATTTTCCCATAAAAAACATTTTCCCTAAACCATAAAACCCAAAAAACCAAAAATCTTTTTAAAAAAAAAATTTTTTTCCAAATTTCTAAAACCTTTTTTTAAAAAAAATTTTTTACATTTTTTTAAAAAAAAATTTTTTTTTTAAAAAACCCCCCCCCATTCCCCCCCAAAAAAAACCCCTTTTTTCCCCACCCCCCCCTTTTTTTTTTTTTTTAAAACCCTTTAATTTTTTTTAAAAAATACCAAAAAATTTTAATTTTTTTTTTTTTTCCCCCCCTTTTTTTTTAAATTTTTATTTTAAAAATTTTTTTTTTTTTTTCCCAAAAAAAAAATTTTTTTTTAAAAAAAAAATTTTTTTAAATTTTTAAAATTCACCAAAGGAAAACCAAATTTTAAAAAAAAAAAAAAAAAAAAATTTTTTGGGAAAAAAAAAAATTTTTTAAAATTTCCCTTTTCCCCTCAAAAAAAAAAAAATTTTTTTTTTTTTTTTTTTTGAAAAAAAAAAAAAAAGGGAAAAAAGGGGTTTTTAAAAATTTTAAAAAGCGGGGTTTTTTTAAAATTTTTATTTAAATTGTATTTTTTTAAAAATTTCTACGAAAACATAAAAATTAATAATTACAAAATTTTTTTTTCACTTTTGGGGGGGGGCCCTTTTTTAAAAAATGGCAACCCCCCCCCCATTCGTTATTTTTAAAAGTCAGTTTTTTAAATATGAAAAAGTTAAAAAAAAAAGGAGTTTGAAATACCAATTTTTGTAATTTTTGGGGGGTGACATGTACATTAAAACCCAAAATGAAAAATCCAATTTTTTTTTAGGTCTACTTTTCCCTTTACCCAGGGGAAAAATGGCGGGGTTTTTTTTAAATTTTGTTTTTTCCTCCCCCCCCCCTTTCAATTTTTCAAGCAATGTGGGGGTTTTTTAACCTTGAAGGGGCGGGATCTGGGAAAATTTCAAGGCTTTTCAGTTAAATTTAAAAAAACTTTTGTTATAAAAAAAATAAAAAAAAAATCAAACTAACCCATTTTTTTTGGGGGAAAAAAATTGGGAAAAAAGGGGATTTTTAAAAAAAAAAAAGAAAAAGGTTTAAAAATTTAACAGTCTTTTGGGGAACCCCCATTAAAATCATTTTTAAAAAAAAAAACCTCAAACAACCTACTCTTACTACTAGACCAAATTACACAATCTCCCCCTACCACTCTTAACATTACTATACATCTAAAAATTATTAAAAACTTTTTAAGATAAAACTAAAATCCTAAAATCTAAAACCATTTCCCATTTAAATATAAATTCCAAAAACAACAACCATTAAAATAAAAATTTTTTTTTTTTTTTTTTTTTTTTTTTTTTTTAAAATTCCTCTTTTAAATACACTCCTTTTTCCTACACTTTCAATTTTACCCAACCCTTTTTAAATTTTTTTATTTTTTACATTTCTAAAACTATATTTATTAATTTAAAAAAAATACCCTAACTATCCTTAATATTTAACCTTTTTCCACCCATACCAACCTTCTTATAAAATTCTAAACTAATATTTCCTTTCCCCCCTTTTTTTTCACCTTATTACTATAAATCTTTCAACTTTAAACCCCTTTTAACCAATTTTCAATATATTAAACCTTTTACACATTACAAATTAAATTTTTACTACTATCTTAAACTATCTCACTATATAATTAACACTCATATCCAAAAACAAAATTCCCAAAACCCCTCCTTCTATCTTTTTTTCTGTTTTTTTTTTTCAGGGTTGTGGAATAAGAAAAAATTTTGTCAAAACCATTCACCAAAAAAAAAACAAAAACAAATTTTTAAAAATTTTTTTTTTTTTTAAAAAAAGGGGGGAAAAAAAGGGGGGAAAAGGGGAAAAAAGGGAAATGGGAAAAAGGAAATAGTGGGGAATTTTTATGTTCGTATATTTCTCAAATTTTTTTTTTTTTTGTGTTTTCTTTTTTCCCCTTTTTTTCCCTTTTTTTTCCCCCAAAATTTTTTTCTTTTCATTTTCTTTCTCCTTTTTCCTTTTTTTTTTTCAAAAAAAATTTATTTATGTTTTTAATTTTAACAATAAAAAAAATAATAAAAAAAAATATTAAAAAAAATAAAAATTTAATTTAAAAAATTTAAAGAAAAAAAAAATAATTAAAATTATAATAATAAAAATAAAAATAATAATAATAAAATAATAATATAATAAAATAATAATAATAATAATAAAATAAAATAATAATAAAATGAAAATAATAATAAAAATAATAAAAAAAAATAATAAAAAATAGTAATAAAAATAATAATAATAAAATACTTAGTATGACCAATCAACGGTTATGTGTTCTGAGGCGTTTTAAAACAAAAATTTTTTAAAGAAACTTTTAACATTCCTAAAAAATCAGACACCGCAAATAAGCATGATACGAAACAAAATCTAAACTCATTTTTTTAAAATAAAAGCCTGAGGGAAGAACCATCTTCATGTAAAATAAGTATTTAGGGTTTTTTGGGAACGTGGGCCAGGTTGTTCTCAGTGTTCCACAAATTCCTTCATCCTCCTCTCTTCTCTCTCCTCCCTTCTCTCTCTCTCTTCTCTCTCTTTTCTCTGTACCCCGTTGAGAGAGATTTAAGAGATTATAAAAGAAAAGAAAGAGATGTGTGAAAGATGGGTAAAAAGGGGAGAGGAAGAAGAGAGAGAGAGAAAGGGGGGAAAAAAGGGGGAAAGGAAAGAGAATGAGAAGATGGACAAGGAGAGATAGAGAGTGTGTAAGAGAGAGGAGAGAGGAGTAGAGAGGGGGTAAGAGAAAGAGAGAAAGAAAGAGCGAAGAGAGAGAGAGAAGAGAGAAGAGTAAAGAGGGGTTGAGAAGTGAGAGAAGTGGAGAGTAAGAGGGAGTGAGAAGAAAAGAAAGAGCGTAAAAGAGAGTGAGAGAGTAAAGAAGAGTGAGAGAGTAAGAGAGAGAGTGAGAGAGTAAGAAGAGAGGGAGAGGTAAGAGGGGGAGAAAGAAAGCGTAAAAGAGAGAGAGGGGGAAAAGAGTAAGAAAAGAGAGAAAGTAGAGAGAAAAGTAAGAAGAGTGAGAAAGTAAGAAAGATAAGAGAGAGTGGGGGGGGGGGGGATCCTTGTTTGTCAAGGTTGTAGAAGCACAATTCAAAAAGCACGGAACACCATCCAAAATCTTTTTAATGGACATTGGATAACGGGGAATTTCAATCTGAAATGAACAATTTCGATTGTAAAACACGAAAGTAGACGCAAACCCTTGAAATAAAAACGGGTTACAATTGATCCATAAGTTGCTTATTCACCCAAAGTAAAAGATTTGTTTCTGTCGGTATTGGTCCAATCTCCTTTTTTTAAAAAAAAAAAAAAATTTCTTTTGTTATAAAACTTACGGGGTCAGTCACATTATTTGAAGGTAATTGTGAAAGAATTCGCTCTCTAACAATAGTTTTATTGACTGTTTCATGATAGGTTAGCTAGATACATATATAATGTGTCTTAAGTTAAATCAGTTGAATAAAATACACACCATGTTCTCTCATAATCAATTCCTGGTAGGTGTGTACACGGCTCTACGGGACTAACGTCCTCTTGACATTATCTATTCACCGTTCTCATTTATACGGACTGTGGCCACATTTTGCACGAGAGTAAAAGAAGATAACGAAGGCATTTATTTCACTGTTACTAGTCAAGCAATTGCATATTATTCATTTCACACGTCAACGGGACACAAGTCTGAAAGAAGCTGTGGGATGTATAAAGTATTTAGCAAAAAAATTAAATATAACAGCTGTAAAAAAGTACAAAATACCAAGCACAGAAACATGTTGGGCTCAAATCCCTTCTTCAGCAAACAACATCAACAACAACAACAACAAAAAACCAACAAAAAACAAGCAAACAACCCAGCAAACAATACTAAACAAACACAAACAATGACGACTAATTATACTGTACGTCCTCTCTGACTTTATTTATTTCTTCCATGCTGTTTTCTCTCTCCACTTTTCCAACTTCAAGGAATATCAATACGAGTCTAGATCAATCTCTAATCCATTACAATGCTCTGAAACCAAATTCTCCAAATTTTATTCAAGCATAGCTTTCCCTTTATACACGAATTATGAAGTAAAAATCTGTCGACGCCTATTTACTAGAGACACCATTGACAAAATTAAAACAATTTGGAGAGAATTATTTCACTACATTCGACCCCACAGTTTGGAATTCTATTCAATTATTCACCAGACTGTGTATTTATCTATAAGAAAATCTTAAAAACACAAAATAACAATATAATAGCAAGCACAGAACGTTTCGGTTTCAAACCTTTTCTTCAGCCAATAAGAAACAAAGCTTAAATTCACGACAGAAGACAGAATGTTTCGCTTGTCTTTCGTCCGGATATGTTTGGTAAGTTACTGAAGAAGGGTTTTGGGCCCGTAACGTTTACAACGTATTTCA
>NC_088374.1:3817968-3825468 GCF_034508935.2 Berghia stephanieae
TACTACTACTATAATTTTTATACTTTTATACAATATATATACTACTATACTACTACTTACTATATACTACTACTTTTCTATACTATATACTGCTAAAAAAAACTACTTTTTTACTTTAAACCACTCCCACATACTACTATACTACTTTCTATAATACTACTAAACTATACTACTAACTTACTCCCCTATTTTACTTTTACTACTACTATACTCTACTACTTTACTTACTATACTACTACTTTCTCTAAAATTTCTATACTACTACTACTTTCCACTCTACTATACTTATACTATACTATTACTACTACTATACTACTATACTACTACCCACTACTACTAAATACTACTACTACTACGACTACTACTACTACTACTTTTTTACTATTTACTATTTCTATATACTACTACTATTATACTACTATACCCCTACTAACTTACTACTACTATTATCTTTTATTTTTACTACTTACTACTAAATACTATTTACTCCCATATACTATACTACTACAACTTACTACTACACTACTACTTTCTACTACTATACTACTACTTAAAACTATACTTAAATTACGATTTTGTTCATTTTTCTACTGTAAATTTCACCCGAGTTGAAAAAAATGTTTATTGGTTGGGCCAAGTCACGTTATTTTTATAATAATAAACAAAATTTTAAAAAAAATCCCCCTATACTACTATCCCATAAAACTACTACTCTACTATACTTATACTGCTACTACTACCACTACTACCCACTACTATTTCCACTACTACTACCACTACTACTAATACTACTACTACTACTACTTTCTACTACTATACTACTACTACTAACTACTACTACTACTACTACTACTACTACTACTACTACTTACTACTACTACTACTACTATCTACTATACTACTACTACTACTACTACTACTACTACTACATACTACACTATACACTACTACTACTACTACTACTACTATATACTACTACTACTACAACTACTACTACTACTACTACTACTACACTACACTACTACTACTACTACTATACTTACTATACTACTACATACTACTACTACATACTACTACTACTATACTAACTACTACTACTATACTAACATACTATACTTACGAGTAGTTCATCTACTACTGTAAAATTCATCAGAGTTGAAATAATGTTTATTGGTTCTCCAAGGCACGTTATTTGTATAATAATAAACGAATGAATGTATCCACAGTTGAAAGATTCTGTCACTGTTGCTTATTTTGTTATCACGAAAGGATAGATAGAGTCAAATACTGAATATGAAATGTGACCCGTCCCTTGCATCAAGTATTAAGTATGGATGAACTATTTGTTAAAAATTGGATTTCAACTTTAAGTCTTGTTCACTTTGAAGAACTTTATTTGTTGTTGTCAATAAAACGTTTTGTTTTCATCCCAGTCTTATAACTTTGATTAGAATTTATTGTTTAAGTATCTGCACACACCCCACACCCCCCCCCCCCCCTGAACTATTCCCGTTTAGAGGCAATAGTTCACATAAACTTGTATTAACGCCGGATAATCGCAACTCGGTTAATCGCAAATTTCGGTTAATCTCTACACTTCCCAAGAAAGGGAATTAATTCTAAATATATAAAGTTACCGTTTAATTCCAACTTCGATTAATCGCAACAAATTAAGACCTGAAAAAGTAGCAAATCCAAGAAATCAGTCAATCAAAATCTCATGATTAAACTTCATCAAGGGTGAAATCATGACAGGACGAAGAATCGAGAGAGTGTAGGGTTTAACACAACAGTGGTTTGTCACCAATCTGTTAGAGACAAGGGAGGATGGGCATTGCAGTATGGGTTTGTGAGGTCATCCGTGACCATTAGATCGGATGCATGGGGCAAGGCATGGTCTAGACAGGTTAACCTTAACAATTGTAACGAAAGACTGAGCGTTATCCGTTGTTTTGGGACCGACAACTGTTTAATGTGACCAATGGGTTTGGTGAGGGCCTATTGTCTCTCATCACGACTAATCGCTTTGACTCTTACAAATGTTGAGATCAGGAGAGTAAAAGTGAATCCAATCGGAATAAGTTGTTTTTGTTTCTTAAAATCTATCCGTGCTGCCAAGTGCATTGTGTAATTGTGCACAGGAAACTCAAGTTCGGTTAATTTTAACTTCGCTAAATATCAACATTTTAGCTGATTCTAAAGTGTTGCGATTATCCGGATGGACTGTATAATGAAACGAGAAGTTATAGCTAAGCAAAACATGTGAGTGGTGAAAATATCATCGTGACCTTTACACACTTAATGCTGCAATGAAAAAGAAATCCCGGTGAAATGCATACAATAGCGGTCTTTAAAATAATAATAATAATATAATAATAATAATAATAATAATAATAATAATAATAATAATAATAATAATAATAATAATAATAATAATAATAATAATAATAATAATATAATTATAATACTAATAATAATAATAATAATAATAATAATAATAATAATAATAATAATAATAGCTCTGTAGAATACTCCTCTCAAATCCTGTCACTAGGCTCAATCATCCTGATGTGAAATACGTTGTAAACGTTACGGGCCCAAAACCCTTCTTCAGTAACTTACCAAAATATCCGGACGAAAGACAAGCGAAACATTCTGTCTTCTGTCGTGAATTTAAGCTTTGTTTCTTATTGGCTGAAGAAAAGGTTTGAAACCGAAACGTTCTGTGCTTGCTATTATATTGTTATTTTGTGTTTTTAAGATTTTCTTATAGATAAATACACAGTCTGGTGAATAATTGAATAGAATTCCAAACTGTGGGGTCGAATGTAGTGAAATAATTCTCTCCAAATTGTTTTAATTTTGTCAATGGTGTCTCTAGTAAATAGGCGTCGACAGATTTTTACTTCATAATTCGTGTATAAAGGGAAAGCTATGCTTGAATAAAATTTGGAGAATTTGGTTTCAGAGCATTGTAATGGATTAGAGATTGATCTAGACTCGTATTGATATTCCTTGAAGTTGGAAAAGTGGAGAGAGAAAACAGCATGGAAGAAATAAATAAAGTCAGAGAGGACGTACAGTATAATTAGTCGTCATTGTTTGTGTTTGTTTAGTATTGTTTGCTGGGTTGTTTGCTTGTTTTTTGTTGGTTTTTTGTTGTTGTTGTTGTTGATGTTGTTTGCTGAAGAAGGGATTTGAGCCCAACATGTTCTGTGCTTGGTATTTTGTACTTTTTTACAGCTGTTATATTTAATTTTTTGCTAAATACTTTATACATCCCACAGCTTCTTTCAGACTTGTGTCCCGTTGACGTGTGAAATGAATAATATGCAATTGCTTGACTAGTAACAGTGAAATAAATGCCTTCGTTATCTTCTTTTACTCTCGTGCAAAATGTGGCCACAGTCCGTATAAATGAGAACGGTGAATAGATAATGTCAAGAGGACGTTAGTCCCGTAGAGCCGTGTACACACCTACCAGGAATTGATTATGAGAGAACATGGTGTGTATTTTATTCAACTGATTTAACTTAAGACACATTATATATGTATCTAGCTAACCTATCATGAAACAGTCAATAAAACTATTGTTAGAGAGCGAATTCTTTCACAATTACCTTCAAATAATGTGACTGACCCCGTAAGTTATATACAAAAAGATCTTTTTTTTTTTTTTAAAAAAAAGGAGATTGGGACCAATACCGACAGAATCAAATCTTTACTTTGGGTGAATAAGCAACTTATGGATCAATTGTAACCAGTTTTTATTTCAAGGGTTTGGCGTCTACTTTCGTGTTTGTTACAATCGAAATTGTTCATTATCAGATTGAAATCCCAGTTATCCAATGTCCATTAAAACGATTTTGAATGGTGTTCCGTGCTTCTGAATTGTGCTTCTACAACACTTGACAAACAAGGATTCTCCCCCCCCCCCCCACCTCTCTCTCTATCTTTCTTACTTTCTCACTCTCTCTTACTTTCTCTCTCTTACTTTCTCTCTCTCTTACTCTTTCTCACTCTCTCTCTCTCTTACGCTCTTTCTTTCTCTCTCTCTTACTCTCTCTCACTCTCTCTCTTACTCTCTCACTCTCTCTCTTACTCTCTCACTCTCTCTCTTACTCTCTCACTCTCTCTCTTACGCTCTTTCATTCTCTCTCTCACTCTCTCTCTTACTCTCTCACTCTCTCTCACTCTCTCACACTCTCTCTTACTCTCTCTCTCTTACTCTCTCTCTCTTACGCTCTTTCTTTCTCTCTCTCTCTCTTACTCTCTCTCTCTCACTCTCTCTCTCACTCTCTCTCTTACACACTCTCTATCTCTGCCTCTGTCCATCTCTCTCATTCTCTTTCACTTTCCCTCTTTCTCCCTCTCTCTCTCTCTCTCTCTCTCTCTCTCACTCTCTCTCTTACTCTATCTTTCACTATCACTCTCTTACTTTCTCTTTCTATACATCTCTCTAACTCTCTCTCCAACGGGCATACAGAGAGAGAGAGAGAGAGAGAGAGAGAGAGAGAGAGAGAGAGAAGAGAGAGAGAGATGAAGGAATTATGTGGAACACATGACGAATCAACACTGGCCTACTTTCACCAACACATACATACATTATTTTACACTGAAGACTGAGTTCTTCCGTCAGGCTTATTATTTATGAAATAGATGATGTTTAGATTTTGTTTCTGTATTCATGCTTATTATGCGGTGTCCTGATTTTTTAGGAATGTTAAAATGTATTCTTTAAAATATTTTTAGTATTTAAAGCGCCTCAGAACACGATTAACCTGTCTGATTAGGTCATACATAATGTCATTATTATTATTATTATTATTATTACTATATTATTATTATTATTATTATTATTATTATTATTAATTATTATTATTATTATTATTATTATTATTATTATTATTTATTATTATTATTATTATTATTATTATTATTATTATTATTATTATTATTATTATTATTATTATTATTATATTATATTATTATTATTATTATTATTATTATTATTTTATTATTATTATTATTATTATTATTATTATTATTATTTTATTATTATTATTAAACATATATATATTATATATATATATATATATAAAGAAAGGAAACAGAGAAGAGAGCGAGAGAGAGTATAGAAGAGAGAAATAGAGGAGAAAAGATAAGAGAAGAGAAAAGGAGAGAGAAGAGAGAGAGAGAGAGAGAGAGAGAGAGAGAGAGAGAGAGAGAGAGGCACGGAAAAAATTTGAACGAACTGACGTAAATTATACGAACATGCCAAATTGGCCTACATATCTCTCTCTCTCTCTCTCTCACTCTCTCTCTCTCTCTCTCTCTCTCTCTCTCTTTCTATCTCTCACTCTCTATCTATATATATATATATATATATATATATATATATATGTGTGTGTGTGTGTGTGTGTGTGTGTATGTGTAAGTGTGTGTGTATAGACATATATATATATATCAGTATATATCACACATACAAACACATGCATACACAAAGAGAACGAGAGACATAAAGATATGAACGGACTGATCTGAAGGATCTTATATGTATCTATGTAGTAGTAGTAGTAGTAGTAGTAGTAGTAGTAGTAGTAGTAGTAGTAGTAGTAGTAGTAGTAGTAGTAGTAGTAGTAGTGGTAGTAGTAGAAGTAGTAGTAGTAGTAGTAGTAGTAGTAGTAGTAGTAGTAGTATGTAGTAGTAGTAGTAGTAGTATGTAATAGTGGTAGTAGTTGTATGTAGTAGTAGTAGTAGTAGTAGTAGTATAGTAGTAGGTAGTAGTAGTAGTAGTAGTAGTGTAGTAGTAGTAATTAGTAAGTAGTTAGTAGTAGTAGGTAGTAGTAGTAGTAGTAGTAGTAGTAGTAGTAGTAGTAGTAGTAGTAGTAGTAGTATGTAGTTAGTAGTAGTAGTTAGTAGTGGTAGTAGTAGTAGTGTAGATAGTAGTAGTAGTAGTAGTAGTGTAGTAGTAGAGTAGTAGTAGTAGTAGTAGTAGTAGTAGTAGTAGTATGTATGTAGTAGTAGTAGTAGTGTAGTAGTAGTAGTTAGTGTAGTAGTAGTAGTAGTAGTAGTAGTAGTAGTTAGTAGTGTAGTAGTAGTAGTTAGTAGTAGTATGTAGTAAGTAGTTAGTTAGTAGTATAGTAGTAGTAGTAGTAGTAGTAGTAGTAGTAGTAGTAGTGTATAGTAGGTAGTAGTAGTAGTTGTAGTAGTAGTAGTAGTAGATAGTAGTAGTAGTAGTAGTTAGTAGTAGTAGTAAGTGTAGTTAGTGGTAGTAGTAGTAGAATAGTGTAGTAGTAGTTGTTAGTAGTAGTATAGTAGTATGTTAGTAGTAGTATAGTAGTAGTAGTAGTAGTAGTAGAGTAGTGTAGTAGTAGTGTATGTGGTAGTAGTAGTGCGTGCTTCCGGCGACAACAGACGTGTTGTGAATGTTTACCTATTTCTACACATATTTTTATTCATTTATCATTCAATCGCCGGAATTTACGCCTAATTTTTATTCAAAATGGATGTGAAGTATATATTGTTCCTGATTTTTATATTTATTAGTATATTTATAAGCATAAATGGTGTTTTAACCTGTAATTTTGCTGCCAAATGCCTATCGATAACTTATACTCCAGAGACTCTCCGATCCCTCCAACCCGTGTCACCCCCACCACCCACTATTGACACTTCGTTTATTAAAGTAAGAAAGAGGGGGAGGAGAGGAGGAATAAAAACAAAATTTAACAGACGGACTTTTCGTCCATTTTTACCCTGTGTAGTGACAGGTAATGTAAGATCACTGAAAAATAAAATTGATGAACTGTTTTCACTGTGTCGTTTTAATAGTGACTATCGTCAAGCCTCCATAACAGCGTTAACAGAGACTTGGCTATCTCCTCACATACCATCATCATGTTTTAATATTGAACAATATTCACTATTTAGAGGAGATCTGACTAATGTAAATAAACGAATTGGGGGTGGGGTGTGCACATATATTAACAACAAATGGTGCCACCCCAATAACTGTCAGATAAAGAAAATGTCTTGTGACGACTATATTGAATTTATTACTGTTTCGTCACGACCATATTATCTACCCCGGGAATATACACATGTCATCATCATCAACGTCTACATTCCACCATCATCAGACAACAACACAGCGAAAAATATTTTGAAGAAAGAAATACAGGACATTCAAATGAAGTCGCCCGATGCCGTATTGATGGTCACTGGTGATTTTAACCAATGTAAAGATTTCACTCTCCCGGGACTTCATCAATACGTGGACTGCGAGACAAGGGACAAAAAAACATTAGATTTATTCCTGTGTAATATTAAAAATAGTTACAAATGTTTACCCCGTGCCCCATTGGGTTTATCTGACCACTGCATGCTCTTGCTACTCCCCACCTACCGCCCTGTTTTTAAACGTGTAAAACCAGTAAAGAAAAGTGTACAGATCTGGAACGGAAGTGTGTGTGAAGATTTGCGTGGTTGTTTTGAATG
>NC_088374.1:3837968-3845468 GCF_034508935.2 Berghia stephanieae
TAACAAAGATGAAAAATCATGAGTCTGATTTAAATCTCGAACTGCTACAGCAGTGAAGAAAGCGGTACAAAGTAACAATATTTTTCAAAGGCCTAAACGATCAAGTTAAATTACCCCTCGGTGATATTCAAGGATATAAGAGGAAGTTATCCAAGTTTATTATTCTTGAATGAAGAGTGGATTCCCACCTGTACTTGTTCATACCATCAACATTGAGACAGCGGAATAGTCTCAGATCTCCAATGAAAGAAAAAAAACTGTAGTCCGTGGAATTTTCCAAATTTGAAGTTACAGACTTAAAAGGAAGAAAAAGAAGAAGAAGAAGAAGAAGAAGAAGAAGAAGAAGAAGAAGAAGAAGAAGAAGAAGAAGAAGAAGAAGAAGAAGGAGAAGAAGATATGAGTCATCAATAAAAATGAATATTAAAGCTTTGAAAAAGAAAAAAAATACCGAAATGGTACATATAGGAGAATTTTGAATCAAAAACGTTCCGTCTGGTATTTTGTTACTCTTCAAACCGTTTATATCAATTTTGGCTCTCAACTTTCTTTTATAGGCTTTAGCTTTTAGCAGACTAGTGTCATTTTAAAGTTCACTTGTACTTTTATCAAGCGAAATTCAGACGCCATGTGCTAAATGCGCCTTACAAGAGATTCTAATTTTACATCAAAAGTCTCCATGTGAAATGAGACAGGACTCGTTTGAGACGTTTAAATATATATACATATATATATATATATATATATATATATATATATATATATATATATATATATATATATATATATATATATATACATATATATATATTCCGACAAATACAAAGGCTATTAAAGATCCGATACTCATTAAACACCAGAGTCCTGCGAGAGAATATTTATAAAGAGCCTTCTTCAACGATTCAAAATTGCACAGCTTAGAGCAGGCCGTAAAGCCGTCATCGATCCGTCCAAAAACGGATGCCATACAAGACTTCAACAAATTTCATTCGTCTCTACAGATTTTCACAAATGTTTTGAATTTGCAACAGACACCTGCCTTTTGGTATTTTTTAAAAGTCACTGTCGATTCATCCATGTAGATCATTGAAAAAGTAGTGAGGTGAAACTCAATTGATTTATTTAATTGATTTTTTTTTGTCACAGAACAGCCAAATCAAAGATCCTTGTGGAATGCCATCTCCTGATTGTGCTGTTAAAACTTGATCTTGGCTGGAAGGGAAAATATAATTTGATATAGTAGACGTATTAAATACTTTGATTATTTTGAAACTATTTGCTCGTGTAATTTTCACTAGTCCTGACCCTGGCTATACATATAATCCCCCTCACCACGTCCAGTGAGAAACAATTGAAGTAAATTGAGTTCAGGAACAGTTAAGTTCGTTAAAGAGAAAAAAAGATATAACGGGAATTATACTTGTTTTTAATGATAATCATGATGATGATGATGATGATGATGATGAGGATGATGATGATGATGATGATGATGATGATGATGATGATGATGATGATGATGATGATGATGATCATGATGATGATGATCATGATGATGCGATTGATAAATAAATATTATAAAGGAAATACTACTACTACTACTACTACTACTACTACTACTACTACTACTACTACTACTACTACTACTACTACTACTACTACTACTACTACTGCTACTACTACTACTACTACTACTACTACTACTACTACTACTACTACTACTACTACTACTCGTACTAATAATAATAAATAATAATAATAATAATAATAATAATAATAATAATAATAATAATAATAATAATAATAATAATAATAATAATAATAATAATAATAACAATAATAATAATAGTAATAAAGCCGTCAAACAAGGAGATGCACTAATCGATACGATAGAATACAACTACACACACATTGTTTTATGGCATGTCCTAACTTAAGATTTTTTCTAATGCGTGGAAGCTTGTTGAGATCCAAATTGATACCCCAATGACTCCATTTAAGTGATATTTCATAAAAAGAGAGCTATTCAAGATAACACAGATGTGTTTGAACTTTGTTGTATACTGGGATTGTGGATATTTTGAAAACTCTTGTCGGCAATTCACAAGATGACTTTTGTTTTCAAAGCACTGGGTTTAAACTTATTTATCATCCATTAATGTTTATTGAGAAACAGCATTGTTGAGTGACTTGGAGGGCATAAGAAATTCTGACGGGATGGATGTCTCTTGTAATTGGGTTTCATCTGCCGACATGAGATACTGAACACCGTGGTTCTTGATGACTTGCCCAAGGGTCATTATGTAAAGAGTAAAAAGAACCAGACCTAGCACGAAACCATGGTGTACACCGTGAGTTAGAGGCACGTTGCAGTAAGTTATTCCATCAATGGTAATAGTTATCGATCTATCTGCAAGTTGAGAAGAAAACCATTTTGGACAATTTAACGAATTCCAAAATGTTCCAAAGTGTTGTGCCGGATATGTTATGTTGGAATGTATCAAATGCTACCGACATGTCATGCAACGATAAAACCGGTCCTTTTCCTTCATCGCATAATTTCACAATGTCGTTGATGCTCTTTAATCGTGCCGTTTCCGTACTGTATCATCTTTGATACGCCGATTGAAATTCTTCAACTCGACTGGTTGGCGGATATCTGGTCCTGTAAATGTTTCTCGAGATTTTTTTATAAAAATGTGAGGTTGAAGACAAGGTGTGATTTTTTTATGCAAAGTACTGTACAAAGATGTCTGGCAATGTGCGTTATGCTTTGATCTAGGCAGAATGAAGTTCTGGACTTTACTACGCAATTCGTTGAGGACTTATAACGGGTTCTTGGAAGTTGGTTCTATTTTGCCTCTGGGGAACTCAGTTTTTGCGAGGACAGTCACCGACTTTGGACATTTCATGCACCTTCTGAAGTCCATGTATTTTTTTTTCTTTTTTTGCGTTTTATGTTTGTGTTTCACCCATGCACACCCGGCATTTTGAAACTGTTGCTTTGCCTGGCGTACACTCTCGGACATACAAGATGCTGAAAGGCGGTCTCAAACTACCCTGGTTTGAAGAGGAGCATGTTTGTCGGACACTGACCGAAGGACAATATCAATTGTGTCAAAAAGGTTTTCTAAGGTGTTCTAAGATGATTGAAAGCAAATATTAGTCGATGTCATAGTTGTACTACTATTTGTTGACTGCACGCCAATGTCTTGACCTCACTTCACGCTTTGTCCAAGCGGCGAGGTGACGAACAGGGGAAATGGGACAAAAATGGTCTGATATACACCTGACCCTCACAAGCAAGTCTTGAATGTGATCGTTGTTTTTGTCATCCCCCCCCCAACCCAAGTGCAGCTCATTCCCTTTGTTGTGAGTGGGCGTTGATAGTTTTGTCTTAAATCAAAATTTGTCATATTGGCTTGAAGTCTCTTGTTATGACTGTCAGTTGTAGAGTTGGGATAAAGTTTTACGTTGCCAATACTTTAGAATCTTTCAATGTCAGTTACAATCAACGTCTTAAAATACCTCTGCATACAGAAAATGCGTTGAGTTGTTATTAAGCGATGACGGTTTATGGTATAAACAAGGTATGGTGGTGTTAAAACTGGTACCTTCGTGCATTCAAACAACACATATGTACCCATGTTTTTGTATTTCAATTCTTTGTGATATTTATCAATAATATAAACATCGCCTCCCGGAACTGTACTTCTTGGATTTGACATAACTTCATAGGATGGAGGCTTCAATTCGTCAATAGTCCTCTTATAGCCCTCCTCTTTTAGCCAATAAAGACTACTACATACACGGAGTCACTTATGACATCATTTATTTTTATGGTTTTATTACGCACTGACTGGTCATTACAATACCTTTGGTTGGTAAAAATCGTTTACTTTTTGTGACCATTTTTCGATTTCATTGACTTGATTGACAGGGATGGGCATTGGTGGATGTCGAGGGATATGGATAGGGTTAGGGTTAGGGTTAGGATTAGGGTTAGGGTTAGGGTTAGGGTTAGGGTAGGGTTAGGGTTAGGGTTAGGGTTAGGGTTAAGGTTAGGGTTAGGGTTAGGATTAGGGATAGGGTTAGGGTTAGGGTTAGGGATAGGGCAAAGGAAGCCTCATGCGTCAGTTGATCAGTTTCAATGGGACGTTGTTTACGCCTACCACCTCGGGGCCCGCTCTAAATAAAATCCGTGGGATAAAAGAGTCCACAGTGGTCAAAAGAATAGTTGTAGGAAGTCAAGACGAAATCAAGGTGAACGATGTACAGAATGGCGACCAGTAAAAAATGTTTTGAAACCCAAAATTTCCATGATAAAGTACAGAGTTAGGTGGACGTTGATTATTTGTAATTTGATCAAATCTATAGAATAATAAACATTTTATTCTAACAAGCAGGACGAGGTAAAAATATAAAAGTGAAAATTCATAAAAGAGGCAAAATTTCTAGAGCTGAATATCAAAATCAAGATAAGAAACTATTGTAAATACATACTACTAATCATAACTGCTATGACGTCAATTAGTAAACTATGGTAACATTAATTCAAAATTCTATTTTTTTAAACAAAAAAGAAAGAAAAACAAACTCAATGATTTGATCTCAGTTTATGTTAGAGACTTTAAAAAAACACGATCACTTTAACAGCAAGGGCGTTTAGTGTTCATTGAGAGAAAGATAAAGGGAGTAAATGTGACTCATATATAAGGGAACAATATATATATATGTAAATATTAGATTATTTCGTGTATACTTGATAAAGGCCAAATGCCGAAACGTTTTATGAGTCACAGTTACTCCCATTATCTTTCTCTCCATTTTATTGACTCATTTAGCCAAATCTAGTTTGGTTTTTTTATTTAGTTCAGTGTTCAGTGCCGTGTAGGATATAAACTTGATTCTCTTCTATTTCTTTTTTTACCAATGAGGTTTACATAGAAGAACACAGGATGATAAAGAAATATCTCTATTTTTATAAATAAGCTAGGCTGCACTGCTATAGACAGGCTGAAAAGTTCTGACCTTATTTCTAATATGGGGCATTTATTTAATATACTAGTAATATAGTAATAGTAATTATATTAAAGTAGTAATAAAATAATGCAGCTTTGAATACACCAGAGGTAAATAAACGTTCTGCAAATGTTGTGATACTTAATGAATGGCTATAACTTTGTCAATCTTATATAGTCTAACTGGGGTTTAGTTGTTAAAAATAATACTTGAAGGCCATTTTGTCCACCCAGTTTTATTTCGGGGTAAACAAAATGTAAGAAAAAGAATGTCGAACTTTTAAATAGTGCAATATCCACTAAACTTGCTCAAAGCGTTTTACAAGGGATCCCTGAACAACAGCAACACTAAACATGTAAGACGACACATGACGCCTGTTGGGCGATATTACAACTTTTTCCCAGAGACAACACTGTTAACGACCAGGTACTCATTTTACACCTGAGTACGGTGAAAAATTGTGAGTAAAAAGCTTTCTTCCTTGGACTCAACTACGCCCCGAGCAAGGCTCGAACCTAGGACCTTCCGATCATACCACAAGACCACATTGCCATTTAAGTAAAAAAAAAAAACCAGATTTGTAAGAGCTTATTTTGTCAATTTCAGAAATAAAATCCATTGCCTTGAATATAAAAGTAAAAATAAATAAATGTTTTTATTCATCCCATAGGGGAAAGTTGTCTTTAAGGTAAGTTAAGGGAAGTCTGGAATAACTCAGGTGTCAGCCGCAGTGCAGTGCCGCATATTGAGATCGGCCACAACAGGTATTCGAACTCGGTAGGTTTCGGGTACGAAGCAAAGACCTTACCGCTGAGCCATGCTGCCTTATCCATAACATCTAATCTTAACACACGTTTCTTAACGGATTGATAGCTACTTACTGATGTTCCTCACTTTCTGTGTCTTCTGTTGGTCTTAAGTCCTTTTTGACTTTGCTGTTAAATTAATGAATTTAAATTTCATATAAAACTAAACATAATAATGTATTTATATTCAATGATAGATAGCATACACAAGTATATATATATATATATATATATATATATATATATATATATATATATATATATATATATATATATACAGTTCACCCCGGATAATTGCAACTCGGTTATTCGCAACATGTCCCAAGAAAATGCATTATTTATATATGAACTTCAATGTTTAATTGCAACAAACTTTGGTTAATCACAACAACTTTTCTACCTCAAAAAGGGGCAAATTCAAGAAATCAATCAAAATGTCATGATTAAATTTCATCGTTAGTGAAAATCATGACCAGTTGAAGAATCGAGAGTGTGGGGGGTTTAACGCTACAGTAATGTGTCAGCACTATTAGGGACAAAAGACGGGGAGGGGCTTTGCAGTGTGGGTTTGTGTGGTTTCTGTGACCATTAGATAGCAGTCAGTGGGGCCTGGGTATTTACTAGAGCGGGGCGGTCCTTGGCAAGCTTAAGGACCACGGTCCTACGGTCCTTGGGAAATGAAGACCGCAAGGACCGGTTCATTCTTGAACCGTTAAAGACCGCTACACGATGAAAACCGTGGCCTACAGGAGTAAAACACACGGAGTAGTCACACTCATTTCAAATTGTAACCTAATTAGAGAAGAGGGGTGATGCCTTCTTTATTTGCTCACCGTACTTCATTGTTACTTCGATAATTTAATAAAATTTGAAATTCATCCCCATTAACGGAGATAATGGCATCGCCCAAGGCGTTGATCGAGTTGTTCGTGGCGTTGATACACACACGCAACTCCTCCCCCCCCCCTCCCCCCCCCCCCACACACATTAGAGGGCAGCGAGCATTGAAGAGTAAGAGAGAGACGTGAAGTTATAATAAGAGGGGGGGGATGAGGTGATAAGAGGGGTCGATGGTGACTTTTCGCCAGATCTAACAAACTCAGCTACCCATTCATTGCTGAGTAGACAGGGATTCAGAAAAAAATCGACTGCACCCGGGATCGATCTCTGGCCCTTTGCGTATAAAGAGAGTGCTCTATCAACTGAGCTATCGGGGTCCCCAAATATTCTATTGGACTTTTTTAAAATTCAGACGTTATAACTGGGTTTTTTGGAAGGAAGAAACTAATGAAACTCATATTATTTGATTAGTAAAAACACCAAACGAAATTTTAATATTATTGTATTATTTTAAATGACAACACTGCGATAGAAAGGAGTGGTGACAAGAGATGGACAAAAGAAAACAAAAAATCGGATTTGCTACTTGCTAGGTTCGACACACACACACACACACACACACACAAACACACACATCTTTTGTAGTCACATACATTTCAAACAATAACCCATTAGAGAAGAGGGGTCATGCCTTCACCATAGATCATTGTCATTGCGATCATTATGGCGTAGTAAATTTTGAAATTTACCCCGTATAATGGAATCGTCCAAGGCGTGCGCCTCCTGTTCCCCCCATCTCACACACGAAAGGGCGGTTTGCGGAGTGGAGGTTGTGGTC
>NC_088374.1:3852968-3905468 GCF_034508935.2 Berghia stephanieae
GGAAGATTAAGATCTGAACAAGTGTCTATGAAACGTGTTTTAATTTGATTCGTTATAGACTGAAATGAACCAGGCCTCACTGTCTGGGAAGATTAAGATCTGAACAAGTGTCTATGAAACGTGTTTTAATTTGATTCGTTATAGACTGAAATGAACCAGGCCTCACTGTCTGGGAAGATTAAGATCTGAACAAGTGTCTATGAAACGTGTTTTAATTTGATTCGTTATAGACTGAAATGAACCAGGAGTCACTGTCTGGGAAGATTAAGATCTGAACAAGTGTCTATGAAACGTGTTTTAATTTGATTCGTTATAGACTGAAATGAACCAGGCGTCACTGTCTGGGAAGATTAAGATCTGAACAAGTGTCTATGAAACGTGTTTTAATTTGATTCGTTATAGACTGAAATGAACCAGGCCTCACTGTCTGGGAAGATTAAGATCTGAACAAGTGTCTATGAAACGTGTTTTAATTTCATTCGTTATAGACTGAAATGAACCAGGCGTCACTGTCTGGGAAGATTAAGATCTGAACAAGTGTCTATGAAAGTTGTCAGACAAACCAAGAAAGAAGAGCACAAGGAAAAGAACAAATCACAAACTCAGTCTACCTCGACTGGGGATCGAACGTCGGACCTTCTGATTACCGTAATGTAATGTGTTGTAATGGTGGCACGTCTGACCAATAATGAAAAGGTCTGAGGTTCGATCCTCAGTGGAGGTAGATTGACTTTTGGGATGCTTTTTTTGCCCTTGTATTTTTCTATCTTGCTTTGTCTGGCACCTTTCATACACACTTGTTCGGATCTTTATCTTACACCGGTGCCAGCTCCTTAATTTCTTAATCTAATGTCTGGGAAACTTGGTAGAGTTATGTGCGGCTATGTGGTCTAGTGGTATGACACTCGCTTTCGGATCGGAAGGTCCTGGGTTCGAGCCTCGCGCTCGGCGCATAGTTGAGTCCTTGGAAAATAGTCTTTACTCACATTCTCTCACCGTACTCAGGTGTAAAATGAGTACCTGACCGTTAACAGCGTTGTCTCTGTCCAAAAAATTGTAATATCGCCTATCAGGCGTCATGTCCCGTCCTATATTGTTAAATGTTGTTGTTGGTCAGGGATCCCTTGTAAAGCGCTTTGAGCACATTTAGTGGATATTGTGCTATATAAAGTTCAATTCTTTTTAAAGAGTTAGCTGTAGAAAATCACCTTCCCAGTCAAGGATAAAACAAGATGACGAAGCTTTATTTGGAAGTGTAAATGTTGCTGCTCGAAGCTCTAAGAAATAAATAACAATTTGAAATCGAATGTAAGCTTCAATTTAATTACGAAAACAGATAGAATGGACGTTTCGGGTTTCCCCTTTATCAACAAACAGAATGAATGAAAAACTACAGACGAATGAGATGATTTTGTAGTGGCGTTGTTAAGATAAACAAACAAAACATTGATGGGCAAGGAAATAGTAGATATTTATGCTCCTTTGTAAGGTATCGAGTACGAACTAAAATAGAATACTAGATATTTCTAAAAGGTGCGCAATTAATTAAATGAAAAGAGGGGAGGCGGGGAGAAACTGTGTAATGCAGTTTAGAAAGTGAAATATACAAACGTGTAGAATGTTGTTGGAAGATAAATACAATGGAATTGAAAATAAATACAAAAAGATAAGGGATGTCGGTATAAGTATAATCATTAGTGGCAGTAGCAGCAGCAGAAGCAACAGTAGTATTTTAGTAGTAGTAGTAGTAGTAGTAGTAGTAGTAGTAGTAGTAGTAGTAGTAGTAGTAGTAGTAGTAGTAGTAGTAGTAGTGTATATATATATATGTGTAATTATATATATATACATATATATATATAATATATGTATATATATATATAATTACATATATATATAATATATATGTGTGTATATATATATATATATATATATATATATATATATATATATATATATATATATATATATATTACATATAATATATATAATATAATATATATATATATATATATATATATATATATATATATATATATATATATATATATATATATATATATATATATAGTAAGGTCAGTTTTGTCTCACTTTAAACAAATCTATATTAATCTCATACTTCGATTTCAATTATATTGATCAAATTAAAATAAATTAGTGGTCCATCTGGGCTTGATTGATTTAAGTTAATTAGTTTTGCTATTGGTTGATATTAATTAAAATTTTGCATCTGGTTTTTAATCGTACGAGAAAACATCCACTGATTATCATTTGCTTGTCTAAACAGAAACGATCAACATGAATACTTTAAAACTTCTGGTGAGTTCTATTTGTTTGATCTTATTGCTTTTGCTTTGATGAATGTAGAAGTAGTAGTAGTAGTAGTAGTAGTAGTAGTAGTAGTAGTAGTAGTAGTAGTAGTAGTAGTAGTAGTAGGAGGAGGAGGAGGAGGAGGAGGAAGAGTAGTAGTAGTAGTAGTAGTAGTAGTAGTAGTAGTAGTAGTAGTAGTAGTAGTAGTAGTAGTAGTAGTAGTAGTAGTAGTAGTAGTAGTAGTAGTAGTAGTAGTAGTAGTAGTAGTAGTAGTAGTAGTAGTAGTAGTAGTAGTAGTAGTAGTAGTAGTAGTAGTAGAAGTAGTAGTAGTAGTAGTGGTGGTAGTAGTAGTAGTAGTAGTAGTAGTAGTAGTAGTAGTAGTAGTAGTAGTAGTAGTAGTAGTAGTAGTAGTAGTAGTAGTAGTAGTCGTAAATAAATAGAGCTTTTGTATAGCCAATATCCACTAAATGTGCTCAAAGCGCTTTACAAGGGGTCCCTGGTCAACAGCAACATTTAACTTTTAGGACGGGACATGACGCCTGTAAGGCGATGTTGCAATGTTTTAGGACAGAAACAACGCTTTTAACGGCCAGGTACTCATTTTACACCTGATAATGGTGATAGAATGTGAGTAAAGAGCCTTCTCCGTGGACTCGACTATGCCAAGCAAGGTTCGAACCCAAGACCGTCCGATCCGAAAGCGAGTGTCATACCACTAGACCACATAGCCTCAAGACGATATAGGCCCAAAGTAACAATAGTGATGTCGGTGATAATCTTAAGAGGACACACCCTTTCGATTCGGAAGGTCCTGGTGTGGGTCTTGCTCGGCGCATGGTTGATTCCATGGGAAATGGCTTTATGAGCATAATCTCACCGTACTCAGGTTGAAAATGAGTACCAGGCCGATAACGAGAGACAGACAGAGAGAGAGAGGGAGGGGATTTATCAGTAAAATAAATAATATGAAATTGATTGTAAGCTTCAACTTAATTACCAAAAAAAACAGATCAAATGAACGTTTCGGGTTTCCCCTTTTTCAACAAAACAGGATGAATGAAACACTACAGATGAATGAGATAATGTGGTAGTGGCGTTGTTAAGATGTATAAACAAAACATTGGTATTTTATTAGTATAAGTTTACAAAATATATATTTGCTCTTTTATTAGTACAGATTTACAAAATAAATATTTATGACTTTAAACAATGTCTATAATGCCAAATTCTAAAACAAGTTTATAAAATATTTGGCCAGAAATTTCATACTTCAGAAGCTGGTCAATTTAAATGGACATCATCTTGTTTTCAACAACAACAACAAAACCTCTAGTCTGGAACATCAAGGACAATGTCCAGGAACTCCCAGGATGAAAATTTTGTGCCGCCATGTGGTCTTGTGCTATGACACTCAATTTCGGATCGGAAAGTCCTGGCAAAGTTGAGTCCTTGGAAAAGGCTCTTTACTCACATTCTCTCAACGCACAGGTGTAACATGAGTACCTGGTCGTTAACAGCGTTGTTTCTGTCCGAAAAAATTGTAATATCGAATAACAGGCGTCATGTCTTGTTCTACATGTTACGTTTTGTTTTTGGTCAGGGAGCCCTTGTATTGCGATTTGAGCACGTTTAGTGGATATTGCGTTTTATAAAAGCTCAATTTTTTAAAGTTTTTAGCAAGTTGAGGTTTAAAGGATGAGTTTACTTGCAAAACTTATAAATACTTGTTTTGCTGAGAATGTCAGAATATGATTATTATATCAATCTTTGTGTTTTATTCTCCTATTATTTCTCGTAAAAAAGATTCTGGTGTTCGCCGCTTGTTTTCTTGGTCTGACCGACGGCTGTCTATTAAAACCAAGATATGTCTGTGATGATGAGAGCCAAGTAAGTGATATTTATTATATCATCCACGCTCAAAAGCCTTTTATTTCAAGTTGAAGTTGATACTTTTTTTAAAAGCAATTTTTTTTTAAAATCTTGGGTTTATGCTCACTTCGATTTGGTCGAGAATAGTGTACGATTCTTTCATCTCTTTTTATTTATTAAATGAGTTATTTTTATCGTGTCGAAAAGCACAACGAGCTTGCGAGTATGCGTTATTGTACGATAATATCATAACGAGTTTAATGAGATGAAAGAATATTTATATTCCAGCCCTACAAGTGAGATTATTAAATATTTTGTAACCAAATATAATGTATTCATACTTCTATTCACCATAATTATTATCCTTCTCCATATGCTTGAATGACAATTTGACCCAAAACTAAAATCGCTCGATTTGCATTCATGCACACCAAACGATTGTCTTTAATAATAAGATGTCTTTTACACCTAATTTCACACCAATAAAATGTGCGAAAATATTCTGCAATCGTTAATTAAAATTTGTATTTAACCCATTCAAAGCATTATTCAACGATTTCGTATTTACAAAGAAATTAAATGATAGGGTTTTCCAATGAGAGGGCTGGAATAAAATATGATTTTTACACTCTGGCTTTTTTGGAATTCTGGACGTGTTCCCAACCAAATCACGTGCTTGCGTGTGCGCGTTCGGAACAAAGTTGGAATTCCACAAGGCAAAGGAGTTTAACAAATCATTTATTTTGCCCCTCAGTCGACTCCTATTTCGTCATCCTTCAATAAAAGGCGTCTTCAAAAATATTTAAATTATCCTTCTTAATAAAGAATCTGATTTTAGTGAAATTTAACGATATATAATTTGACGTCACAAATAATTCTTATAATCATAATATTATTACGCGTTGTTATTTAGGGAGAGGCGTGGAATAAATAGTTCGTCTTGCATTGCGAGCACTTTGAAGTCCGTACGTTTTATTTCTGATTGAATTTTCGTAGCTGAATTTGTCCTGACGTAATGACCATTTGGATATGATGGGTTAAATCTATAAACGTATGTATCGCCATATAGTCATGTTTCTTTCACTGTTTGTTTCTTTGATTTCCCACTTTGATCTATAAACGTATGTATCGCCATGTAGTCATGTTTCTTTTACTGTTTGTTTCTTTGATTTCCCACTTTGATCTATAAACGTATGTATCGCCATGTAGTCATGTTTCTTTCACTGTTTGTTTCTTTGATTTCCCACTTTGATTTATAAACGTTTGTATCGCCATATAGTCGTGTTTCTTTCAATGTTTGTTTCTTTGATTTCCCACTTTGATCTATAAACGTATGTATTGCCATGTAGTCATGTTTCTTTCACTGTTTGTTTCTTTGATTTCCCACTTTGATTTATAAACGTATGTATCGCCATGTAGTCATGTTTCTTTTACTGTTTGTTTCTTTGATTTCCCACTTTGATCTATAAACGTATGTATCGCCATGTAGTCATGTTTCTTTTACTGTTTGTTTCTTTGATTTCCCACTTTGATCTATAAACGTTTGTATCGCCATGTAGTCATGTTTCTTTTACTGTTTGTTTCTTTGATTTCCCACTTTGATTTATAAACGTATGTATCGCCATATAGTCATGTTTCTTTCACTGTTTGTTTCTTTGATTTCCCACTTTGATTTATAAACGTATGTATCGCCATATAGTCATGTTTCTTTCACTGTTTGTTTCTTTGATTTCCCACTTTGATCTATAAACGTATGTATCGCCATATAGTCATGTTTCTTTTACTGTTTGTTTCTTTGATTTCCCACTTTGATCTATAAACGTTTGTATCGCCATGTAGTCATGTTTCTTTTACTGTTTGTTTCTTTGATTTCCCACTTTGATTTATACTTTTACTGTTTGTTTCTTTGATTTCCCACTTTGATTTATACTTTTTTATCAAGGCTACCGATTGTACACAGCACAAAATATATAATGTGTTTTTTTGAGAATTCTCGTCGTTTATTCTACGAATACAACGTTTCATAAAGCTTTCTTCCTATCTTATAATACTAAAAACCCAATGTTTGAAAATAAAATGGCATCAGTTATTCATGTTCTATTGGGTGTTCAACAAGAATTTGTTTCAGGTCCAATTTTGTTCTTGGTCTGTATTAATGACCACAATTATGCGCCTTTTTGCAGCCAAGACCTTCGTATTAAGAATAATAAATCCCTAAATGACACAGACATTCTCCACCAACCTTAACAAACTCCAAACTGGAAAAAAAGGCTTAGGATTCTCCAAAAGAAACTTATACAGCAGCAAAATCAGTCAGTCGGGTGGATCTAATGAAGACATCATCGCTAGAATCAAGAAAGTAAGCCAGGCCTATGTAATAGTGTGACCAATATGGAAAGCGTCCAGCAAATCAACAAATACCAAGCTTGAAATATGTAACACTAATGTTGAAGCAGTCCTGCTCTATGGGTCAGAGACTTGGCGAACACCCTTGACCACATCAGCCAAGATACAAACTTTTGACAATCGCTGTCATCGACAAATTCTCATTTTGAAATGGTCAGACAAAGTGCCAAATGCTGACCTTTGGACAAGAACAAGCCAAGAACAAATGGATGTCCAGGTCGGACGTAGAAAGTGGCCATGGGCTGGCCATACCCTGCGGAAAGAGCCCTCTAATATAGCTAAGAAGGCTCTCGAATGGAACCCACAGGGCAAGAGGAAACGGGGTCGTCCAAAACAGAATTGGAGGAGAGTCTTTCACCCAGATTTGAGCGTCTCCAATCTTACCTGGGGTCTGTGCCAAGGACAGAAGAAGATGGAAGAGTGCGGTTGAGGCCCTATGCTCCGCCAGGAGCCAAGAGTCATAAGTCAAGGAGGGTATTAATGTTCATCATCTACAAAGCCTTTGTGAGTCCTACACTAGAATATACTATCTCTGTCTGGGACCCTCACCACAAATCAGAAATTAAAGGAAGTCAAACAAATACAAAAAAGAGGAGTGAAATTTATAAATCACAACAACAAAGATAAAAAGTGAAACTGTTTTAAATCTCGAACAACTGCAACATAGAAGAAACCGTGACAAAGTAACAATATTTTGCAAAGGCCTAAACTATCGAGTTAAATTAGTCCTCGGAGATATTCCAAAAAAAGAAAAGAGGAAGTTAGTCAAGTTCATGGTTCCCCACTCAAGAGTGGATGCCCACTTGTTTTCGTTCATACCATCGGCATTAAGACAGTGGAATAATCTCACATCTCCAATGAAATAAAAAACCTGTGGTCTGTGGAATATTTCAAATCTGAAGTTACAGACTTAAAATGGAAAAGAGAAGAAGAAGAAGAAGAAGAAGAAGAAGAAGAAGAAGAAAAAGAAGAAGAAAAAGAAGAAGAAGAAGAAGAAGAAGAAGAAGAAGAAGAAGAAGAAGAAGAAGAAGAAGAAGAAGAAGAAGAAGAAGAAGAAGAAGAAGAAGAAGAAGAAAAAGAAAAAAAAAAAAAGAAGAAGAAGAAGAAGAAGAAGAAGAAGAAGAAGAAGAAGAAGAAGAAGAAGAAAAGATTGGAGTGTAACAAACAGGATCACTCACTCGCTCAATCCTCTCCGGCAAGCTGGCGCTTGAGTCGATGCAAGGGATCTCCACCTGGTCCTGTCGGCAGCAATTCTTGGGGCCATCTTGAAGGACAGACCTGTCTGCTTTAGGTCCCTCTCCACGGTATGTATCCAAGTCTCCTGGGGCGACCTCGCTTCCTCTTTCCTTGGGGTGTCCATCGCAGAGCCTTCCTTATCAGTGTGTCATCATGTCTGTGATAGACATGACCCAACCAACAGAATGGCAGAGAATAATTGGATGACGTTGAAAGCGAGAAAAGGCCGACACGAACTGAAGATTGCTTGAGGGTATGCCAGGACAAATTAAGAAATTAAGGAGCAGGCACCGGTGTGAGATAAAGAACTAAACAATTGTGTATGAAAGGTGCCAAGGCAGGAAAGAAAAATACAACAACATAAAACACCCAGAGAAATCAGTCTACCTCGACTGGGGATCGAACATTAAACATCCTGAATACCAGGACAAACCGCCTTCCCAATCAAAAACCACGAAAAAAAACCCACAAGAAATGTCAATCCTTTCCCCCAGGTACAATTATGTATTGGAAGTCTCTACCCGGTGACTTGACAAAATTTGGAAAAGTAGTGAGAAATTTAACATATAGAGGTGGCTAAATGAGTCAATAAAGTGTATAATAAAGTAAAGGAAGTAAAAATTACTCTTTTAAAGATCCAACACAAAGTAAACGACGTTTCGGCTATGACCTGTTTCAGATCAACAAGAGAAAGACATATGTTATATTACATTTGCATTATGGTTAAACATTATACGTAACAATGTGTGGTTGTGTGTGAGAGAGAGAGAGAGAGAGAGAGAGAGAGAGAGAGAGAGGCGAGAGAGAGAGAGAGTAGGGAAAGGAAAGAAATAGGGACAGAGAGAGGGAGAGAAAGAAAGAGAGAGAGAGAGAGAGAGAGAGAGAGAGAGAAGAATGAGAATGAGAAAGACAGAGGGAAAGAGAAAGCGGGATATGAAGAGTGCGTTTCAAAGTTATATTTAATGTAAGGGGAAGATAAAAACTGAAAAAACTAAGTTGAACTTACTATAAGACATGTATGTAAATGTAGAACTATTCTAAAATTGAAAACAATGAATTAAAAGTCCTTAAGAGGCATTGGGCCCACAGAGCCAGAGTTTATCCCGTTTTCTACGCGCGAAACGAACAATAGCAATTACTTTCTATCCCTCCGATAGGACGCTGGTCTATCGCACAGTACTTTCCACCAAATCTAACAGATTTAGCTACCCATTCACAGGAGGGGGGGGGGGTCAGAAAAAATCTTGACTGCACCAGGATCGATCTTGGTCCCATTTCGTGTGAATCGAATGCTCGACCAACTGACTATCGGGACCCCATAAAAATGAAGTAAATTAGCTTTAGCGTAGTGCAGATTCTCCTCAAAAATATGTCTAATCTGATACCAATCCATCCCTCCCTTCTTTCTTTCTTTCCTTCTTTCCTTCTTTCTTTCTTTCTTTTTCTCTTTCCTTTTTAAAGTATATATTAACAGGGGAGGCAGGGGTCTATAAGATTACTATCGAATTCTTTAATTGTACATCACTTTGACATGGGTAAACAGTCAATCTCATTACTTCATCTCCTGGTCTCTCTCTCTCTCTCTCTCTCTCTCTCTCTCTCTATATATATATATATATATATATATATATATATATATATATATATATATCTCCGTCCACCTCTATCTCTCTTTTCCTTGCACACACACACACACACACACACAGAGAGAGATTTTTACCTATAACCTTTTAACCATAATGCAAATATAATACAACATATTACCTTTCCTTGTTTACCTGACAAAGGCCAAAGGCTGAAACATAATGTACCATGTGTTGTATCTTTTGTATAAGTCATTTCACTCCCTTTTATTTGTTATACATTTTATGAGAAATGTACCTGTCTATAAGAAACAGAATCACAAACCAAACAGTATTCATTACAACAAAAATTTGCTTTTATCTTCAGTAGTAGAAAAGATTGTATCGGAACCATTTCACAAACATGAACATATTGAGTTATATACAAATATGAACATAGTGCGTTTCACACTAACATGAACATAGTGAGTTCTACACTAATATGAACATAGTGAGTTCATACATGAACGGATTGTATCAGACTGACATGAACAAAGTGTCACAGTCCCCAAGCCAATGAATCCAATATAAACTTTGATTTTTTATTCAGAGTGGTTTTCTTCTCGGTTTAATAGCTTCACCTACCCAAGTTGAGGTTGAGACCATGAATGGTTTTGATCCATGATTACAGATCTGTAATCGTCGTTTCGCTCCATGCTCTTTCACTCCCCATTTTCCCTCCTATTGGCACTTGATTGGATCGTGAAAGAAACAAAACAGAAATCAAATTGATATTTTGGAAAATATTGGAAGATCTAGATTTTGCAAATGGTGTTGTTATCTTGCCACACAACTTCAAGAAATGAAAAGCAAAAGACGGAAGCCTCCCCCAAGGCCTGATAAAAGAATTAAAGATAAATATAGCAAATTCAAACCCATATCCATATCGGCCCCAACCAAAAGGAACATACTAATATTATTGTTGTGATGAGGCAGAACACGTGCATGCCATTTTCTTCCTTAGAGCTAAAATGTCTGGCGACTCAAATGAGAAGATAAATGGTGAATCTTTTTGTATTTTACTCAAACTTTGAAATGCAAAGAAAAGTTTAATTAATTTTAAGCTACACATAATTATGATTACTTGTTGTCAGTTTTTTTATTACCTTTACCGTTACCGATGTTCCATGTCGGACACGACGTTGAAGATCATGGTTCGCCAGCTCTCTCTTTCATCTGCGAGTTTCGCACATTGATTTATGGGGCTTCCTACGTACGCTGCGACATTTCCAAGCCAGGTTGTAGTTCTTAATCCTCGACCACGCTTGCCTTCTATCTTTCCCTCTGTGTTATATGGAGCTGAAACTTCGAAATTAACAAAAACCGTTTGCTGCAAATTAGATAAAAATTATGGATCAAAGTTCGAAAGTTGATGGAGGATAAAAGTTACTGGCGCTCCTAACTGTTGACCTACTGTGTTGATGACTCACCACAGAGGATTACAGGACAGTAAAACTTTAACTGCATAAAAACCATATCACATATATATGTATGTGTGATAGGTGTATGTATGTCGCCATTAGCATTCACAATGAGGTATGTCCTATCTAATTCAGTCAGACCAAACTAGTGCATTAAAGAGCAAATATCGTGGGATTGTTGAAGGTTCATTACCAACATATTGCCTATAAACGAAACCGTGAATAATAGTAGGACTTGTAATTCGTGTAAGTATTAAACATGGACATTAAATTTTTAAAATATTGAATTAGATAGTCTTGAATTATGCCATTGAACAAAAACATCAAGTTTTAAATTTTTCTTTCTAATTTTATAGCCGTGTCCCGTGGGCTATACCTGCGAATATAACTACAACCTTGAAGTTGTAGTATGCTGTAAGTATTTCATTGTTTGATATCACAATGTCTAACATTTTAATAATGAAAACATATAACGTGAAGTCTACTCGTTTTGTACACTGAACGCTAGCAGGGAAATAGTTGTGATGTCATGTGTTTTTACTTGGATGCTATGATTTTATTTAAACGTAATATTAATGAATTCCCTCTGGGACTAACCATATGACGCTGGTAATTGTGGGTTTTTATAAAGTCACTCCACAAACCCGTAAAGTTATAAACAAAAATGAATATAACAGAATCAAAATGATACAAAATACCCAACACGTATACAAAATACCCAACACGTATACAAAATACCCAACACGTATACAAAATACCCAACACGTATACAAAATACCCAACACGTATACAAAATACCCAACACGTATACAAAATACCCAACACGTATACAAAATACCCAACACGTATACAAAATACCCAACACGTATACAAAATACCCAACACGTATACAAAATACCCAACACGTATACAAAATACCCAACACGTATACAAAATACCCAACACGTATACAAAATACCCAACACGTATACAAAATACCCAACACGTATACAAAATACCCAACACGTATACAAAATACCCAACACGTATACAAAATACCCAACACGTATACAAAATACCCAACACGTATACAAAATACCCAACACGTATACAAAATACCCAACACGTATACAAAATACCCAACACGTATACAAAATACCCAACACGTATACAAAATACCCAACACGTATACAAAATACCCAACACGTATACAAAATACCCAACACGTATACAAAATACCCAACACGTATACAAAATACCCAACACGTATACAAAATACCCAACACGTATACAAAATACCCAACACGTATACAAAATACCCAACACGTATACAAAATACCCAACACGTATACAAAATACCCAACACGTATACAAAATACCCAACACGTATACAAAATACCCAACACGTATACAAAATACCCAACACGTATACAAAATACCCAACACGTATACAAAATACCCAACACGTATACAAAATACCCAACACGTATACAAAATACCCAACACGTATACAAAATACCCAACACGTATACAAAATACCCAACACGTATACAAAATACCCAACACGTATACAAAATACCCAACACGTATACAAAATACCCAACACGTATACAAAATACCCAACACGTATACAAAATACCCAACACGTATACAAAATACCCAACACGTATACAAAATACCCAACACGTATACAAAATACCCAACACGTATACAAAATACCCAACACGTATACAAAATACCCAACACGTATACAAAATACCCAACACGTATACAAAATACCCAACACGTATACAAAATACCCAACACGTATACAAAATACCCAACACGTATACAAAATACCCAACACGTATACAAAATACCCAACACGTATACAAAATACCCAACACGTATACAAAATACCCAACACGTAGGGTTTCCGGCTCAAAACCCTTCGACAACAAAAAACATTAGAGACACAGATACATTACTAAATTCCATGTTGACGACAATTGTTAACCTGGAAGTTAGTAATGTATTTATGTCTCTATTGTTTGTTGTTGTTGTTGGCTGAAGAAGGGTTTTGAGCGCGAAACTTTCCGTGTTTGGTATTTTCTTCTTTTGCAAGCTGTTCTATTCATTTTTGTTTGTGACTTTTTAGAGTCCACATCTTCTAGCAGCCTAGTATCACTTTAAAGTTATGTTTACTGATGCACTCCGTATTGTACAATCCTTAACTCACTCAATCCTGGAGATTTTTTCTACTTTTCAAAATTGGAAAAAATACAATAAAAATGAGCATTACTTAGATAGTTTTATTGAACTACCATTAACATGTAAAATTAAGAACACTAGCTTTGATACTACGCCTATAATTTGTCTCAGAAAAATGTAATAAATTGGCATGGGGTAAAAATAACCAGGGTAAACTACGGACATAGTCGGTATTAGGGTTGAGTGAATTAAAAGAGATCCTCGTCAAACACTTCTGTCACCTCATCTTATGCACTCCGTCGTTCACTCGTCATAACTCAATAGCTTATATTATGAATAGGAATGGATATAAATAAACACAACAGCTTCACAAAAGAAGAAAATATCAACACAGCACTTTCCAGTCTTCATTAAATTTCTTCAATGCATAATCATAGAAGTAGGTTTTGCGCCTCTATGGTCTTGTGGTATGACACTCGCTTTCGGATCGGAAGGTCCTGGGTTCGAGCCTCGCTCTCGGTGCATAGTTGAGTCTTTGGAGAAGGCTCTTTACTCACATTCTCTCACCGTACTCCGCTGTAAAATGAGTACCTGGCCATTAATAGCGTTGTCTCTGCTCGAAAAAAATGTAATATCGCCTAAGAGGTGCCATGTCTTATTCTAAATGGTAAATGTTGCTGTTGGCCAGGGACCCCTTGTAAAGCGTTTTGAGCACATTTAGTGGATACTGTGCTATAAAAAAGCTAAAATATTTTGAAATAAGTGTGATACTAAACTGCTTGAAGTTGTGGAGAGCAATAACACAAATTACTTTTACAGCTTAAAAAAAAAAGAACAAAATACGAAAACCAGACTCAAACCCCTTCTTCAGCAAACAACAAAAAAGCAATAGAATCATTAATACATCAATTCAAAGCCCCAGATATGACTTATTCCTCTTGGCTCCTGGCGGTGCATAGGGCCTCAATAGCCGTCTTCCGTCTTCTTTGGTTCTTAGGAGACATTTCCCTCGATCCAGGTGGGTTCCATTCGAGGGCCTGCTTGGTTATATTGCAGGGCTCTTTCCGCAGGGTATGGCCGACCCATCGCCACTTTATGCGTCTGACCTGGACATCCATATGTTCTTGGTTTGTTCTTGTCCAAAGGTCAGCATCTGGCACTTTGTCAAACGATTTCAACCTGAGTATTTGTCGAAGACAGCGATTGACAAAAGTTTGTATCTTGGCTGATGTGGTCAAGGGTGTTCGCCAAGTCTCTGACCCATAGAGCGGGACTGCTTTAACATTAGTTTTAAATAGTTTAAGCTTAATGTTTGTGGATAAGTTGGACGTTTTTCATATTGGTCGCAATTTGCACAGGCCTAGAGCGCTTTCTTGATTCTAGCGATAATGTCTTCATCAGTGCCATCCGACTGACTGATTTTACTGCCAACGTATGTAAATTCCCTAACATCTTCTATTGCTGTGCCAGAGATGGTGATTTGTACTTCTTATTTGGCAGTTAAGCGCAGTAGTTTTGTCTTGTCTTCACTAATCTTGAGACCAACTCACTGAGCAGTTTCTTCCAGGGCTGTGACTTTGTTTTGCATATCTTGTAGGCGGTTTGAGAGGAAGGCTAGGTCATCTGCAAATTCAAGGTCTTCAAGTCTTTTTTAAAATGGATGCCATTGTTGACATATGCTGTCTTTGTCACCCAGTCCAATACCACAAGAAATAGAAGTGGGGACAGCAAACAACCTTGCCTAACTCCCAATGTAATATTAAAATCATCTGAGAATCGACCATTATGGATGACTTGTCAGGAAAACCCATCATAAAGTCGTTTGATGATCTTTATAAATTTTTCTGTCACCCATAGAGGAGAAGGATGTTCCAGATGCTTTCCCTGTCGACGTTGTCAAATGCTTTCTCAAAGTCATAAAGCATACATATAGGGATGATTACCACTCAATCGACTGCTCAACAATGATTCTTAGAATTGCAAGGTGGTCTGTGCGTGACCGTTCTTTTCTGAAGCATGCCTGCTCATCTCGTAGCGCTTTGTCCAAAGTAACTTTCATCCTGTCAAGCATAATTCTTGTGAGCACTTTGCTCGGTATGGACAACAAGAGGTTTCCTCTCGACGTGTCACACTGGGACAGGTTGCCATGTCTGGGTAATTTTACTAGCAGGCTCTTCTTCCAATCAGATGGTATTTTCTCATTTGTCCAGATCAAGGTGAACAAGTAGTGGAATCTGTTTTTGTGATTTCACCTGTATTCATATTTAGGAGTTCTCCAGGGTTCAGGTCTGATCTTACTACTGGGCAATGAACCAGTTACTCATGGAAGTGTACACCAGTGGGTAATGAACCAGTTACTCAGGGAAGTGTACACCAGTGGGTAATGAACCAGTTACTCAGGGAAGAGTACACCAGTGGGTAATGAACCAGTTACTCAGGGAAGTGTACACCAGTGGGTAATGAACCAGTTACTCATGGAAGTGTACACCAGTGGGTAATGAACCAGTTACTCAGGGAAGTGTACACCAGTGGGTAATGAACCAGTTACTCAGGGAAGTGTACACCAGTGGGTAATGAACCAGTTACTCAGGGAAGTGTACACCAGTGGGTAATGAACCAGTTACTCAAGGAAGTGTACACCAGTGGGTAATGAACCAGTTACTCAGGGAAGTGTACACCAGTGGGTAATGAACCAGTTACTCATGGAAGTGTACACCAGTGGGTAATGAACCAGTTACTCATGGAAGTGTACACCAGTGGGTGATGAACCAGTTACTCAGGGAATTGTACACCAGTGGGTAATGAACCAGTTACTCAGGGAAGTGTACACCAGTGGGTAGTGAACCTGGGACTATGAAAAGAGGATTTCAAAGGGATATAAACCTGGGGCTATGGGAGCTGGATACCAGTCGAACTTGAAGCCGGACTATGGGAAGATGGCACAGGAGGTGAATGAATCTGAGACTATAGGATGTAGGCACCAATTGAGAATGAGCCTGGGACTACGAGAGGTGTAAAATGAAGCCGGGAATATGGGAGGTGGACACCAGTGGACAATGAGCCAAGAGGAGTACTATTGTTTTTCGAAAACTGCTGATTGTTTTGTTTGTTTGTTTGTTGTTACGGGTTTTACGGCGCCTGCAACACATGAAGGTCATAACAGCGCCAGTGAAAAGGAAGAAAATAGGAGGGTAAAAAGTTCTAGAATTACAATTAATGCATCCAAGAAAATGGAAGACAAAAGGGGAATTGGTTCAAATAGGAAACATGTAGATTTCAAGAGCACACTATCAAAGTACTCAGTTTGAGATCACCTAAAAGTCTATTCCAGACACAAGCACAGGTCCTTACTAAGAGGAATAAACTCAAATGTTTACAAATCATATAATATAATATGTATACAAAACATAATACGGTACGTAACAGAGAGATGATTATGGCCAGGGTATCTGGCCAGGGCCAGGATAAAACCAAGTAATCTCATTCCAAGACCAAGACAGAAAGCAGGTTGGAAAACAGATATATGGGGGTAGAAGACGCAGTAAGTACCTCCCTGCCCACTATGGGAGGTCAAGAAAACTGCTGAAATCATCCGAAGTTATGGGAAGTGAGATATGGACTAAGAGAAATTGACACCAGAGCGGAGTGAACCTGGGACTATGGGCGGAGGATATAAGAGGGAAATAAGACTAGGAATATGAGAGATGATTATCGTCGGTAATTCAAGCCAGATCTATGGGAGGCGAGTACCAATGCAATAATAATAATATAATAATAATAAATAATAATAATAATAATAATAATAATAATAATAATAATAATAAATAGAAGAAGAAGAAGAAGAAGAAGAAGAAGAAGAAAAAAAGAAAAAATATATAATAATAATAATAATAATAATAATAATAAAATAATAATAATAATAATAATAATAATAATAATAATAATAATAATAATAATAATAATAATAAATAATAATAATAATAATAATAATAATAATAATAATAATAATAATAATAATAATAATAATAATAATAATAATAATAATAATAAATAATAATAATAATAATAATAATAAAATAATAATATAATAATAATATAATAATAATAATAATAATAATAATAATAATAATAATAATATATAAAATAATAAAATAATAATAATAATAATAATAATAAAAATAATAATAATAATAATAATAATAATAATAATAATAATAATAATAATAATAATAATAATAATAATAAAATAAAATAATAATAATAATAATAATAATAATAATAATAATAATAATAATAATAATAATAATAATAATAATAATAATAATAATAATAATAATAATAATAATAATAATAATAATAATAATAATAATTATAATAATAATCAATAAAATAATAATAATAATAATAATATAATTTAATAATAATGATATTTTATTCCTATATAATATTACATGGTCAACCTAATATAAAATATATATGGTATTATATCTATCACTAATATTATCATTCTGTCTACTCTCTGATCAACCGAACTATATATTGGGTCATGTAACCTCTCTATCACCGTAATTATCATCTGGGTCATTAACCTTTCTATCACTCGTAACTATTATCATCTGGTCATGTACCTTCTCTATCACCGTAACTATTATCATCTGGGTCATGTACCTTCTCTATCACCGTAACTATTATCATCTGGGTCATGTACCTTCTCTATCACCGTAACTATTATCATCTGGGTCATGTACCTTCTCTATCACCGTAACTATTATCATCTGGGTCATGTACCTTCTCTATCACCGTAACTATTATCATCTGGGTCATGTACCTTCTCTATCACCGTAACTATTATCATCTGGGTCATGTACCTTCTCTATCACCGTAACTATTATCATCTGGGTCATGTACCTTCTCTATTCTCTATCACCGTAACTATTATCATCTGGGTCATGTACCTTCTCTATCACCGTAACTATTATCATCTGGGTCATGTACCTTCTCTATCACCGTAACTATTATCATCTGGGTCATGTACCTTCTCTATCACCGTAACTATTATCATCTGGGTCATGTACCTTCTCTATCACCGTAACTATTATCATCTGGGTCATGTACCTTCTCTATCACCGTAACTATTATCATCTGGGTCATGTACCTTCTCTATCACCGTAACTATTATCATCTGGGTCATGTACCTTCTCTATCACCGTAACTATTATCATCTGGGTCATGTACCTTCTCTATCACCGTAACTATTATCATCTGGGTCATGTACCTTCTCTATCACCGTAACTATTATCATCTGGGTCATGTACCTTCTCTATCACCGTAACTATTATCATCTGGGTCATGTACCTTCTCTATCACCGTAACTATTATCATCTGGGTCATGTACCTTCTCTATCACCGTAACTATTATCATCTGGGTCATGTACCTTCTCTATCACCGTAACTATTATCATCTGGGTCATGTACCTTCTCTATCACCGTAACTATTATCATCTGGGTCATGTACCTTCTCTATCAGCTTGTACAGCTTTTCAAGCCTCTCTTTACCTTAACTCTCAACATAGGGACGTAAATTGTGAAGTTGAATGTAAGCTTCAATTTCATTACAAAAACAGATCAAATGAACGTTTCGGGTTTCCCCTTTATCAACAAAACAGGATGAATGAAACACCACAGATGAATGAGATGATGTGGTAGTCGCGTAGTCTTAACCAACGTTGATAAAGGGGAAACCCGAAACGTTCATTTGATCTGTTTTTGTAATTAAATTGAAGCTTACATTCAACTTCACGTTATTATTTATTTCCTCGAGCTTCGAGCAGCAACATTTACACAACATAGGGACGGGACCTTTTTCAGGAAAATGTGATTATAATTCACTCAAACTGAGGAGAAATAAGTACCTACTTATCATACCTAATATTGTTTGTAGCATAACAAGCTTTGCAAGAAAATATTTTTCCAAAAAATCGTGTGATGTATATAAATAACTTTTCCGATTAACTCACTCAACCCTAACACCGACTACATCCGTAGTTTACCCAAGTTACTTTTACCCCATGCCTATGTATTACATTTTTCTGAGACAAATTATACGCTTGGTATCAAAGATAATATTTTTTATTTTTACATGTTGATGATAGTTGAATAAAACTATCTATGTACATGCTCATTTTAATACAAATGTTTCCAATTTTGAAAAGCAGCAAAAATATCTAGGACTATGATTGAGTGAGTTAATAAAACTGTTGGTTGTATCTTAACGAATGGGATTATTTTTCTGTATTGGTAAGGAGAGGGTTAATAAAACTGTTGGTTGTATCTTAACAAATGGGATTATTTTTCTGTGTTGGTAAGGAGAGGGTTAATAAAACTGTTGGTTGTATCTTAACAAATGGGATTATATTTCTGTATTGGTAAGGAGAGGGTTGATAAAACTGTTGGTTGTATCTTAACGAATGGGATTATTTTTCTGTGTTGGTAAGGAGAGGGTTAATAAAACTGTTGGTTGTATCTTAACAAATGGGATTATTTTTCTGTATTGGTAAGGAGAGGGTTAATAAAACTGTTGGTTGTATCTTAACAAATGGGATTATTTTTCTGTATTGGTAAGGAGAGGGTTAATAAAACTGTTGGTTGTATCTTAACGAATGGGATTATTTTTCTGTGTTGGTAAGGAGAGGGTTAATAAAACTGTTGGTTGTATCTTAACAAATGGGATTATTTTTCTGTATTGGTAAGGAGAGGGTTAATAAAACTGTTGGTTGTATCTTAACAAATGGGATTATTTTTCTGTGTTGGTAAGGAGAGGGTTAATAAAACTGTTGGTTGTATCTTAACAAATGGGATTATTTTTCTGTATTGGTAAGGAGAGGGTTAATAAAACTGTTGGTTGTATCTTAACGAATGGGATTATTTTTCTGTATTGGTAAGGAGAGGGTTAATAAAACTGTTGGTTGTATCTAAACGAATGGGATTATATTTCTGTCTTGGTAAGGAGAGGGTTAATAAAACTGTTGGTTGTATCTTAACAAATGGGATTATTTTTCTGTGTTGGTAAGGAGGGTTAATAAAACTGTTGGTTGTATCTTAACAAATGGGATTATTTTTCTGTATTGGTAAGGAGAGGGTTAATAAAACTGTTGGTTGTATCTAACGAATGGGTTATTTTTCTGTCTTGGTAAGAGAGGGTTAATAAAATGTTGGTTGTATCTAACAATGGATTATTTTTCTGTTTGGTAAGGAGAGGGTTGATAAAACTGTTGGTTGTATCTTAACGATGGGATTATTTTCTGTTTGGTAAGGAGAGGTTAATAAAATTTGTTGTATCTTAACGAAGGGATTATATTTCTGTTTGGTAAGGAGGGGTTAATAAAACTGTTGGTTGTATCTAAACGAATGGATTATTTTCTGTCTGGTAAGGAGAGGGTTAATAAAACTGTTGGTTGTATCTTAACAATGGATATTTTCTGGTTGGTAAGGAGAGGGTTAATAAAATGTTGGTTGTATCTTAACGAATGGGATTATTTTTCTGTATTGGTAAGGAGAGGGTTAATAAAACTGTTGGTTGTATCTTAACAAATGGGATTATATTTCTGTATTGGTAAGGAGAGGTAATAAAATGTTGGTTGTATCTTAACAAATGGATTATTTTCTGTTTGGTAAGGAGAGGGTTAATAAAATGTTGGTTGTATCTTAACGAAGGGATTATTTTCTGTTTGTAAGGAGAGGTTAATAAAATGTTGGTTGTATCTTAACGATGGGTTATTTTTGTTTGGTAAGGAGGGTTATAAAACTGTTGGTTGTATCTTACGAATGGATTATTTTCTGTTGTAAGGAGGGGTTATAAAACTGTTGGTTGTATCTTAACGAATGGGATTATTTTCTGTTTGGTAAGGAGAGGTTAATAAAATGTTGGTTGTATCTTAACAAATGGATATTTTCTGTTTGGTAAGGAGAGGTTAATAAAATGTTGGTTGTATCTTAACGAATGGGTTATTTTTCTGTGTTGTAGGAGAGGGTTAAAAAATGTTGGTTGTACTTAACAAATGGTTATTTCTGTTTGGTAAGGAGAGGTTAATAAACTGTTGGTTGTATCTTAACGAATGGGATTATTTTTGTCTGGTAAGGAGAGGGTTAATAAAACTGTTGGTTGTATCTTAACAATGGGATTATTTTCTGTTGGTAAGGAGAGGGTTAAAACTGTTGGTTGTATCTTACGAATGGGATATTTTTCTGTTTGGTAAGGAGAGGGTTAAAAAAACTGTTGGTTGTATCTTAACAATGGGATTATTTTTCTGTTTGGTAAGGAGAGGGTTAATAAAATGTTGGTTGTATCTTAACAATGGGATTATTTTCTGTTTGGTAAGGAGAGGGTTAATAAAACTGTTGGTTGTATCTAACGAATGGATTATTTCTGTTGGTAAGGAGAGGGTTAATAAACTGTGTTGTATCTAAACGAATGGATTATTTTTCTGTTTGGTAAGGAGAGGGTTAATAAAACTGTTGGTTGTATCTTAACAAATGGATATTTTTCTGTTTGGTAAGGAGAGGGTTAATAAAACTGTTGGTGTATCTTAACGAATGGGATTATTTTTCTGTATTGTAAGGAGAGGTTTAATAAAACTGTTGGTTGTATCTTAACAAATGGATTATTTTCTGTATTGGTAAGGAGAGGGTTAATAAAACTGTTGGTTGTATCTTAACAAGGGATTATTTTTTCTGTTTGGTAAGGAGAGGGTAATAAAACTGTTGGTTGTATCTTAACAATGGGATTATTTTTCTGTTTGGTAAGGAGAGGGTTAATAAAACTGTTGGTTGTATCTTAACAATGGGATTATTTTTGTTTGGTAAGGAGAGAGTTGATAAAACTGTTGGTTGTATCTTAACGAATGGGATTATTTTTCTGTTTGGTAAGGAGAGGGTTAATAAAACTGTTGGTTGTATCTTAACGAATGGATTATTTTTCTGTTTGGTAAGGAGAGGGTTATAAAACTGTTGTTGTATCTTAACGAATGGATTATTTTTCTGTTGGTAAGGAGAGGGTTATAAAACTGTTGGTTGTATCTTAACGAATGGATTATTTTCTGTCTTGGTAAGGAGAGGGTTAATAAAACTGTTGGTGTATCTTAACGAATGGGATTATTTTTCTGTCTTGTAAGGAGAGGTTAATAAAACGTTGGTTGTATCTTAACGAATGGGATTATTTTTCTGTCTTGGTAAGGAGAGGGTTAATAAAACTGTTGGTTGTATCTAACGAATGGGATTATTTTCTGTTTGGTAAGGAGAGGGTTATAAAACTGTTGGTTGTATCTTAACGATGGGATTATTTTTCTGTTTGGTAAGGAGAGGGTTAATAAAACTGTTGGTTGTATCTTAACGAATGGGATTATTTTCTGTTTGGTAAGGAGAGGTTAATAAAACTGTGGTTGTATCTTAACAATGGGATTATTTTCTGTCTTGGTAAGGAGAGGTTAATAAAACTGTTGGTTGTATCTTAACGAATGGATTATATTTCTGTATTGGTAAGGAGAGGGTTAATAAAACTGTTGGTTGTATCTTAACGAATGGGATTATTTTCTGTCTTGGTAAGGAGAGGGTTAAAAAACTGTTGGTTTATCTTAACAAATGGGATTATTTTCTGTTTGGTAAGGAGAGGGTTAATAAAACTGTTGGTTGTATCTTAACGAATGGGATTATTTTCTGTCTTGTAAGGAGAGGTTAATAAAACTGTATGGATATTATTTTCTGTGTTGGTAAGGAGAGGGTTAATAAAACTGTTGGTTGTATCTTAACAAATGGGATTATTTTTTCTGTATTGGTAAGGAGAGGGTTAATAAAACTGTTGGTTGTATCTTAACGAAATGGGATTATTTTTCTGTCTTGGTAAGGAGAGGGTTAATAAAACTGTTGGTTGTATCTTAACGAATGGGATTATTTTTCTGTTTGGTAAGGAGAGGGTTAATAAAAAACTGTTGGTTGTATCTTAACAGATTATGGGATAAATTATTGATTATCTGTATTGGTAAGGAGAGGGTTAATAAAACTGTTGGTTGTATCTTAACGAATGGGATTATTTTTCTGTGTTGGTAAGGAGAGGGTTATAATAAAACTGTTGGTTGTATCTTAAACAAATGGGATGATTTTTCTGTGTTGGTAAGGAGAGGGTTGATAAAACTGTTGGTTGTATCTTAACGAATGGGATTATTTTTCTGTGTTGGTAAGGAGAGGGTTGATAAAACTGTTGGTTGTATCTTACCGAATGGGATTATATTTCTGTGTTGGTAAGGAGAGGGTTAATAAAACTGTTGTTTGTGGATTGTATCTATAAGGCAAAGGTTAATTAATTTTTTCTCATGTGTTTGTAAGGAGAGGGTTAATAAAACTGTTGGTTGTATCTTAACAAATGGGATATATTTCTGTATTGGTAAGGAGAAGGGTTAATAAAACTTTGGTTGTATCTTAACGAATGGGATTATTTTTCTGTTGTTGGTAAGGAGGGTTAATAAAACTGTTGGTTGTATCTTAACAAATGGGATTATATTTTTCTGTTTGGTAAGAGAGGGTTAATAAAAACTGTTGGTTGTATCTTAACGAATGGGATTTATTTTCTGTATTGGTAAGGAGAGGGTTAATAAAACTGTTGGTTGTATCTTAACGAATGGGATTATTTTTCTGTGTTGGTAAGGAGAGGGTTAATAAAACTGTTGGTTGTATCTTAACGAATGGGATTATTTTTCTGTGTTGGTAAGGAGAGGGTTAATAAAACTGTTGGTTGTATCTTAACGAATGGGATTATATTTCTGTCTTGGTAAGGAGAGGGTTAATAAAACTGTTGGTTGTATCTTAACGAATGGGATTATTTTTCTGTCTTGGTAAGGAGAGGGTTAATAAAACTGTTGGTTGTATCTAAACGAATGGGATTATATTTCTGTCTTGGTAAGGAGAGGGTTGATAAAACTGTTGGTTGTATCTTAACGAATGGGATTATTTTTCTGTCTTGGTAAGGAGAGGGTTAATAAAACTGTTGGTTGTATCTTAACGAATGGGATTATTTTTCTGTCTTGGTAAGGAGAGGGTTAATAAAACTGTTGGTTGTATCTTAACGAATGGGATTATATTTCTGTCTTGGTAAGGAGAGGGTTAATAAAACTGTCGGTTGTATCTTAACGAATGGGATTATATTTCTGTCTTGGTAAGGAGAGGGTTAATAAAACTGTTGGTTGTATCTTAACGAATGGGATTATTTTTCTGTCTTGGTAAGGAGAGGGTTAATAAAACTGTTGGTTGTATCTTAACGAATGGGATTATATTTCTGTGTTGGTAAGGAGAGGGTTAATAAAACTGTTGGTTGTATCTTAACGAATGGGATTATATTTCTGTGTTGGTAAGGAGAGGGTTAATGCGTCCTAATACATTATCTCTTGTATTTGTCTTGTGCGGCTATGTAGTATTGTGGTCAGACACGCGCTTTCGGATCTGAAGGTCTTGGATTCGCGCCTCGCTCGGCGAATAGTTGAGTCCTTGGAAAAGGCTATATACTCACATTCTCTAACCGTACTCCTGTGTAAAATCTGTGCCTAGCCGTTAACAGCGTTGTCTCTGTCGGGAAAAAATGTAATATCGCCTAACAGGCGTCATGTCCAGTCCTACATGTTAAGTGCTGCTGTTGGTCAGGGACCCCCTTTGTAAATCGATTTGAGCACGTCTGGTGAATACGGCGCTATATAAAAGCTCAAATATTATCAACTTACCAGTGCTACTCAATTAACTTCTTAAAGTGAGAATATCTTTTCTAAATAAACTCTTTTGTTTTTTTCTATAATTTTTTAACATGCGGTATAATGCATATTCAATAGATGTTTATGTTTTTATTGTTTTATTTTTGTTTGTTTGATTTTTTGCTGTTGGCTGAAGAAGGGTTTTGAGTCCGAAACATTCCGTGCTTGTTTATTTTTTTATTTTTTTTGTGTTTTTTCTTTAATTTTATTATTTTTTTAAAGCTTTGATATATTTATTTGTGCTTATTTGTACTTCTTTTTTTGTTTGTTTTTTAAGTTACAGACGATGTGCACGACGTGTTTTTAAAAAAGAAAACGAACGACCCCGATAGTAAATGATGTCAGTAAGTATCGACCATATCAGTCAATGAATAAACGTATGCCGAGTTTGTATGTTATGTTGAAGACAAATGATTTGGTTCCATAAATTGAAAAAAAAAATTTAAAAAAAAATCCTACATTTCGGGTCATTTTAATTTTAAAATGAATGAATGAATGAATGAATGAATGAATGAATGAATGAATGAATTAATTAATTAATTAATTAATTAATTAATTAATTAACTATACATTTGATTTTGCTACCACTGAACGACATTTATATAGATATGAAATTTTAAACAGATATTTAAATGTATTTCGTCTGTTGCCGTTGTCTATAACATTTGATTTTGCTACCACTGAACGACATTTATATCGATATGAAATTTAAAACAGATATTTAAATGTATTTCGTCTGTTGTCGTTGACTATACATTTGATTTTGCTACCACTGAACGACATTTATATAGATATGAAATTTTAAAACAGATATTTAAATGTATTTCGTCTGTTGCCGTTGTCTATAACATTTGATTTTGCTACCACTGAACGACATTTATATAGATATGAAACTTTAAACAGATATTTAAATGTATTTCGTCTGTTGTCGTTGACTATACATTTGATTTTGCTACCACTGAACGACATTTATATAGATATGAAATTTTAAACGGATATTTAAATGTATTTAGTCTGTTGTCGTTGTCTATACATTTGATTTTGCTACCACTGAACGACATTTATATAGATATGAAATTTTAAACGGATATTTAAATGTATTTAGTCTGTTGTCGTTGAATCAAATTAAGACTGAGAATTTATCAATGATTACTTAAACTCCCATCTTGACGAGTCGTCTACACATTACAACGATATTGAAATCTCTTTATTTCATGTTTTATCAACAATTGTCTTCAATATCTCAAATTAGATCTTTGTCTGATTTACAACCGTTCGTTATAGTTTATTCGCCTTTTAAAACGTCATTCTCACATTGTATCTCATTCGTCTGTAAGTTAGTGTTTCGGTCACCGTATCGTCAATCTCACATTGTATCTCATTCGTCTGTAAGTTAGTGTTTCGGTCACCGTATCGTCAATCTCACATTGTATCTCATTCGTCTGTAAGTTAGTGTTTTGATCACCGTATCGTCATTCTCACATTGTATCTCATTCGTCTGTAAGTTAGTGTTTCTGTCACCGTATCGTCATTCTCACATTGTATCTCATTCGTCTGTAAGTTAGTGCTTCGGTCACCGTATCGTCAATCTCACATTGTATCTCATTCGTCTGTAAGTTAGTGTTTCGGTCACCGTATCGTCAATCTCACATTGTATCTCATTCGTCTGTAAGTTAGTGCTTCGGTCACCGTATCGTCAATCTCACATATCTCATTCGTCTGTAGTGTTTCATTAATCGTGTCGTTTTTTTTTTTTTGGTTTGTTTTTAAGAGTTTTACGGAGCTTGCAACACATTTAGGTTATATCAGCCCCAGTGAAATGGAAGAAAATGTGATAGGAAAAAGTTCTAGAATTACAATTAAAGCACCCAAGAAAAAGTACGACATAGGGAAACTGGGAACAAATAGGGATCAGATGTAGATTCCAAAAGCATACCACCGATGTACTTAGTTTGAGATCACCTATAAGTCTCATCCGGACACAAGAACAAAATCCAACAAAGAGGAATACACTCAAATGCTTACATTATAAATTCAAAATAACAAATATAATAATACATAACGGAGAGATGATTTGCAAGGAAAAAAATATCATCTTCCAAAACAATAACTATATATTTGACTGTTTCCCTCCAAGCCAAGGACCCCGGGCAGGGTAAGGACAAAACTAAGTAATCTCATTCCAAGACAAAGACAGAAAGCAACAGATACAGGGGATAGAAGACACAGTATGGACCTCCCTGACCACTATGGGAGGTCATCATGTCGTCATTCTAACATAATATTCTCATTCGTCTGTAGTACTTCATTCATCCTGTATTGTTGTTACAAGGAAAACCCGAAACGTCCGCATTACCTGTTTTTGTTTTTGTTTTTTTTTTGTTTTGTTTTTTATTTTGTTTATTAGATTGAAGTAACATTCCATTTAGCATAATTATTCGTATTATGAAAAAATAGTTTCTTAATTATTCGCTTCCCTCAATGAGACATCAACTTAAAGATTCATCGCTTTAATTAATATAGAATTAAGAAAGATAAGCAAAATAAAAGACATATTAATTCCCACAAAAATTACAGAGTTTCCTAATAGTTTATCTGGTTTTATCTGGGCTTGATTATATCTATAAAATTAATGACATATAATCAGCTAAAAATAAAGTTAGAAAGCTTAAGGCTATTCAGACCAATGCAGCAAAGCTTATTTGAGTTAAAATTCCAGATTCGCAGGTTTATTTTTGGAGCAATGTGTAATATAACTAAAAATATCTGCATAGAACATGAATTAAGGATGCAATAAAGATAAACACAACAATTAACTGAGGAAAATAAAAAAAAATAATTTAAAAAAAATAGATGAATTAATAAATGAAAAGATAATAGATTAATCAATGTTTAATATAGGGAATGAGATTAGCGGAAGAGTAGCGTCCCTTGATTGGACCTCACCCATAGTCTGTGACGTCTCCGGCGGAAAAGTTATTAGAGAGAGAACGTCATGTTGGTTGTGCGCATGCGTCTCTCGTCCTCGCACCGGCGGAAAAGTTATTAGAGAGAGAACGCCATGTTGGTTGTGCGCATGCGTCTCTCGTCCCCGTGGAGTTGATTTTGCGCATGCGTCTCTCGTCCTCGCGGAAGCACAACCACCATGACGTCCTCTCTCTAATAACTTTTCAGCCGGTTACGTCACAGACTATGGGTGACGTCCAATTAAGGGACGCTACTCTTCCGCTAATCTCATTCCCTATTGATCAATTCAGAGATATGAAAGGAAAGAATTGTTCATTATCAATGGTTCATTTGTGCGGCTATATTATGGTCTTGTGGCATGAAATTCGCTTTCGGAATGGAAGGTCTTGGGTTCGAGCCTCGCTCGGCGTATAATTGAGTCCTTTGAAAAGGCTCTTTAATCACAGTCTCTTTCTTTTTTTTTTTCTTCTTTTTTTTAAAGGTTTTACGGCGCTTGCAACACATTAAGGTCATATCAGCGCCAGTAAAAAGGAAGAAAATGGGATAGTAAAAAGTTCTAGAATTACAATTAAAGCACCCAAGAAAGGGTAAGTTAACGGGAATTGGTTCAAATAGGGAACACATGAGGATTCCGAGAGCATACTATCACAGTACTTAGTTTGAGATCACCTAAAAGTCTCATCCAGACACAAGCACAGGTCCCAACTAAGAGGAATACACTCAAATGTTTACAAATCATATAATATAATATGTAAACTAAACATAATACAATGCATAACAGAGAGTTGATTTACAAGGGAAGAAAGATCATCTCCCAAAACTATAACTGTACATTCAACTGTTTCCCTCCCAGCCAAGGACTCCGGCCAGGGTCAGGACAAAACTAAGTAATCTAATACCAAGACAACGACAGGAAACAATTGGAAAACGGGTATGGGGGGATAGAAGACATGGCATGTACCTCCCTGTCCACTATGGGAGGTCAGGATCCCGACCCAGTCACATTCTCTCACCGTACTCAGGTGTAAAATGAGTACCTGACCGTTAAAAGCTTTGTCTCTGTCGGAAAAAAATCGCCCAACAGACGTCATGTCTTTTCTACACGTGTTGCTGTTAGTCAGGGACCATTTGTAAAGAGCTTTGAGCACGTTTAGTGGATACTGCGCATATAAATGATCATTTATTTTCTTCCACGTAATTGGTTATATGTTGATAGGAAAGTACAGAATATGTTCCATTGTCACAAGGAACTGCACACTGACAGCCGTGGTGTTTTCAAAGATCTTATATCTATTTTTATCTCAAACAAAAATCTGAGATAAAAAAATAGCAAAAATATTTGAAAACGTAAAACACATCGTAAAATTTGTGAGCATTTCTGTTACGTTTGGGCATGGTCTTTTTAAAACGCCCTTTCATGAAATTTAAAGGATCCATATTCATAATCCATTTTTTAAACTTGAGCAAACTTGAGCTTTTGTATATAGCGCAATATCCATTAAACGTGCTCGAAGCGCTTTACAAGGGGTCCCTGATCAACAGCAACACGTAAGATGTAGAACGAAACATGACGCCTGTTAGGCGATATTAAAATTTTTCGGACAGACAACGCTGTTAACGGTCAGGTAGTCATTTTACACCTGAGTACGGTGAGTAAAGAGCCTTTTCCAAGGTGTCAACTATGCGCCGAGCGAGGCTCGAACCCAGGATCTTCCAATCCGATAACGAGTGTCATACCACAAGACCACATAGCCGGTTAAATAATTTTGTTTAGGTCCTGGATGAACCGATTTGTCTTTGAAATTTATTGACACCAATTTCCCTTATGGCCGATGGGACTTAAGTATGTCGCTAGTGTGAGAAGTAAAAGAGAATACTCCATGAGCAAATATTATTTTAATATGATGCATCAAACATGAAATCTATATTTCCTTAAATTTTTCTCTCCAGCCAAGATCAAGTTTTTATCACACATCAGATGATGGACTCTCATAAGGATCTATTTTTTGGCCTATCCTATAGCATATGACAATAAAATCAATGAAATAAATCGATTGAGTTAAAGTTTCATCTCACGAACGTTATTTTTATCACATACATGGATGAAACTACAGTTACTTTGAAAATGTTTTTGTTTTTAAGCGTTTTACGGCGCTTGCAACACATTGAGGTAATATCAGCGCCAGTAAAAAGGAAGAAATGGGATAGTAAAAAGTTCTAGAATTGCAATTAAAGCACAAAAGAAAAGCTGAGAAAAAGGAGAATTTGTTCAAATAGGGAACAAATGTAGATTCCAAGAGCACACCGTCAAAGTACTTAGTTTGAGATCACCTAAAAGTCTCATCCAGACACAAGCACAGGTCCCAACTAAGAGGAATACACTCAAATGTTTACAAATCATATAATATAATATGTAAACTAAACATAATACAATGCATAACAGAGAGATGATTTACAAGGGAAGAAAGATCATCTCCCAAAACTATAACTATACAATCAACTGTTTCCCTCCCAGCCAAGGACTCCGGCCAGGGTCAGGACAAAACTAAGTAATCTAATACCAAGACAACGACAGGAAACAATTGGAAAACGGGTATGGGGGGATAGAAGATATAGCATGTACCTCCCTGTGTACTATGGGAGGTCAGGATCCCGACCCAGTCACATTCTCTCACCGTACTCAGGTGTAAAATGAGTACCTGACCGTTAACAGCTTTGTCTCTGTCGGAAAAAAAATCGTCCAACAGACGTCATGTCTTTTCCACACGTGTTGCTGTTAGTCAGGGACCATTTGTAAAGAGCTTTGAGCACGTTTAGTGGATATTGCGCTATATAAATAATCATTTATTTTCTTCCACGTAATTGGTTATCTGTTGATAGGAAAGTACAGAATATGTTCCATTGTCACAAGGAACTGCACACTGACAGCCGTGGTGTTTTCAAAGATCTTATATCTATTTTTATCTCAAACAAAAATCTGAGATAAAAAAAATAGCAAAAATATTTGGAAACGTAAAACACGTCGTAAAATTTGTGAGCATTTCTGTTACGTTTGGGCATGGTCTTTTTAAAACGCCCTTTCATGAAATTTAAAGGATAGAAAATTCATATTCATATTCATAATCCATTTTTTAAACTTGAGCTTTTAGATATAGCGCAATATCCATTAAACGTGCTCGAAGCGCTTTACAAGGGGTCCCTGATCAACAGCAACACGTAAGATGTAGAACGAAACATGACGCCTGTTAGGCGATATTAAAATTTTTCGGACAGACACGCTGTTAACGGTCAGTAGTCATTTTACACCTGAGTACGGTGAGTAAAGAGCCTTTTCCAAGGTGTCAACTATGCGCCGAGCGAGGCTCGAACCCAGGATCTTCCAATCCGATAACGAGTGTCATACCACAAGACCACATAGCCGGTTAAATAATTTTGTTTAGGTCCTTGATAACGATTTGTCTTTGAAATATTGACATCAATTTCCCTTATGGCCGATGGACTTAAGTATGTAGCTAGTGTGAGAAGTAAAAGAGAATACTCCATGAGCAAATATTATTTTAATATGATGCATCAAACATGAAATCTATATTTCCTTAAATTTTTCTCTCCAGCCAAGATCAAGTTTTTATCACACATCAGATGATGGACTCTCATAAGGATCTATTTTTTGGCCTATCCTATAGCATATGACAATAAAATCAATGAAATAATCGATTGAGTTAAAGTTTCATCTCACGAACGTTATTTTTATCACATACATGGATGAAACTACAGTTACTTTGAAAATGTTTTTGTTTTTAAGCGTTTTACGGCGCTTGCAACACATTAAGGTAATATCAGCGCCAGTAAAAAGGAAGAAATGGGATAGTAAAAAGTTCTAGAATTAGCAATTAAAGCACAAAAGAAAAGCTGAAAAAAGGAGAATTTGTTCAAATAGGGAACAAATGTAGATTCCAAGAGCACACCGTCAAAGTACTTAGTTTGAGATCACCTAAAAGTCTCATCCAGACACAAGCACAAGTCCCAACTAAGAGGAATACACTCAAATGTTTACAAATCATATAATATAATATTAAACTAATCATAATACAATGCATAACAGAGAGATGATTTACAGGGAAAAAATCATCTCCCAAAACTATAACTATACATTCACTGTTTCCCTCCCAGCCAAGGACTCCGGCCAGGTCAGGACAAAACAGAAATCTACTCCAAGACAAACAGGAAACAGGAAAGGAATGGGAAAGAAGATATAGCAGTACCTCCTTGCTACTATGGGAGGTAGGACCCCACCATTACTTTCAAACGCATCAAGTGTTAAAAAGTATCCAAAGTTGTCGTCAAAAAAAATGGTTCTTAAAACGTCATTTGTTCACTAGTGGCTTTAGGCAACCATTCTTGGACGTATGGTTACTTGCGTTATGAATTCATGGGTTCTTCCCGTAATGGGATCTGTTGATAGCAATTTACAGAATATGTATGAAAGAATAGAATGATAGGGGGTTTTCAATGATACTGTTTTTCACCTACAGATACAACATGCAGATAAAAAACAGCTGAAGATGAAAGAAAACGTGTAAAGTTGTGACGTTTTGACCTGGGATGGATTTTTATAATAACGGCTTCATGAAATCAAGGATAAAAATTACATATTTCATATCATAATCCATTATCTAAATACAATGAAGACACAGCGCAATACCCATTAACTGCTCGGCGCTTACAGGGGTCCCCGCATCCACACAGCAACACGACAGATTAGAACGAAACACCCACGGATATAAAATTGTAAAAACTATAACGTAAAACGAACACCGCTGAGTACGGTGGTAAACGAGCCTTTCCAAGGTGTCAACTATGCGCCGAGCGAGGCTCGAACCCAGGATCTTCCAATCCGATAACGAGTGTCATACCACAAGACCACATAGCCGGTTAAATAATTTTGTTTAGGTCCTTGAATAACTGATTTGTCTTTGAAACGTATTGACATCAATTTCCCTTATGGCCGATGAGACTTAAGTATGTAGCTAGTGTGAGAACTAAAAGAGAATACTCCATGAGCAAATATTATTTTAATATGATGCATCAAACATGAAATCTATATTTCCTTAAATTTTTCTCTCCAGCCAAGATCAAGTTTTTATCACACATCAGATGATGGACTCTCATAAGGATCTATTTTTTGGCCTATCCTATAGCATATGACAATAAAATCAATGAAATGAATCGATTGAGTTAAAGTTTCATCTCACGAACGTTATTTTTATCACATACATGGATGAAACTACAGTTACTTTGAAAATGTTTTTGTTTTTAAGCGTTTTACGGCGCTTACAACACATTAAGGTAATATCAGCGCCAGTAAAAAGGAAGAAATGGGATAGTAAAAAGTTCTAGAATTACAATTAAAGCACAAAAGAAAAGCTGAGAAAAAGGAGAATTGGTTCAAATAGGGAACAAATGTAGATTCCAAGAGCACACCGTCAAAGTACTTTGAGATCACCTAAAAGTCTCATCCAGACACAAGCACAAGTCCCAACTAAGAGGAATACACTCAAATGTTTACAAATCATATAATATAATATATAAACTAATCATAATACAATGCATAACAGAGAAGTGATTTACAGGGGAAAAATATCATCTCCCAAAACTATAACTATACATTCGACTGTTTCCCTCCCAGCCAAAGACTCCGGCCAAGGTCAGGACAAGACCAGACAATCTCACTCCAAGACAAAGACAGAAAGCAATTGGAAAACAGATAAAGAAGTACCTCCCTGCCCACTATGGGAGGTAGGAACCCCACCCATTTACTTTGAAAGCACAAGTGTCTAAAAATTCAAAAATTGTCAAAGACAAATGATGTTCTTTAAAAGTCATTGTGGTCTAGTGGTTTGGCACCCATCTTCGGACGGATGGGTTACTGGGGTGATGATTCGGGCTCGTCCCGGCGAGTCGGTAGAGCAATTTAAAGACTAGGAGAAATTATAGAAGATAGGGGGTTTCCAATGATACGTTTCCCTACAGATCGGGCCGATGCCCTGAGCCCAGCCTGGAAGAGAAAAGAGAGAAGGTGGAAAGAGGTTGTACTTCACGTATTGACCATGGTAGATAAATTTATTATAATAACGGAAAGGAAATCAAGGCTAATAATTACGATAAATTTATAACATAACCTAGCATTCCATCTAAATTACAAATAGGAACGACACAGCTCCACCTACCCATTCATCCTGCTTGCCCCCCCCCCCCCCCCCACACACACACACACACACGAATAAAGAACACCACGGAACATATAAGTAATAAAATAAAGTAAAACGCAACCGCTGTACGCGGTCGGTAACGTGTCCAGTCAAGAGAACTCAATAAATTCTCCCTCTTTCTCCTCGTGCATCGTTTCATATAACGATGGTTCGAACCCCCCATTATTAATTTTTTGAAGCACTTACATCCAATGTACTGAGACACGGATGAGTCCCAAGGTCGAGACGCGCCTCAAGCACAAATGTTCTTTTTACCTTCGGCAAGATTGTTGACACCAATTTGAAAATGTTGTATATATCTGTTGGCATCAGACCTTTGTTTGATGTGATGGATTATCTAGTTTCCAACTTAGTTTGTTTATGTTTTATGTTTTTAAGGGGTTTACGGTGATTGCAACACATTTAGGTCATATCAGCGCCAGTAAAAAGGAAGAAAATGGGAGAGTAAAAACATTCTAGATGTACAATTAAAAGGATTTGAGGATACAGTAAGACATAGGGGGAAGGGTTCAAATAGGGAACAGATGTCGATTCCAAGAGCACACTATCAGTGTACTTAGTTTGAGATCACCTAAAAGTCTCACCCAGACAACATCACAAGATCCCACTAAGAGGAATACACTCAAGTGTTTACAAATTATATGTTTAAAATGAAAATAACAGCATATAAGACAAAGATGATTTACAAGGGGGATAAAGATCACCTCCCAAAACTATTACTATACATTCGACTGTTTCCCTCCCAGCCAAGGAGATCGGCCAGGGTCAGGACAAAACTTAGCAATCTCATTCCAAGACAAAGATAGAAAGCAAATGGAAAACAGATACAGGGTGATAGAGGGCACAGCAACTACCTCCCTGCCAACTGTGGGAGGACAGGAACCCCATCCAGGTTTGCTGTGATGGAATATCTAGTTTCCCGCTTAGTTTGTTTTTGTTTTTAAGGGTTTTACGGCATTTGCAACACATTAAGGTCATATCAGTGCCAGTAAAAAGGAAGAAAATGGGATAGTAAAAAGTTATAGAATTACAATTAAAGCACACAGGAAAAGGTAAGACAAAGGGGAATTGGTTCAAATAGGAAACACGTAGATTCCAAGAGCACACCATCAAAGTATTTAGTTTAAGATCACCTAAAAGTCTCATCCAGACACAAGCACTGTTCCCCACTAAGAGGAATACACTCAAATATTTTACAAATCATAAATTTTATAAAGAAAACATAATGCACACCAATTATTGTTTATGTACACGCACACACCACCGCCCGTTTTTTATTTGAACTGTCTCAATCGGTCCGGTGTAGGCTAGAGAATAGTTGTCGATTTCTACGACAGATGATGGTGTGTTGGGTGTCAACCAGGACTCATAATATAAAAGAGGCTTGTCTATAATCGCAGCAATGACGACACAGTGAGCACAGTTCATCTATTTTATTTTTCACTGAGCGCACTTTACCAGTCACAACGCAAGGCAAGAAAGGACGATTGTGTCGACGACTGAATTTTGTTTTGATTCCTCCTTTCCTACACCCTCCGCACGGCTTGATGAGCGGATGTGTCAACCGTTGGTGGAGGGGGGGGGGGGGGGGGGGGGGGTGAGGGGATTCTGATCTCAGCAAACGAAGCGTAGTTTATGAATAGATAGTATGCAGATGACGTCACTCAGGCCTTTGTTATTGTTTTTGCCATCCGCGTTTGTGAGTTGTTCTCACTAAACTGTATCAACCAGACTATAAAAGTTCATGGTTACACAGAGTTTGTGTGTTGGTCCGTTATACTTCCGGATGGCAATGTTGTGAACTCCTTGGCCAAGCGCATTCTATCTATAGGAATAAAATGGAGGAACATAGGTTTGGCTTAACAGATCATTTCTAAAAAATACTGGCCATAGACATTTGATTATAAAGTAAAAAGATGACAGCTATGCACAAGGAATAAATTACAGCCCTTGTAAAAAGGGTAGGCCCATTCGTCCTTAAGGTCGAATAGCATCAACCGTCATTGCCGTGTGGTGATGATGATGGTGTAGTAGTGGTGGATGGGATGGTGGTCGTGGTGAAAATGGCCCGGTGTAAAAATACAGTGTAACTTGTATAAATAAGAATAAAGAATAATCGTAAAAATATCCAATAAAACTTGTGAATACACAGAACACAGCCAAAGCACGTCTGCAGTCGCCGGAGACCGGCGCCGATGGTGTGTCTTCTATCCCCCTTTAGTCTGTTTTGTTTTTCTTTTGTTTTTAAGGGTTTTACGGCGCTTGAAACACATTAAGGTTATATCGGCGCCAGTAAAAAGGAAGAAAACAGGATAGTAAAAAGTTCTAGAATTACAATTAAAGCATCCAAGAATAAGGCAAACAAAGGGGTATTAGCTCAAATAGGGAACAGATGTAGATTCCAAGAGCACACTATCAGTGTACTTAGTTTGAGATCACCTTAAAGTCTCATCCAGACACAAGCACAGGTCCCCACTAAGACGAATACACTCAAATGTTTATAAAGCATATATAATACATAAACAAAACATACTACGGTGCATAATAGAGAGATGATTTACAAGGAAAAAAATCATCTCCTAAAACTAACTATATATTTGACTGTTTCCCTCCCAACCAGAGCCAGGACAAAACCAAGTAATCTCATTCAAGACGAAAACAGAAAGCAAGTTGGAAAACAGACAGGGGATAGAAGACACAGTATGTACCTCCCTGTCCACTATGGGAGGTCAGGAACTCCACCCAGCCTCTAAAGTCTTAACGGTCTTCTAATATTCGCACGAGTTTTGCCGTTTGACATAATCTAAAATGACCTCTTTATCATGTGTGCCAATTTTCAGTCAAATTTATAGATAAACAGCGATGTAATGAATTTTTTAAAATAGCATACACGAAATCGCCGTGTCCCAATATTGTGCATGAATTCGAGCCATTTAACGATCCAAATCGATGCCCGGGGATTTCCGTAAGATCGGTATTGCTGAATACAGTGCATAACAAAGAGATGATTAACAAAGACAAAAATATTATCTCCCAACACTAACTATACATTTGACTGTTTCCCTCTCAGCTAGGGTATCCGACCAGGGCCTGGACAAAACCAAGTAATTTCGCTCCAAGACAAGGACAGAAAGGAAGTTGGAAAACAGATGTAAGTGCCTCCCTACCCACTATAGTAGTAGTAGTATCGTTCGGCTACACTTTTATGTTCAAGGTATCAATCCAGGTTCTGAAGTCATCATCACATTTGTTGATGGTTTCAAATCCCCCTTCCAGTTTTGTCTCTGGGCAATCTGGTTCGAGGTGGTTTGCATCTTGTGGTTCTTGGTTTCACTTTGGGCATGTTGGTGATTCTTGGAGCCCCCATTTGTACATGTCGGTAGCTGTTCTTGTAGATTTCGACCGTAGTCTATTTGCAGCTATCCAGTATTTTCTTGGTTGATCCTGTAGACCTGAGAGAATTTTACACAATGAGAGGTTAGGAACCCCACCCAGATATAGGATTGAATACACAGTAAGTGCCTCCCTACAGACTATGGGAGGTCAGGAACCCCACCCAGCCGTCAACAATGAACTGAACCATCGTTGAAACACTGGAAGACGCTCATGGCATAGTTGCGTCACAATCACCACGTTGCTGAATATATTATCCAGGCACAGTTGATAGGTAAAAAAGCCAAATTATGTTCTAGTTAGATTTGAAACAAACAAAGTATATCACTGATCTCGTCTCATTGAGATATAAAGAATGATATAAAAATCAAGAAAATCGGCCGATTAATAAAAAAGTTGCTAAAAAAAAGCTAAAATGAACAAAAGCAATTTTTAAAATCAAATTTATTCGTAAAACAGTTGGTTTTCAACCGATTTTTATGAAGTAAGTACCAATGTTCTTCTTTTTTCAAGCTGAATTCAACAATGTGACTTTCAAATCCCTCAGAATTATATTTTTTACTTTTAGATTTTAGCTTTTAGGCCTACTCAAAAAGGTGTTATATTCCTTAACAATAGCGTAATACATCGACGGTGAGATTCACAATTTTACACAGGTCCCTAGTTGAATAAAAAAGAAAATGGCGGCGCTCGACCTCTCACTAGCCACTTTTGATGACGTTTTCCTTCCTGTTGTCGTCTCCAGTCCTGTATTCTGTTTTTAAGCGTTTTACAACACATGGAGGTTATATCAGCGCCAGTAAAAAGGAAGAATATGGATTGCAAAAAGTTCTAGAATTACAATTAAAGCATCCAAGAAAAAGAAAGACAAAGGGGGACTGGGAACAAATAGGGATCAGATGTAGATTCAAAGAGCATACCATAAATGTACTTAGTTTGAGATCACCAATAAGTCTAATCTCTAAGAGGAATACACTCAAAAGCTTACATCATAAATTCAAAATAACAAATGTAAAAATACATAACAGAGAGATGATTTACAAGGAAAAAAATACCATCTCCCAAAACGATAACTATGCATTTGACTGTTTCCCTCCCAGTGAGGACTCCGGCCAGGGCCAGGAAAAAAAACAAGTAATCTCATTCCAAGACAGAGACAGAATGCAAGTTGGAAAACAGATATACGGGGATAGAAGACACTGTATGTACCTCCCTGCCCACTATGGGAGGTCAGGAACCCCACCCAGATATAGGGGGATAGAAGACACAGTATGTACCTCCCTGCCCACTATGGGAGGTCAGGAACCCCACCCAGAGTCCTGTATTCTCTATGGTCAGGAACCCCACCCAGATATAGGGGGATAGAAGACACAGTATGTACCTCCCTACCCACTATGGGAGGTCAGGAACCCCACCCAGATATAGGGGGATAGAAGACAGTATGTACCTCCCTGCCCACTATGGGAGGTCAGGAACCCCACCAAGAGTCCTGTATTCTCTATGGTCAGGAACCCCACCCAGATATAGGGGGATAGAAGACACAGTATGTACCTCCCTACCCACTATGAGAGGCCAGGAACCCCACCCAGATATAGGGGGATAGAAGACACAGTAAGTGCCTCCCTACCCACTATGGGAGGTCATGTTTTTTTTGGGTTTTTTTAATGGTTTTACGGCGCTTGCAACACATTAAGGTCATATCAGCGCCAGTAAAAAGGGAAAAAATGGGATAGTAAAAAGTTCTAGAATTAAAATTAAAACACCCAAGAATAAGGCAGACATAGGGGAATTGGTTCAAAAGAGAACAGATGTAGATTCGAAGAGCACACTATCAGTGTACTTAAATTTAAATTGAGATCACCTAAAAGTCTCATCCAGACACAAGCACAGGTCCCAACTAAGAGGAATACACTCAAATGTTTACAAACCATATATAATACATAAATAAAATATAATAGAGTGCATAACAGAAAGATGATTTATAAGGAAAAAAATATCATCTTCCAAAACTTAACTATACATTTGACAGTTTCCCTCCCAGCCAAGGTATCCGACCGGGGCCAGGACAAAACCAAGTAATCTCATTCCAAGACAAAGACAGATGATGGAAAACAGACATAGGGGAATAGAAGACGTAGTATGTACCTCCCTGTCCGCTATGGGAGGTCAGGGTCCCCACCCAGTATGGGAGGTCAGGAACCCCGCCCAGATATAGGGGGATAGAAGACACAGTATGTACCTCCCTACCCACTATGGGAGGCCAGGAAACCCACCCAGATATAGGGGGATAGAAGACACAGTATGTACCTCCCTACCCACTATGGGAGGTCAGGAACCCCACCCAGATACAGGGGGAAAGAAGACACAGCATGTACCTCCCTACCCACTATGGGAGGTCAGGAACCCCACCCAGATACAGGGGGATAGAAGACAGCATGTACCTCCCTACCCACTATGGGAGGTCAGGAACCCCACCCAGATACAGGGGGATAGAAGACAGCATGTACCTCCCTACCCACTATGGGAGGTCAGGAACCCCATCCAGATATAGGGGGATAGAAGACACAGTAACTGCCTCCCTGCCCACTATTGGAGGTCAGGAACCCCAGCCAGGCACGAGTGTAAGTTAAATATCTGAATAATCTTTGGGGCTATGTGGTCTTGCGGTATGGAGAGAGAGAGAGAGAGAGAGAGAGAGAGAGAGAGAGAGAGAGAGATGGAGAGAGAGAGAGAAAGATGGAGAGAGAGAGAAAGATGGAGAGAGAGAGAAAGATGGAGAGAGAGAGATGGAGAGAGAGAGAGATGGAGAGAGAGAGAGAGAGAGAGAGAGAGAGAAAGAGAGATGGAGAGAGAGAGAGAGAGAGAAAGATGGAGGGAGAGAGAGAGAGATGGAGAGAGAGAGAGAGAGAAAGAGAGATGGAGAGAGAGAGAGAGAGAGAGATGGAGAGAGAGATGGAGAGAGAGAGAGGGAGAGAGAGAGAGAGAGAGATGGAGAGAGAGAGAGAGATGTTTGTTTTTTTTGTTTGTTTGTTGCTTTAGGTCTCTTCCAACACAATTGAGGTTATATGAGAGACCGCTGAAACAAAAAAACAAGCAATCTAACAAAAATAGTACAAATGTCAATCAAAATCATAACCTAAAGATATCATAAGCTAAATTATAAATAACCAAGAACAAACAGGCAGAGGATTTACAGAAAAAAAAAATCCCCTGTCAAAAATACAATCACAAACCAAAGAAGCAGGATAGGCTAGTAAAGAGAAGAAGAAACGACATCACTATCGGATCGTACACCCATGCGAACATCATAGGTATATGATTCAAGGGTGATGCTCCCATCCAACCACCCGAGAGAGAGATGGAGAGAGAGAGAGAGAGATGGAGAGAGAGAGATGGAGAGAGAGAGAGAGAGAGAGAGAGAGAGAGAGAGGGAGAGAGAGAGAGAGAGAGAGAGAGAGAGAGAGAGAGAGAGAGAAGAGATCAACACGTTTTCATTCAAATCACTGAAGACACCATGTTTAATTCAGTTTTAACAATAATAATAATAATGATAATGATAATAACAATGATAATAATAATGATAATAACAATAATAATAATAATAATAATAATAATAATAATAATAATAATAATAATAATAATAATAATGACAGTAATGATAGTGATAATAATAATAATAATAATAATAATAATAATAATAATAATAATAATAATAATAATAATAATAATCTTAAAATCCCAACACTGAATACACACACATAAATAAATGTAGGATTATTTATACACAATGTCAATAATTAGGAAATTAATTAAATTTACTAAAATGATGATGATGATGATGATGATGATGATGATTGCTGATGGGGTTGTAGTTGTTGTAGGATTTTTAAAACCCTTTAAGTTAAATTAAATTTACTCCATAAAATTAAAATGGTGGTGGTGTTGATGATGTCGACGATGATGATGATGATGATGATGATGATGTCGACGATGATGATGATGATGATGATGATGATGATGATGATGATGTATTCGGGTTTGTTTACTTTTTACAAGAAATTTTTAAAAGGTGTTTTATTCATCAATATTATCCACAGCTCTGGCTCCTGGTCGCAAAGCATTTTATCTGGCATAAGTTACATTGGAGATAAAGATAAAGGGAGTAAATCTGACTCATGAACGAACAACACAAAACAAACGACGTTTCGGCCCTTGGCCTTTATCAAGTAAACACAGAATACATATATATTTATATTAGATTGTCATAGGCAAAAATTTGTAAATGTGTTTGTGCCTATACGTATTATGACAATCGTAATATAAATATATATGTATTCTGTGTTTACTTGATAAAGGCCAAGGGCCGAAACGTCGTTTGACTTGTGTTGTTCATTCATGAGTCAGATTTACTCCTTTTATCTTTATCTCCATTTTTTTGACTGATTTAGGCACCTGTATTTATAAGTTACAGAGAATTATATAATAATCAATCGGAGGGTGAAAAGGTTTGAGCTAAGATATTGTCAAGTTTAGTTAGAAGGTCAATTTTTATCCAAAATGATTAAATCAACCCTTTTTGTACTTTTTCAAAAAATATCAAAGCTTAATTTCACGTCTAAATATTTTTTTACAGCTAGTCAAGTTGAAAAAGTATGAAATATGAGAAAAGTTGCTGGATACCTTTCCCATACATCTGACCATAACTTCATGAAAAATCACCCAATTTACTTCAAATAAAGATTAAAATGCTCTGGTGGGCATATTCTTTCAGAAAATGCAAAAATAAAAAAATAAAAAAATGCAAATCCAAAATTTTCACATTCCGACTGATTATGTCATGCACTGACACTAAATATATGAGGCTGGCTGATGAAAACCTGGGAAGATGCGGCAAGCTTCGATTCGAGATATCAGCCAAAATCGAAGATAAAGTGTTTCCCATAGCAACAAATTCTATACAGAAAAAAATTCATAACTTGGGTTCTAATAGACATAGGGAGAAAATTTAAAGTGGTAGATGTGGTCTACACTATTGTATACAGAAACTCAATTGATGAAATTTGTGCATCTTTTCGGGTTTTCTCAGCCACCCTTATATATATATATATATATATATATATATCTATGATTGTTGGTGTGTACTCGTAGGTGCGAAAGTGCTCGATAATCATGGTTAGAGCTAATATAAAATATAAATTGTCACTCATATTATATGGCCAAGACGTTATGCTGACTGAAGACGTGGACGAAAGCCACAGAAACGAAGGTCTTGGCCATATAATGTGAGTGATATATATATATTGTCTTATTTACTTATTGATCTATCTATATTAAAATATTTACACAGTGGTAACCATACAGGATGGACCATGAACATCTGCCTGGTTGGCTTGTTGTTGTTGTTGTTGTGTGAGTGTGTGATGATGATGGTTACCTAGATGATCAACATCCGAGCCTCCAGACATATTTTTTGTCTTTTCACTTCCCCTACTTCCTGTGGAACTGACGTCACTGTTCAGACTGTCCTCCGATCTAGTCGTGGTGGTGCTGCTGGTCGACAACAGGGATTTCTTCCGTCGTGCCAGTAGCATGTCTGTCTTGGTAAGAACAGATTTCCCTACCTCCTTCATCACGCTGAAACCATCTTCTTCCTCCTCCATTTTCTTTCCTTGAGGAGGAAGACTTTCTGCCTTCTTCCTGCTATCTCCACCGGTGAAAAAAACATCCTCCTTGATCTGAGCTGTTTCAGCGGAGAGTTCAATAACTGTGCTAGACGATTGGTTCATCCCATTTCGTGTGGAAATATCCTTATGCATATCATCATTGTCACTATGGCTATCGTTATTTTTAATACTACCGTTATTGTTTCTTCTAGAGCTCCTACTACTATTATTATTACTACTACTACTACTATTATTATTACTACTACTACTACTAATACTACTATCGTTAAAACTAGCACCAGGATCCAGGTCTACAACTAACACGGTAGAATTTGATCTACCATGCGTGTAATTTCTATGATTATTGACAACAACAGTGGCTGAATCCAGGTTTGTGACTGGTGGGCTGTAGTTGAAAGGAGCCACAATGGCCGACGGACTCGATTTATGTTCCGTTCGACTGAGGCCGTTGGTGTTGGGTGGTACAGCCACAAGTTTGCCAGTCGTCGTCGTCGTCGTCGTTGTTGTTGTCAATGCAGCGTTGATGACACTAGACATAGGGCTGGTTGTCATGGTCGGATGTAAACACTGACGGTGACTTTGATTGGCTGACAACACTGGTACAGCTGCAGCATGCGTCATCCTTGTAATTGGTGCTGTTGTATCCTCCACTGTTTTTTCAATGAACGAGCCAGACATACTGTTGTAATCGTCATCATCAATGCCGCCGTCGTCGTCGTCGTTGTTGTCTCCACCAATATTATCCACGCTGCCATATTCATCTTTTTTCTTAATCGTCACCTGGCTGCTGTCATCAACTTTGCCAGTCGTGTTTGGTGTTGACTTTTCCTTACTGTTACTTTTCTTCTTTCCTGATTTCTTCTTGTTCTTACTCTTCCCTACACCCCCATCCGTCTCCTCTCTATCTTTATCCTTGTGCTTCCCCCCACCAAAAAATCTTTTCAATCCTTGAGCTACTTTAGACTTTGTCGACGTGCTGGTCATCGTGGAACCGTTACATTTCTTCTCTTCAACCGGATTCGATTTTTGACCGTCACTCCGATTGCAACTGTTAGTGAGGGGCCTATTGATAGAGTTGATGTGATTGTAAGTGTACAAGGTCTGGCTTCCCCCCAGGATGCCGTAGCTATCCGTAACCACGCCAGTTCCTTCTATGCCGGCAATTTTCAACAAAGTGGATTCCAAATCCGTGCCTACGCCTTCACCACTTGTGAACTGGCGGGTAGGGTTAGGAGAGGCACGACACGTTTCATCAGCGTTCGGGAGTTGGTAATCGCAACGAATGTTTTTGTCTCTTTTCTCTCTCTTGAACGTGCTCGAATCAATGTGATATCTGGCATTCCAATCGTCTTCGTTGTGGCTGTCGCCGTCTGCATCATCACTAGGACATGGATGGTAAGAGTCAGATGTCTGGTTCATTTCTACTTCAATTGATCTACGGGCATTCGCAAATTTCATTCCACCATTGTCATTATCGACATCGACATCGTTATCATTGTACTTATCATCCGAATCATCGAACAACTCAAAAACTTCACCTTTCCTTATTTCACTTCCAGGAGAGTTGTATGCTTCAGTTTTCTTCACCTCGCTGCCTAAAGAGTCGTTAGATTTCATGCGTTGTGGTTTACGTTTATTATCACTTTTGGTAAAAGTTGAATTTTTAATCAGTTTCTTGCCAGATTGGATTGGTGTGTCGTTTGAGTTTGTATCTGTGTTTTTATTGGTAGAGCTAGATTCCTGCTGCCCATTCGCATGTGCTGAAGATGAGGGAAGAATGGATGAGGTAATTTTCTCATACGTGGAGCTTTTACAGATACCACTCGCTATTGATTTTGACTTGGCTGATGTTGTAGAAAGACTTGATGAAGCTGGGAGGGTGGCTGCTTTGGCCCTAATTCCCGACGGGGGTAAGCTGGATGGTTTGCCAGTTGGTGTATTGTTGTATCTGGCAATATTTGATTTGCCTGTAGATGTAGTCGTCAGACGAGATGATAAAGTCGGGGAGGATGCGGATGATGACGATGATGATGACGTGTTTTTCTTGTCTCGAGACGGAGATCGCTCAGAGACAGAAATGATTTTGGAGGTGGCCGAAGGCCGCTTGGCCGCTATCCCTCCTGTAGCCGGCGATTTTCTCACAGGGGTACTTGGACTGGAGTGGTCTGCTGATTTGGGCGATGCGTTAGAGTTCGACAAGTCAACTTTCCTCATTGGGATACCAGATGACACAGAAGAACTAGACGACCTTCTAGAACTGGCAACGCTGCTCCCACCCTGACTCCCAATAGGGGTCATAGGTCGTGTTGATGTTGGTGGGGGTGGCGTCTTCCTATTACTGCTGTCTAGGGATGTCGTCCTGGCTGTGGAGGTTTTTAAAGTTGTTGTAGATTGGGCTGACAGCTTAGGGATGTTACTGCTAATAGTAGTTGTGTTGTACTTTCCACTCAATTTCTTGGCATTTGCCTGCAATGGTGAAGTCTTGGGTAACACGTTACTTGTTTTAGACACATGAGTATTGTTGTTGTTATTGCTAAAGGTCTTTCTGGAATTCCCATTGACGGCTTTGCCCTTATTCGTCTCACCAGTCAGGTCATTTTCTGGTTGTTTTTGTTCCTTGTGCACACCAGGCGATGGAGACAACGCAGCCAGCGATGGATTACTTGGCGTTTTCAAAGCCCTCTTCAAAGCCTCAGGGGCTTCGTGGCAATTCCGCTGGGCTTGAATTCGTTTGTAAGCCATTCCATCCTGTGCCTCATCCACGATAAAATTGAAGGAGTCCAGGGCTTTGGTCCAAGACTCGGAAACACTTCCTGTGGAAAGACGACTTCCTGCTTCTCCGTCAGACCCCGCTGAGCATGACGAGTGGCGGTGACAGGTGGAGCCCGTAGATGATGAGTTGGATGACAACGCTTTCTTCTTCCTCATAATTACCTCCCCTTCTACACTCGTTTCCCTTCCCAATTTGTTTTCCTTGTTTTCACCGGGTGACGAGTTAGATGTGGTCGGGATGCTTTTCACATCCCGGTTTGGTTCTCTCTTCCCGACCAGAGTCGGTATTGTCCTTGGGGAGGAAATATTGCTGGTGGAATTTGATCTGGGTTTGGATTTTGACCGAGGTTGACCTGCAATTTGTTTCGCGTGGTTGCTATTGGTTACCGTGTCATCAACAATTTTGTTGTTGCAACCGTTGTGGTTGGTGCTGGCAGCATTCGCAACTCCTGGACTTTTTCTATTTCTGGGACTTGGACTTTGACTCGCTCGTCCACCGACGCTAGAACTTCTAACAGCCAGAGCTACACCTCGTCCTCTTCCGATGGCTGGGCTTCCCTTCTGGTTGGCATTAATCCCTGTGGTATTGGAGTGGCTATGACTGTTAGCGGCACTGCCATTGGTAGAACCAATCTGGACACCAGACTGATTGACCACTTTAGTTCTGGGAGAGACTTTGGCAACCGTCAACACCTTCCCATCATTCTTATTCTTTCTGATTCCCGTGCCAGACTTTGCCCCTCCAACGACAGTTGGTTCCGTTTTGTTTTGATGGCTGTTCAAATTGATTCTTCCCCCAACGGACGTTGATTTCAAAACACTTGCTGACGCTGTCGTCGGTTTGCCAGGATACAACGGTTTTCTCCTCCCCCGAATTCCTTTATTACCTGGCGCATTCTGGTCATCCGACATTGCCATTCCAGAACCTGCTCTAGGGGCTGATCCAGGTTTCAGAACCTTGGCGCCATTTGAGGGTGGATTTTTATCAGAAAGAAACGCGGATGTCGTGGCATCAGTTGAGTTATCCACAGTGGGATTACTGCCAAGTAAATTCATGGTCGTGCCTGTAGAAATGTGGTCCCCACTCTCACTGTTAGAGTCTGAGTTGTAATCGTTGGATACCAAGGAGATAGTCTCGTGTTGTATAAACATGTCCTCATCAATGGTACTTCCACTAACACTCAGCAATCTGGTACCACTGGTGTTGCTGTCGTCGTAACGCTGGTGGATCTCCGACACTACCAGATGAATGTTGTCCATCAATAGTTGATGTTCTTCCTCTGCTGTTAATTCTACCGACTGACACTCATCTTCAAGGTCATCCACCATAGTATCATCAATGTGAAATCTGGGATTCCATTTCTCAATGTCCTCGTCATTCTCAACACCATCTCTTTCTTCATTATCGAATCTGTCATTCACGTCAACAATGGTATCATCTTCATGGTCATCTCTATATCCACCAACCTCGTCTTCATCATCATCATCATCACCAAGACCGCCATCTTGCTCAATGCCACTGGAATCTCCCACTCGTCCCCCATCACCACCGCCTCCTAGGACATCCACATCAACCACCTCATTCTCCAGTTCCACTTCCTTCGGATCTCCAGAACTTCCTCCGGTCCATTTCCCACCGACGATGACTTTGTCCCATTCATCAACATCTCGGAACGCCAACAACCCAGCCATGCTGTCGTTTGAAATCTCCCTAACTTTGGCAGCGAAATCTCTCACTCCATCATCGCAGTAGTCCGACTGCCTTTGATTATTCTTACCATCTCTTCTCTCCCAGACTCCTCCTGACGCTGTCTGCAACTCATCCAATCCTCCACAGTCTCTCTTTTGAAGAGAGTCCAAGGATCCAGGCCTCCTGCTCCCACTTCTCTCCCCTGCCTTTTTTGCCAGTTTGTTGCTAATCTCCTTCTGTTCCTTCCAATTGGGTTGGCTATCCTGGGAATGGGACCTGTCACATGGAGCCTTTTCCGATCCGATTCCCAATTCCTCTTGTGACATGTGGCGCTGGCGTCTCCAGGCGCTGTACCGTGATTGTCTGGGATAGTCAAAGTCCAGCTCCCTGGTGTCAGAGCAGCTCCTAGTCATTAGACTATCGTAACCTGTGCTTCCTTCATCTATAGACAACTGGGAGCCTTCATCTTCGTCTCGGTCACCGATGCCCGGATTGCCAAAACAGCCATCCTCTGTGTCCTCGTGTTTGGGAATTTCTAAAGAAAAGCTTTTGGCAAGTCGACCGGCATTATTACAATTCGACTGACCCAGCCCCCCGGTTTTTGTACTTTTTTTAGACAAGTTGGACGACAATGATGACGGATTCTTTTTAAATCCAGGAGAGTTTCTCTGAATGTAGAACTTGGCACGCGAGTGTCTCCTAGCGCTTTCTTCCCCTAGAGGTAAACGGGATTTCGGCAGGGCAGCATAGATACATTGCTCCAGCAAAAGTTGCTCTGATGGGGTTGGGTCACAATCGCCTCCCTCGTCACTATCAATGTCCTCATGGGACCCTGACTCCAGTTTGTCCCTGATGTCAACAGCCGTCACTTTCTTGTCACTCGTTTGATTCTTACAAGGCGAGAGAGCGTCAAGGTTGTTGGGATCAATCCTGTCGATGCTGGTCAGGGAACTGAGAGACGAGTTACGGGAAAAGGTGACTGGCGTGTCTTCCACGGCAAATCGTATTGGCCCATCGACGCCTTTGTCTCCAGCAATGCTACTGTCCTCGGAGGACTGACCAATCACGTGCCTTTCCTTGGGAATGGATTGGCTGCTGTCACTTTCATGATCTCTCTCAGCTCCTTTCTCATTACAATCGCCTGCCTTTCGTCTTATGTTACAATCATCTCTGTCACTGTCTGCTATTCCAAGAGAGCTAAGAGAATCTCGTCTGGAAAAACTGTTGGGTGTTCCTTCCACTTGGTAAGTGTGCAGTGTGTCGTTTGATGGGGGTGAAAAGGTCACAGGGTATTGACTGACCCCAAACTCAATGCCTTTGCAGTCCATGAGATGTTGGCTGTTGTCATTGTTTCCTAAATTTCTTTGTTGTCCCTGGTTGTTTTCTCTTACACCTCCACCGCTTCCTGCTCCTCTCCCTCCACCTCCCCCTTCCCTTGCACTATTCATATTTATAGATTTCCCATCTCCTCTCTCATTCCCCTGTCTTTTTGCACCTCCTCCTCCATCCGTATTCCCTCCTCCTCCTTTTTTACTACAGCCTCCCCTAAAAGATCCTGGCCCTTCCATGGAGTCAATGGTCAGGTCACTTAGAGAGGTGGCAGTGGAAAAGTTTCGGGGCGTTCCTTCAACATTATACGATTTGACTGTGTCCAAGTGAAAGTCTTGGAAAGGCGGCACCACGCTCAGATTGGAAACCCGAGGTATGAAAGCAGAGGGGTTCGAGTCCCGACTCGGTTGTGTCACTGGATTGTACGAGGCCTGTCGTTTTGTTCCAGCATTAAAGTTACAAACGGCACTGGCTGTCAAAGTGTCGCAGGTAGTTGTTACAGTGACAGTAACAGCAGAGGTGGTGAATGCCGTCGATGACGTGGACGATAAAGGACCACCGCTGTTGGACGCTGATTTTCTGGCTGACCCAGCACCGATCACGTGGCTCGGTCCACCATATCTATTTTTAGGCATGCCAGTTTGAATCAAATCGGACAAGAGCTTGTCCTCGTTCTCCTCACAGGTAGAACTGTTGTCACTTGCTGCATCGTCCGACCAAACAACCCCAGTTGTCTTGTCCCCAGCAGCCATATTGTTTTGGTTAGTTTTGCTACCGTTGTTATAGTCGTCAGCATCTGTGCTGGGGTTCTTTGTGTGTCCCCCGTCTTTCCGCCTCCTGGGTGAAAGACACTGGTTGGTTTTGTCTGTGCCACTAGTCAAGGCACTGAGGTCACTGAGAGAGGTGGAATTTGAGAAATTCAAGGGAGTTCCCTCGGTGGCGAATGCACAGACTGTGTCTGACTCAAACTCATCCAAATTGTTCATCAAGATCACTGGGTTTGTGACTGCAGTCAACGGTGCCGTCACTGTGCCTGGTGATGACGTCGACGTCATCATCATCATCAACATGGACATAGGTGTTGCTGTTGATGTTGTTTTGTTATTATTATCACTACTGTCTATGCTACACTGGGAGCTGATTTCATTGTTGTGTTGGCTACGATTATTTTTGGCATCCGTTTGGGAGAGATCAGAAGCTTTGTTGGCACTTTCTGCCGTACCGGTGTCAGGTACAGCTGTTATAGAATGGTGTGGATGGGAATGACTTGATGGACTGAAACTATTTGGTATTTTGTTACTGGGCCGTTTATTTGGGGTGACTATAGCTGTATTTTTTACCTTGGAGTTAGTACGAACCGTACTGCCAGATCCCAAACTCTTAGCTGGTGACAATGGGGCATTGACACGATTGGATTCATTTCCTTTATGTCCAGTCATTGATGAGGATGGTGTCGATGCCATGCTAGCAGATTTTACTTTCGTCCCTGAACTACAACTCCTCTGAGAAGAAGACGACGATGATGATGTAGCACAAGCTTGTTTAGAATTTAAAGACGCGTTTTGGCCGACAGATTTATTGGAATCCGCAGGCACTGCCACGCTTGAGGCTGCTGATTTAGATGACGACAATGATGATAATGACGATGATGGTTTTCCTGATGAAGATGATAATGATGTTGGTGCTTTGGTCTTCACAGACGGGGATTCCCCTGAACAAGATTTGGTTGGGATTCCCGATTTTTTCTTCAGGGCGTTATCGGAGCTGCTCTTTCTAATTTTTCTGGAGGAAGAATTTGGAGTCGGCATGGCAGAGCTGATGCACTGGGCAAGGATGTCTTCCTCTCCCTCAGATACCTCAGACATTGATGAGTCCTTGTCTTCCTGTTTCAGGCTTTCCATTGTCAAAGATGATGGTTTGCTGTCGGGCGTTATTACAGTTTTCATTACTGTTGTTGTTGTTGTTGTTGTTAAAGCTGTTGTTGATAACATTGGAGCAGGTGTTGGTGCTGATGTTGATGGTGATGATGATGATGATGATGACGATGATGATGACGCAGTTGTTGATGTAGTGGGTGGTAGTTTTGCTAAGGGCACCTCGTCCGCTTTGGAATTTGATTTTTGTAAGGAAGATGTACGAGGTGGTGTCGGTGGAGGTATGGAGCTGTTGGCAGCTGGCATTCTGTGGGCAAGGCTTGTTGTGGACGGGAGGTTTTGTTGCTGTTGTTGTTGTGACAGGTTGGGTGTCACGGTTGACAATTCCAAAGGCTCTTTAGGAAGCGGCTTGCCATGGTTGTTCATGCTGATGCTTTTTGTATCAGATAAATTGTGTTTGGATTGTTGTTGATTTGGTGTCTCTCTCTCTGACAGTTTTGTCAACATTCTATTACTTGGATTATTATGTCCAAGCCACTGAACCGGACCACCAGATGGCACTAGTTGATGTTGTTGTTGTTGTTGATGCAATCTAATTCCTTGTTTATTTTCAACAATAGCCACAGTTGATTGGGTTGTTTTGTTAGGGTCCATAACGGACATCCTTAGAATGGGAGGGCCATTAATCATATCATTGCTACTGTTGCCAGCAGTATTTGTATTCGGGATGTCTTGGTCTAGTGTAATGCTGCTCAAACTTGTTGTTTCTGAGAAATTAGGCGGGGTGCCTTCCTCGGCGTAAACCACAGGTACCTCGGACTTCCCCGACATGAGAGATTCATTTTCCCCAACTTCCTGTTCAATGAGGGGTGGAAGCATTGGGGTTCTGTTTGAACGAGGACTGGAGAATCTCACCGGGACAGCAAAGTTCAGGGAGTAACTGACATTGCTTAAGTGGTTGTTACTTGAAGAAAGTGATGACATGTAAGTCATCATTTGGTGATGGGAGCGCGGTGAGTGAGAAGATGGGGGGACAGTTTTCTGGAACGTGCTGAAGGTGACTGGCTGTTGGTGTCGCTGTTGTTTTTGGTGAAGATGGTGGTGGTGGTGGTGGTGGCTGTAAAAGTTACTGTGACTTGGGAATAGAGAATTACCGTCTTCTCTGTCGAAAGATGAAAAATTGATAGGTTGGTCGCTTTCCCCTAGAACCGTGGGGTTGGCGTGTGGGAAAGGCATGATGGGAAGTAGATTGAGTTCCTGTGTACGCATGGCAAAATTGATTGGCCTGTCGTCTTCCTCGTCAAAAGCATCCAGATTGACAAATGGGGCAGCTTTGATGGTGCTGGGTGTCTTCACCACAGCAGAGGTGGTACCAGCGGTTGGCGAGGAGAACTCTGCCACGGCGTGTTTGACGGAGCTGTTTGGGTTGTTGCTATGGACACCGCCACTAGGGCCAAACACTGAATGGGCTGAATGGGGCTGTTTGGGCGTGGAGGTGAAATCTTTGAGTCGGTGGTGGGGATTAGGAGAGTGGCCACGTTTGGGGCTTGACGGCATCGACTCGCTGGGGGAGTCCGGGATTTCTGGGTGGTTGGGGATAAAAATGGTCAAAATCTTGATTATGCACATCAGAAAACGTGTTGACAGAATCTTACTTTGCGCAAAACTGCCTATTTGTGCGGCTAAATCATCTAGTGGTATGA
>NC_088374.1:3910468-3935468 GCF_034508935.2 Berghia stephanieae
CATTTGATCTGTTTTTTGTAATTAAATTGAAGCTTACATTCAACTTCACGTTTTTATTTATTTCTTCGAGCACCAACATTTCCACATCTCTTTAATTGGGTAGCTGGGCTTGTTTGATCTGATGAAAGTACTTTGCCATAGATAGACCTATGAATACGCATTTTTACGTAAGAATGGCACCACTGCATGTTATACCACTGTAATCAATGCAGCATTAAAAGCAGAAAATCTTTTGCAGAATTGTTCAAGCTCTCATTAATTACTTGTTCTCCAAGATGGCAAAAAGGGGTAAAGTATAACAGTTGAGTCCTTGGAAAAGGCTCTTTACCCACATTCGCTCACCCTACTCAGGTGGAAAATGAGTACCTGGCCATTAACAGCGTTGTCTATGTCGTAAAAAAAAAATTGTAATGTCACCTCGTTCTACACGTTACGTTTTGCTGTTGGTCAGCGACCCCTTGTAAAGCGTTTTGAGCATATATAGTGGAAATTGCGCTATAGAAAAGCTCAAGTCTGTTTCGGTTTAAATTTTTGTACACACAGCCTGCTGTTAATCAAAATCTTCGACAAACACCTCGCACTTGCACTTCACTCAAATTTCATCATCACAATCATCATCACACATCATCATCTCTTCCATCCATCATCATTTATCATCATCATAATCATTCATCATACATCATCATCCCAATCTATCATCACTTCATCATCATCATCCATCCATCATCACATCATCACATCATCATACATCATCATCATCCCATCACTCATCATCACTCATCATCACACATCCCATCATCCATCATCATCATCCATCATCATCTCATCACATCATCATCACTCATCATCACATCATCATCACCATCATCATCTCATTCATCCCATCATCACCATCACCATCATCATCATCTCACACTCATCCATCATCATCACACACATCATCACCATCATCACCATCATCATCATCATCATCATCACACATCACTCATCCATCATCATCCATCATCATCATCACCATCATCCATCACATCATCATCATCATCACCATCATCCCATCACCATCATCATCACATCATCACCATCATCACTCATCATCCATCACATCACACCATCATCATCACATCACCATCATCATCATCTCATCATCATCACCATCATCACCATCACCATCACCATCATCATCATCATCACCATCATCACCATCATCATCATCACCATCATCATCACTCATCCATCATCATCATCATCATCACCATCATCACATCATCCATCATCATCATCATCATCATCATCACCATCATCATCCATCATCACCATCATCATCACCATCATCATCATCACACATCACATCATCACTCATCATCACACATCATCACCATATCAATCATTCACCATCATCATCACATCATCATCACCATCACCATCATCATCATCATCATCATCATCATCACATCATCATCACCATCATCATCCATCATCACCATCATATCATCACTCATCATCACCATCATCACCATCATCATCACATCACATCATCATCATCATCATCATCCATCATCACCATCATCATCATCATCATCATCATCATCATCATCACCATCATCCATCATCATCACCATCATCACATCATCATCATCACATCATCATCATCTATCATCACATCATCATCATCATCATCACCATCATCATCCATCATCATCACCATCATCATCATCATCATCATCCATCATCATCATCATCATCATCACATCATCACATCATCATCATCACCATCATCATCATCATCATCACATCATCACCCATCATCATCACATCATCACCATCATCACCATCATCATCATCATCATCATCATCATCCATCACCCATCATCAATCATCATCATCACCATCATCATCTCATCATCATCACCATCATCATCACATCATCATCATCTCATCATCTCACATCATCATCACCATCATAAATCATCATCACATCATCACATCATCAACCATCATCATCATCATCATCCATCATCACCATCATCATCACCATCATCATCATCACACATCATCACATCATCATCATCATCATCCATCATCATCATCACATCATCATCATCACATCCATCATCATCATCACTCATCATATCATCATCATCATCATCATCATCACCATCATCATCATCATCATCATCATCATCATCATCATCATCATCACCATCATCATCATCACCATCATCATCATCATCATCCATCGTGGCTTGTACTCTTGAACACGTTGCCGGTCAGCTGTCTCCACGAATCACGATCCTCTGCGGTGCGCATGAAATCTGTGTTGCTTTTTAAGTCACATTTGGTCATTCTTAGGTTATTTAGATAAGTCATTCTTTGTCTTCGTCTAGATCTCTTTCCTTCAATCATCCCAGATGTTACCAACTTATTCTATTCCGTCTCTTCTCCACACATGTCCCAGAAACCGTAACAGAAATCTTCTTCTTCTTCTTCGTTCCTCTGATGGACATCTATGGCTGCAGTCCGATATCTGCTATGAAGTCTGTGGTCCACTTTAGGTCCTCAGCCTCACCATAGAGCTTTGTGTTGAGTGTTGTAGGGGTGACCCAGTGGTTCGAACGTTGCACGTTGTATAATGGGCAATCCATAAGCACATGGTAACAGAAATCATTACCTTGTCTTTGTCCACTTCGTGGCCTGCGGTCACTGCTTTTGTGGCCGTCGTTGTGGCCGTTGGTGCTGGCTGCCTCAAGTCTCCGCTGTGTAGGGAACTAAGGGAGGACACTCTAGAGAAACAAACTGGTGTTCCTTCCTCAGCGTACGTCTTAGTCTGGTCCAGGGAACCTGGAGGCAAAGATGATGGAACCGTTTCAAATGTTATCACATGATATTGATGATGATGATGATGGTGATGATGATGATGATGATGATGATACAGATGATGATGATGATGATGATACAGATGATGATGATACAGATGATGATGATGATGATGATACAGATGATGATGATGATGATGACGATGATACAGATGATGATGATGATGATGATGATGATGATGATGATGATAATGATGATGATGATGATGATGATGATGCTGATGAAAATAATGATGATGATGATGATGATGATTACGGTGGCAAAAATGACAATGACGATAAAGAAGACAATGATGAATGGCATAAACAATTACGGCACCAAAAAACAACAAGAATAGATTTTATTTTTTTTAAACCCAAGAAATCAGTGAATAAGGAAAAGAATATAAACAAGGTGTTGTACCCACCTTCGTTGCCGTCATCGGCGTGAAACTGTTGGATTTCCTCTGACTTGTTGTCTCCCTTTATCTGGGACCCATGCCCAGTGTTGACTGTAAGGGGAATCAAAGATGAAACATTGCAAACATTTTTTTAAAAATACAAAACAAACAGACCTGCCAACCTTCCCAGGATGAAAAGTGTATTCCATGACCCTAAAAAGTGTATTTTTTAGCAAAAAAGTGTATTTTGTTCGCATGTGGGAAAAAAAGTACGCACTATTCAAAAATTTATATAAAAGCTAACATCAATCCCAAATCAAAATAAACTCTGATCTTTATCATTCAAGCAATCTCCAGTGATTACAAAATGATCGATTTATCGAGAAACTAAAACTTAATGGCCATTTAAAATTAGCATAAGGCTCAGAAATTGCAATATCACAAAGGAAATTGCTTTCGAAACACTCAAAGAAATGACCAAAAGACCCTTTAAAAAAAAGAAGTGATAATGATGATGATGATGGTGATGATGATGATGTAGTGGTGGTGGTGGTTGTAGTAGTAGTGGTAATGATGATGATGATGTAGTGGTAATGGTGGTTGTTGAAGTAGTGGTAATGATGATGATGTAGTGGTGGTGGTGGTTGTTGTAGTAGTGTTAATGATGATGAGGTGGTGGTTGTGATTGTAGAAATAATAGTGATGATGTAACGGTGGTGGTCGTGGCACTGGTGTCTGGTAGGCGACATTACAATTTTTCCGACAAGAGACAAAGCTGTTAAGGACCAGATACTTGTTTTACACCTGAGTACGGAGAGAGAATGTGAATAAAGAGCTCAGATCAGGATTCAAACCCAGGACCTTCAGATCCGAAGGCGAGCAGTGTCATACCAGAGGACCACAGAACTGATAAAGGAATGAGGGGTACCTGTTCTCCTTACCTAACTGTCCAGGCACCTCGACGACTGTGGAACCGGTCAACCTGTCAGTGGTCACCTGACTACCACAGCTGGAGGCGGTCACCTCCCCACAGGAGACGACATCGTCCGGTATAGAGGCAGCAGTCAATGTTTTATCACCCACATCTAGAATGGTGACATCTTTTGTATTCCCATAACCAAAGATATCTGTGAGTTGGAGAATGATGATGTTGGATAAAGTGATGTATAAACATTTGGTATAGATAAAGTTATAGTGATGTATAAACATTTGGTATAGATAAAGTTATAGTGATGTATAAACATTTGGTATAGATATGGCTATGGTGATGTATAAACATTTGGCATAGATATAGCTATGGTGATGCATAAACATTTAGTATAGATAAGTTATAGTGATGCATAAACATTTGGTATAGATAAAGTTATAGTGATGCATAAACATTTGGTATAGATAAAGTTATAGTGATGCATAAACATTTGGTATAGATAAAGTTATAGTGATGTATTTCAAAGTAGATGTTCTTGGATCTTATCAGTTTTCCGCCATATAGCTATGGTGATGTATAAACATTTGGTATAGATATGGCTATGGTGATGTATAGATGTGGCTATGGTGATGTATAAACATTTGGTATAGATATAGCTATGGTGATGTATAGATGTGGCTATGGTGATGTATAAACATTTGGTATAGATATGGCTATGGTGATGTATAGATGTGGCTATGGTGATGTATAAACATTTGGTATAGATATGGCTATGGTGATGTATAGATGTGGCTATGGTGATGTATAAACATTTGGTATAGATATAGCTATGGTGATGCATAAACATTTGGTATAGATAAAGTTATAGTGATGCATAAACATTTGGTATAGATAAAGTTATAGTGATGCATAAACATTTGGTTTAGATAAAGTTATAGTGATGTATAAACATTTGGTTTAGATAAGTTATAGTGATGTATAAACATTTGGTATAGATATAGCTATGGTGATGCATAAACATTTGGTATAGATATAGCTATGGTGATGTATAAACATTTGGTATAGATATAGCTATGGTGATGTATAAACATTTGGTATATATATATATAGCTATGGTGATGTATAAACATTTGGTATAGATATAGCTATGGTGATGCATAAACATTTGGTATAGATAAAGTTATAGTGATGTATAAACATTTGGTATGGATAAAGTTATAGTGATGTATAAACATTTGGTATAGATAAAGTTATAGTGATGTATAAACATTTGGTATAGATAAAGTTATAGTGATGTATAAACATTTGGTATAGATATAGCTATGGTGATGCATAAACATTTGGTAGAGATATGGCTATGGTGATGTATAGATATGGCTATGGTGATGTATAAACATTTGTTATAGATATGGCTATGGTGATGTATAAACATTTGGTATAGATATGGCTATGGTGATGTATAAACATTTGGTATAGATATGGCTATGGTGATGTATAGATATGGCTATGGTGATGTATAGATATGGCTATGGTGATGTATAAACATTTGGTATAGATATGGCTATGGTGATGTATAAACATTTGGTATAGATATGGCTATGGTGATGTATAAACATTTGGTAGAGATATAGCTATGGTGATGTATAAACATTTGGTAGAGATATGGCTATGGTGATGTATAAACATTTGGTATAGATATGGTTATGGTGATGTATAAACATTTGGTATAGATAAAGTTATAGTGATGTATAAACATTTGGTATAAAGTTATAGTGATGTATAAACATTTGGTATAGATATGGCTATCGGCGATGATGATGTATAAATTAATACTACAACTACTACTACTACTACTACTACTACTACTACTATAACAACTACGCCTACTCCAAATACAACTACACCTACTACTACTACAACTACTACAAGAAAGTGAAAGAAAGGGAGGAAGAGAGAGAGAGAGAGAGAGAGAGAGAGAGAGAGAGAGAGAGAGAGAGAGAGAGAGAGAGAGAGAGAGAGAGAGAGAGAATATGTAGGAGTGAAATATCTGTTCAATGTTACAGTTATCTTATAACGTTATAACAAGTGTCACTAAATGACAAATTGCCATATTTATGGACAATAAAGATATATTATAATTATTATCATCATTATTATTATTATTACAACTACAGCAAATACCTGTATGATCAACCACCTCCTCCACATTTTTACAGTCTTCGTTTCCTTCCTCCTTCTGATCTCTCTCACCATCTTCTCCAGGAGCATCCTCAACCACCTCCTCCTCCTCCTCATCCTCATCCTCTTCGTCTTTCCCTGCATGACGTAGATCGGTGAGAGAGGTGGCATTGGACAAGTACGGGGTTCCCTCGGTACAAAAGGTTTGGACTTGGTCATCGTTGGATGATCCTACCCTGTCCCGATTCATCTCGTCTTGGTATTTACACTCCACGCAATGACGCTCGTCCTCGAATCGCCTCAGGGCCTCCAGTTTTCTACTATACTGGTCTTTACCTGTAGTCAAAATGTTAATGATAATAGTAATAATAATAATAATAATAATAATAATAATAATAATAATAATAATAATAATAATAATAATGATGATCGATGATGATGACGATAATGATGATGATGACGATAATGATGATGATGATGATGATGATGATGACGATAATGATGATGATGATGATGATGATGATGATGATGATGATAATAATAATAATAATAATAACGATAATAAGTGATTTATATATTGTTCAACTTCTACATAAGCGGCGCTTACAATATTACTTGTCATTCACAAAAAAAAAACAAAGTTGCTCTTTTGAAAAAACTAGGGGTAAACCTAAATTATATTTCAAGTAATTCTTAAGGGTCTAGGTGATCTTACAAATATTTCCTTTCATTTCACTGTCACTAGATATCCGATTCTTTTATGAAAGTTGCCCAGCATCCTTAAATGAGCATTATTTATACCGAGTAACATCATTTCTTTAAAAGTTGCACTCACCAACGTGAAAAATCAGTTTCGCATTTTTAAAACATTTTTTTTTCATTTTTTTGGTCAAGACATGATGGATGAAAAAAAAAGTTTTCCATTTTACAGCGGGGTATTCAAAAAGGAGAAAAAAATGGGAGTAAATCCGATTTTATCAAGGTGCATGGCAGGTATGTGAAATGTAAAAATATGAATCAAAGAAATGAGCTTTTATTTGGGCTAGGGGTCTCTAACCAACAGCAATATTTAGCATGTAGAACGATGTAAGGCGATATTACAATTTTTCCAACAGAGACAATGCTGATAACAGTCAGGTACTCATTTTACACCCAAGTACGGTGAGAGAATGTGAGTAAAGAGCCTTTTCTAAGGACTCAACTATGAGCCGAGCGAGGCTCGAATCCCGGACTGTCATGTGACTAAAGAAAAAACCATGCTTGTTTTAAAACAATCCAAATACTCCTGATCAGCAACCTTTTGTTTTTGTTTTTAAGGGTTTTGCAGCGCTTGCAACACATTTAGGTCATATAAGGAAGATAATGGGATAGTAAAAAGTTCTAGAATAACAATTAAAGCATCCAAGAATAAGGCAGACAAAGGGGAATTGATTCAAATAGAGAACAGACGTAGATTCCAAGAGCACACTATCAGTGTACTTAGTTTGAGATCACTAAATGTTTCATCCAGACACAAGCACAGGTCCCCGCCAAGAGGAACACACTCAATTGTTTACAAATCATACATATGTAAAAGGAAAAATAATACAGTACACAACAGAGAGATGATTTACAAGGAAAAAAAATATCATCTCCCAAAACTAACTATACATTTGACTGGCTTCCTCCCAGCCAGGACCAGGACAAAACAAAGTAATCTCATTCCAAGACAAAGACAGAAAGCGTGTTGGAAAACAGATATAGGGGGATAGAAGACACAGTAAGCGTCTCCCTGTTCACTATGGGAGGTCAGGAACCCCACACAGATATAGGGGGATAGAAGACACAGTAAGCGTCTCCCTGTTCACTATGGGAGGTCAGGAACCCCACCCAGTCCTGTCTTATTCAAGAACGTCATTGGCTTCCTGTTGAGAAGCGAATAATTTATAAAATTGCTACCATGGCTTTGAAATCTTAACACACTGGGCCTCCCTGTTGCATATTAACAACAATCTTTTCAAAGTATATACTCCAACAAGAACCTTGAGATACTCAAATTGGTAAGGTTAGCAATAATTCGTTTCAATTCAACGCCCCTCACAGTGTTGGAATTCCCTACCAGCATCCCTTAGCTCATTCCTTCAATTTTTTTATTATTATCATTATTATTATTATTATTATTATTATTATTATTATTATTATTATTATTATTATTATTATTATCATTATTATTATTATTATTATTATTATTATTATTATTATTATTATCATTATTATTATCATTATTATTATTATCATTATTATTATCATTATTATTATTATTATTATTATCATTATTATTATTATTATTATCATTATTATTATTATTATTATTATTATTATTATCATTATTATTATCATTATTATTATTATTATTATTATTATTATTATTACTATTATTATCATTATCATTATAAGTTTTATTATCCCCATTATTATCGACTGATACAGCAATGATGAAAAAGTCCAACAATACCTGTGTCCCCAGTGTCCCCCATGTCGGTACAATTCCTCGTCTGATTGGCCGATGCCGACGCACCACTGGACATTTCCAAGCCACCCTCTACGACAGCAGCAGAAGTACTACCGCTGGTGGCACCGTTGGTCTTGTTGCCGTGGAAACGCATTGAGTAGTTGATCGGCTGGTCCTGGAAGGAGGACTCTTGGTGACCGTCGTCCACCGCGCCGTTTCCGTCCTCCGCGAACTCTCCGTATCGCAAGCTGAAATCGGTTGGTTGGTCGATGACTGAGTCTAGATCCGTTTCTGCGTACGCCCCGCGATTGGTGCTCCCAACCCCCATGCCGAGGCTTTCGAAATGGGACGAGGCTGGAAGACTGGCAAGAGGTGGCGAGTTCCTCATGGCATTTTGATGATGTGCGGCTGCTGCAGCGGATTGCTGTTGGGAAAAGGTCATTGCATGCGGGGCTGTTGATGTTGAAAGAGGCGAGGGCTGTGGGTTGTAGAAGGGAGTATAAGGGAGATTTGGAGTTTGGTTTTGGTAGGAGAATGCAGCTGGGAGCAGCTGGTGGTGAGGATTATGATGTTGTTGTTGGTGGTGGTGGTGGTGGTAAAAGCTAGTGGAGTCGCTAGGATAATAGATTCCGCTGTTATTTGGAAAGGAATATTGCATCAGAGGGGAGGGTAGGAACTTGGAAGAATGTGAAAGGGGTGGTGGTGGTGGTGGTGGTGGTGGTTTGCCTTTGTGAGACGATGTCTGTGGGGTGGAGAAACGATTTTGGTTGAAGTGAGGGTGGTTTTGGGCGTGGTGGTGGCTGTAGTAGAGGTGATGTGGTGGTTGGGGATCCCTGCCTAGATCTTGAGACTGGGGTGTTTGGGGTGTAGAGAAGTTGGGTGCTGAAGTCATCATCATTGGCCGTATAGTAGTTCCATCCACACTAGGACTCTCATACAAGTTGTTGTTGTTGTTGTTGTTGATGTGATGGTGGTATTGTCTCCCTCCCTTACTTTCTCCAACTCCAGTACAGTTATTGAGAGAATCCGAAAGACTGGACAACAATTGGATGTTGGTGGATGAGGGTAGGGGGTTGGGGTGGAGGGGTAGAGATGGTGATGATGTGGAAAAGCTGTTGGGGTCAAGGTCACTTGCTTGATCGGCACAATCTCGGTATTTCAGACTGTAGTTAACAGGCTGGTCGTCATAGTCATCGTGGTGGTGGTGGTGGTTGTTGTGGAAAATTGGCAGGTGATGGTGATGGGAGTGCTGGGGGCCAATGTCCAGGTCAGAACGGTTTTTGGCTGCAAACCGTTCCCGTAAGAGTTGTTGTTGCTGTTGTTGTGAAGATGATGTTTGGTCTCTGAGAGAAGACGATGCCAAGGCTGATGGTGGTGGATAATGCTGGGGATAGCTAGACACAGAGGACGATGCAGTCGTTGTCGTCGTTGCTGATGATGCTGAAATAGCGATGGAGGAGGAAGAGGCGGAAGAAGTTGTTGGTTGCAGTTGTAAGGCAGCAGACGTCTCCACCCCGGCTAGCATGGCGACTTCTTGCATGTATTGCACAATGCGACTGTTTGGCTGCTGTTGGGGCTGTTGCTGTTGCTGTTGTGGGGAGACTACAGACATTGACAGCCACTGCTGTTGCTGTAAATGATTTGCCGTATGCTGGTTGGTTAACCTCCAGCCATGAGCCGGGACACTGTTCACCCATCCGTCCTGTTGATTCATCATGGTTGACATTGGATGTGGGTGCTGATGATAATGATGAAGTTGCTCATTCTGTGATGATGATGATGTTGAAACTGTTGTTGTCCCTGCTGATGTTGACGGTAATGACGAAGACAAATTGGCCACCATTCCTCCGACAAAACCAGGCTCCAAGCCGTGCTTGATGCGGTCCTGCAAGTGTTGCTGATATTGCTTTTGCTGTGGTTGAGGATGAGCGAGCCGATGTGGGTGACGATGAGGCGAGGGCTCTTTCAGTCGATGATTGTTACCGCAGTCTTTACGTTCCAGACTCCCACCCTGCCTTCGATTCAGCAGGTGAGAGGATTTGGCCAGCATGTGATGAGCCCTAGTCCTGTCATGAGAAATGTCAGAGTGAGTACTGCCTACGCTGTCTTGGCTGCCGGCGCGGGGAACTCGCTGGCCAGGGCCGGATGACGATGATAACAATGGAGATTTCACCCGCTTTCCGACACTCTCACTCCCAACACGCGGCATCATAGGCCGTCTAGTCAAATGCTTTCTGGTGTCGTCGTTGTCAACTTTAGAAACTGCGTTACCGCTAGTGTTATCAAGCGTATTATTATGTCTCCCTTGGACTGGGGGGCAAGAGGAACTGGAATTCCCAGCAACTCTCGTTGATTCTGATGAAGATGAAGAGGAGGTGATGAGTGAGTGAGGATTGGGCATGGAGGAGGATACCGTGCTGGTTTTGGTTCCGTATGACACCCCCCTGGGTTCACTCTCTGACCTATGCTGATTGTGATAACCAGGTTGATGTTGTTGCTGTTGCTCTGATTTTGAAGGCGTTACCAGAATGCTAGTATTTTCACCTCTCGGATGTTTTTGATTTTGGTTTTGAGGCACTGATGATGATGATGATGATGATGGTGATAACGCTGCTGTTGATGATAAAGATGATGTCATATCTGCTCCTCTTCCTCCCATTTCCTTGTCTCCACTCTGCGACTCGTTCACATTCGGTACCGATGACAGAAGATTCCTAAGAGCGGCGGAGCTCCCGCTGGAAATCATCTTGTGTCTGGAATGAACCAGATTCCGTAACATGGCGATGGCGCCCAGATCTCTCAGGGTCTTCTGGTCTTCCTCACAGCGAGCAGACAAGTTCCACAGAGTTCCGCAGGCATTGCTGACAATCGTAAGGCTAGTGGATCGCAGATGGTTCAAGAGGATCTGGAGACACCCGAGTCTCCTCAGCACCTTCCTGTAATCTTCGCGTATGGCAATCTGGCTGGAAACATTCCGAAGAATTCCTCCGCCATTTTCAACGATGGCCAGAGTTTTGGAAGAGCTCTTGTAGGAAAGAAGGGAGACGAGATACTGAAGGGCTCCACTGACTGCACAAATCTCTGCCTTGTTTTCGGAACAGTGAGACGAAAGGTTCCACAAGGCGGAGAGAATGCTTTTCAAGGTTGTTTCTTTCTTGGCTGACATGGCGGCCTTCATAAGGATGGTGACACCTCCCAGCTGGAACCCAAAAGGGTTGGAAAAAAAGGTTTAGAGTGACAACATTCTAAAAACATTTAACATGATAATCATCTAACTATGAACATTTAACATGATCGTCTATGAGCATTTAACATGACCATCTAACTATGAACATTTAACATGATCATCATCTAACTATGAAAATTTAACATGATCATCTAACTATGAAAATTTAACATGATCATCTAACTATGAACATTTAACATGACCGTCTAACTATGAACATTTGTGTAGCTATGTGGCCTCTGGCAAAAAAAAAAAAAAAAAAGTTTCATCGCCTAACAGGCATCATGTATTGTCCAACATGTTATGTGTTGATGTTGGCTTGGGACCTCTTGTAAAGCGTTTTGCTCCATAAATGCTCATGTTTTTTTTTTTTAACACGATCTGAATTTGAAAAAATAAACAAATAATCTAAATTTGAAAAAATAAACAAATAATCTGAATTTGAAAAAATAAACAAATAATCTGAATTTGAAAAAATAAACAAATAATCTGAATTTGAAAAAATAAACAAATAATCTGAATTTGAAAAAATAAACAAATAATCTGAATTTGAAAAAATAAACAAATAATCTGAATTTGAAAAAATAAACAAATAATCTGAATTTGAAAAAATAAACAAATAATCTGAATTTGAAAAAATAAACAAATAATCTGAATTTGAAAAAATAAACAAATAATCTGAATTTGAAAAAATAAACAAATAATCTGAATTTGAAAAAATAAACAAATAATCTGAATTTGAAAAAATAAACAAATAATCTGAATTTGAAAAAATAAACAAATAATCTGAATTTGAAAAAATAAACAAATAATCTGAATTTGAAAAAATAAACAAATAATCTGAATTTGAAAAAATAAACAAATATTCTGAATTTGAAAAAATAAACAAATAATCTGAATTTGAAAAAATAAACAAATAATCTGAATTTGAAAAAATAAACAAATAATCTGAATTTGAAAAAATAAACAAATAATCTGAATTTGAAAAAATAAACAAATAATCTGAATTTGAAAAAATAAACAAATAATCTGAATTTGAAAAAATAAACAAATAATCTGAATTTGAAAAAATAAACAAATAATCTGAATTTGAAAAAAAATAAACAAATAATCTGAATTTGAAAAAATAAACAAATAATCTGAATTTGAAAAAAATAAACAAATAATCTGAATTTGAAAAAATAAACAAATAATCCGAATATGAAAAATAAACATCTGAATAAAAACAATAAAAAATAAATAAAGGTAAGCAAATAGTTAGCACAATATCCACTAAAAGTGCTCAAAGTGCTTTACAAGGTCCCTGGCCATCAGCAACACGTAACGGTAGAATGAGACATGACGCCTATTGTCCATATTACAATTTTATTCAAACAGAGACAACGCTGTTAACGCCAGGTACTCATTTAACACCGGAATACGGTGATCGAATGTGAGCAAAGAGCCTTTTCCAAGGACTCAACTATGCGCCGAGCGAGGCTCGAACCCAGGACCTTCCAATCTAAATGAGAGTGTCATACCACTAGACCACGTAGCCGCACAAAAAGAATTATTATTAAAATCTGGATTTGAAGAAGAAGAAAAAAACTTGTATGACCCCATATTCATGATTTTCACTATGATTTCAATGAGTTGCCACCTCAACTAGTTAACACTTTACTATCACACGTCGCAATAATGCGACCCGGAAATAGCTCGCTAGTCGTCACTGGACGCATTATTGCGACAGCGTCCCTTGGTTACGGAAAGGTTTGATAAAAGCCAGCAGAGTTATTCTTCCTGCTCCTGCGCACTTCCTACTTTCGTTTTTCCGTTTTCATTCTTCAACTGATCGAAAAAAACACGATTCTAACACGATTTTTGACGATTTTAGACACTTTTTTCATATTGCCATGGCTGCAGAAGGTGATGCCTCGACTAGCTACGTAGTAGACGATAACCAGGAGTTTCGTTATGACTCTGACTCGGAAGAAAGTGTCAATTCATGGGCTAGTTTCCCAACAGACGATCCTGAATTCACTGTTACGCGACTTCTCGATGTTGATAGTGATAGTGGAGACGATTCTGATCATGAACCGACCAGAAATACAGTTGATAGAGGTGGACAAAGGGGCGTGGCATCAGGACAGACCCTTCCTCAGCATCAAACATCTAATAATATAGACTAGGAGCGTTTTGACGAAGGTGAGAGTCATCGATCGACGTGTTTAGGTCCTTTCACGAAGCGCTCTGGATTGTTGGTTGATCTCAATGAACCAACACCACTGGACTTCTTCAACTTATATTTCCCTGATGAAGTGATAAATTTACTCGTCACTGAGACAAACCGTTATGCTGCCCAATCCCTTGCTCCTCTCCCTGATAGCAATTTTTACAAGAAGAGGTGGACGCCAGTCAGTGATGTGCAAGTGTGTGCTTTCATTGGATTGCAGATAGCCATGGGCATTGATCCCAAGACTTCCATCAGCGACCATTGGCAGAAGTATTGGCTCTTGGGCAACTGCTTCTCTGATGTTATGCCCTATTACAATTATAAGATGCTTCAAGCATTTTTCCATTTCAGGGACAACACTGGACGAATTCCTAGGGGTCAGGTTGGCTACATGCCTCTTTATAAAATTCAACCTCTGCTAGATTTGACACAAAGTACATATGGGACAAATTTCTATCCTAGTCAACATTTATCTGTGGACGAGTCGATGGCCCCGTTCAAAGGAAGGATTCATTTTCAGCAGTACATGCCAGACAAACCGACGAAAAGGGGGTTCAAGTTGTTCACCTTATGTGATGCAGCTACCTTTTTTTGCTTAAAATTCTGTGTGTATACAGGAAAAAACTATTTCAATTTTACTGGGCCAGATACATTTGTTGACCATGTAGTGAAAGATCTTCTGGAGTCATACTTAAATTTCAACCATGTCATTTACATGGACAGTTACTACTCATCCCCAACCCTGTTCAAGGCACTTGAACTTCAAAAAACTGGTGCTGTTGGGACAGTTCGAGAGGACAGGAAAGGCTTCCCCCCTGCACTCAAAAAGAAAAATTTACGTCTGAAGAAATCAGATCCCCCAAAATTCTACCGCAGCGACAATCTTGTCTGTCTAACGTGGCACGACACCAAGCGATGTAACCTGCTCAGCACAGTTCACGGGAACGACACTGTGGAAAAACGTGTGCGGGCGAAGAACACCACAACAGGATATCGTTCTGTCCATAAACCGATGATTGTTGACAGATACAACAAATACATGGGTGGTGTCGACCACTTCGACCAGCTCATGATCAATTACTACTACCCTCACAGAAATTACAAATGGTACCTTGCCTTGTACCATTACGTCAAGGAAGTCGCCCTCGTCAATGCACACATCAGCTACAAACAACATATGCAACGAAAGGGAAATGGAAAAGTTCTTGCCGTCAAAGACTTCAGGAAGGAGCTTATTGATCAGCTTGTGAAGCCGAATGTAGCGATCCGTCACTACAAGAAGAAGTCGCGGCCCAATGCTGCACATCCTCGTTTGGTGGTTTCACAATTTGATCATTTTCCTCGAAAGTATACAACAAAGGAGCGTCCAAGATGTATTGTTTGCAAGCACATGATAAGGAGGCAAACAAGTTACTATTGTGCACCATGCAATGCACCACTCTGCGTGGAACCGTGCTTCCGCCTGTATCACACGGAAGATGATTATCAAAAAGCCAGAGCGGCTCTTGGAAATTTGTGATTGTGAATGTTTTAATTATAATTAATTTCCACACTATGTATGGAGTAGCAGCAAATTCTTTTATTTTTTTGGAGTAGCAGCAAATTCAATTTATTTTGGAGTAGGAGAAAATTCATTTTATTTTGGAGTAGGTAGCAGAAAATTCATTTTATTTTGAAGTAGCAGTGAATTCTTTGATTTTTCGGATTATCATGAAATAAAAACAAACCATCAGATTTGGAGCTACATAACAACAAGAACTGTTTATTTGCAATGTTGAATTATTTATTCATCCATTGCAATCTGTTTTATGGGGATTATAGGTAATGATTATTTGTCAATAACAGAAAAACTTTTTTTTTTTTAATTTCAAACAATTTTTTTAAATTTTAATTTAAAAAAAAAATCTAACAATGTTGAATAATAGCTATAAACTATATCAATGTGTTTGTCAGTCATTTCAGTGTATTTTCTGAAAATTTGAAGCAATTCCATGCCATAGTCATTGAGATATGGCCATTTTAGTACATGCACTAAAATGTTGAAAAGGCAGACCAGAATTGGTACTAAAACATGTAATCAAAACAAAATCACAATCGAATATGGACCCACATGACAAGAAACACTGTTATTTTTGCAATGTTAAGTTATTGATTCATTCATTTCAATCTGATTTTTTTGAGTTTTAAAGTAATATTTAATAATAATTTGAAAAAGAACCACTTTTTTGTAAAAAAAATGTAAAATTTAACATTTGATAATTTAAAAAAATGTTTTAAATCATTAATAATTGCCCGCAACTACGCCAATGCATTTCTTATTTATTTAAGTGTGTTGTCTGAAAATTTGAAGCAATTCTATGCCATAGTCATTGAGATATAGGCATTTTAGTGCATGTACTGAAATTTTGACAAGGCAGACCAAAATGGTTGTGCCAGCAGGGGAAACTACTGGGTTTATTGGTGTGACAGTAAAGTGTTAACTGCCGAACTCTGGAAAGAAATTATTGAAAAATTTGGCCAGAAAACTCATCCTTCAAATATTGATAAAATCAAATTACCTTTACCTGGGACCAGTTTTGAGCATTTTTCTGTAGTAAATAATAACGTGAAGTTGAATGTAAGCTTCAATTTAATTACAACAAATAAACCATTTATTCTTCTTCTTCTTCTTCTTCGTTCCCGTCACGTCACATGGTCAGTCCGGTCTGGTGAATGAAGCCCACAGTGGTCCTGAGGTCGTCCTCACTGCCGTACAGCTTCTTTGAGTATGGGGTTGGGTCAGGCCAGAAGTTCCTTCTCAACTGGTTGTACTTTGGACATTCCATTAGGACATGATGTCCATTTTCATTTTCAAGTCCGCAGTCACATTGTCCAGAGGCACCTGCTCTGGACATCCTCCACATATGTTCCTTTAACTGGTTGTATCCAGTTCTCAGTCTGAAGATGATGACCTGTTCCTTTCTGTCGAGCACCTTGATTGGGTCATTCATGTTGTATTCTGGGTGCTTCTCTCTCCATCTCTGAGACTGGATAAATTTGGCCATTTTGTTAATTTCTCCTGTTGAGTACATTGGGGAGGGTTGCTGCATGCGACTGCCTGCCTTTGCCAGTTGGTCAGCGATCTGATTTCCAAGTATCCCACAGTGTCCTGGAACCCACTGCAGTACCATGTTGGTAAACTTGCTTAGCTTCATGAGGTCTTCCACCAAGGCGTCTATATCATCCGCAAAGGACATCATTATATCCTCCAGAATTTTCTTAGCATCTGTTAAAATCACTATGTGTCTTGGTTTTTCATTTTCTGAGAGGATTTGCTTAACAGCTTCATGGATTGCATCTGCCTCTGACTTGTAGATTGAAGTGCGAGTACCAGTCGGTTTGCTGATCTCCTTTTGTTGACCATTTGTGTACTCGATGTGCACTCCCAGGCCCCCGCATGTGTGTTCTTTATTGCGTGAACCATCTGTATAGATTCTTGTCCATTTTTTTTCAGGGTAGTTTTGATCTATGCACTTCTGTACAGACTTCTTGATTTCTTCGCCGTGTTTTTGTTTTGTTGAAATGTCACCAACGAAAGTCTTGATTTTCAAGTGATTTTGCCTTTTCCAAATTGGTACTCTGATATTTGCTTTGCATTTTTGGGTCATTATTCCGTCAAGTTCGTGATCTTTTTCAATTTGCTGGGCTCTTTCAATAAAGTGGGATCTTTTCAGCCGCCTAGTTTTCTTTTGTTGCGCTCTAGCGTGAAGAGGCTGATCTATCATAGTTTTCACGTCTGTGTATTGTTTCAAAATTTTTGATTCCCTTCTTTCTGATAGAGATGTAAGTCCTGTTATGGTTTCCATTGCATGAATCGGTGTCGATTTCATTCCTCCACTTATTATCCTCATGTTGCTGTTTTGCACTTTGTCCAGTTTTTCCATTTGAGTTTTGGAGCAGTTTCCCCATGCAGATATCCCGTATTCTAGCGCTGGTCTCACATATCCTGTGTAAGTTTGTTTCAGTATATCGGAGCTAGCTCCCCAAGTTGTTCCAGCTAGTTTTTTCAAGAGTTGTGTTCGCTTTACCCCAACTTTCTGACTGTTGCTGATTTGATTTTTCCATGTTAGTCTTGGGTCAAAATGGACTCCTAGGTATTTTGGTGCGTCGTCTTTTTCCAATTCATGGTCTTCAATACGTAGCTTTGCTTTTTCGTCTTTTGGGGAGAGGCTAAATATTGTGAACTTTGTCTTCACTGCATTTATTTTCATCGCCCAGTTGTCATTTATTCATCTTAACTACGCCACTACCACATCATCTCATTCATCTGTGGTGTTTCAATCATCCTGTTTTGTTGATAAAGGGGAAACCCGAAACGTTCATTTGATCTGTTTTTGTCATTAAATTGAAGCTTACATTCAACTTCACGTTATTATATATTACTTCGAGCTTCGAGCAGCAACATTTACAGCATTTTTTTTGGCAAGATGAGGAATATTATTATTAGTATTTAACCCTAGAACTGTGACTGTGATGAGGGCCGATTTCACTCCATCCAAAAATCTCAAGTTTTGACAGGATATGCCTGTTCACTTCCATCATTTTCTGCAATTGAAAAGTAACTGATAGGACACCAGCCTCTCTAGAAGCTCGAGTCGCATGTCAGATACGGATCTCTTGCTGGTAGGCGATGGAAATGACAGTCATATCCTGATATAAGTAATATGTTGAGTTGACTTATAATTTGGCCCCCACAGCTCTAGGGTTAAAAGGATCCATATTTGAAGGACGAGTTTTCTGGCCAAATTAGTTGGGTTTTTTTTTGTATTTCCAGAGTACAGACTGGCTATAAGGCTTCAGAATTCATGGCCCGTTTGGTCCCGCGTTCCTCCCTGAGATTTAAAAAAAAAGTATATTTATTTTTCAGCACTTTTCCTCCACAACACTTTTGGATTCTGGAGGAGAGGAAAAATAAAAACATTTCCCATTGTCCAAATTACAAAAATCCCAATTTTGACCAAATTACAAAAATCACAATTTTTGGCCAAATTACAAAAATCCCAATTTTTGACCAAATTACAAAAGTTCCAATTTTGGCTCAATTTAATTTAAAAAATCCAAATTTTTGAGCAAATTACAAAAAAATCCAATTTTTCCCCAAAATACACAAACGTTTTGCTTTATTGGTTTATTCCTATAAGAGACTACTAAAGGGGTGTTTTAGCATTTAGCCCATCCCCCGACAAAAAATACCTTCATAGGACAATGCACCACACAAAAATTATTATACCGACTAAATGTAGATGAACGGCAGGTGAACAAACTGACCTCTCTGAGAGTCTTTTTGCTGGCTAGATCGGCTCTCCAAGAGAGATTCCTCAACACGCTGGCCGCCGCCTGAATTAGATCTTCGTTGGCAGATTGGAGTTGCAGGACCAGAGCCTTCATGGGACCGGGCATGGAGCACAGGAGCGCCTTGTTCTTTCCGTCCCCAAAGGTCAAGTTGGTCAAAGCCATACATGCATAGCGACGGACGGTGGTGCTGTGGGGGACAGGGAAGGGAAAAAAAAAAAAAAACAGTGAGAGGCTATCTAAGGAAATGATCCACGGCTGCATGTATGGGCATTAGCAATTGCTCGCTACCCTTTGGATCGGACAATTGTTTATCGCGGTTTACTTTCCCTCCAAGTCTGTATATATGTCTCAACGCAGACCTGTCAACCCTTCATATTCCAAAAGTGGAATCAGAAGGTCAGAAAATAGGAATTTGAGACGGAAAAAAAAAAAAAAAAAAAAAAAGGAATCTTTTAACAATGGATAATTCTGTATCAAAATAACCACCAACTTTGCCACCAAAAACATAAATACAGCATTCGTCCACAACTAGCAAAACTACATGTATTCACATGTATTAGGAAATGGAACGGGGAGGGGGGAAAGGAGTGCAATTAATTTCCCTACTTAGCTCCCTTTTGGCAATCATTAGAAACAAAATTCACTTTTCTTTTTAACCCCCCCCCCCCCCCCCTACATTTATATCTTCTTGCCATTTTTATTAACTTTTGAAAATCGGAATAGTGAAAATAGGAAGGGTTGACAGGTATATGTATCTGTATCTGCACAAGAACTACGAGGGGACACAGAGCAAGAGTAACCATCCCAACATCAAAAACAGACGCCCACTGCCCGACTATGGAATAGCCTCCCAGCTGAAGTGGCTGAAATCAGTTGCCAACATGCCTTCACGCGATTGCTGGAGTTCACAACGTGACTTTTTAATCTATGTGTTTTTGTTTTTTTTAAAATTAGTATTATGTGCAGAGTTTTAGCAAGTTTAAAATGTAAAACCCTACAAACTGTGGAGTGATCCTCGGCAGTATTGGAGGTTTCCACAAGACGGAAGTAGAAGAAGAAGAAGAAGAAGAAGAAGAAGAAGAAGAAGAAGAAGAAGAAGAAGAAGAAGAAGAAGAAGAAGAAGAAGAAGAAGAAGAAGAAGAAGAAGAAGAAGAAGAAGAAGAAGAAGAAGAAGAAGAAGAAGAAGAAGAAGAAGAAGAAGAAGAAGAAGAAGAAGAAGAAGAAGAAGAAGAAGAAGAAGAAGAAGAAGAAGATCTTTATAAGTTACTTCAGCCCAATCTCAATGATAACTATAATGCTGAAAGTCTCAGATATTCATTCTCTGAAAAGACAAAGCTGTAATTCCACTCAATTTACTTTCCCCCCCAAGTCTGTATCTGTATCTATATAAGTTACTTCAGCCAATCTCAATGTTTTCATGTTTTTAAGGCTTTTACGGCGCTTGCAACACATTAAGGTCATATCAGCGCCAGTAAAAAGGAAGAAAATGGGAAAGTAAAAAGTTCTAGAATTACAATAAAGCATCAAAGAAAAGGGAAGACAAAGGGGAATTGGTTCAAATAAGAAACAGGTGTAGATTCCAAAAGCACTCTATCAAAGTACTTAGTATGAGATCACTAAAAGTCTCATCCAGACACAAGCACAGGTCCCTGCTAAGAGGAACACACTCAAATGTTTTACAAATCATATGTAATATAAAGAAAGCATAATACAGTGCATAACAGAGAGATGATTTACAATTTAAAAAATATCATCTCCCAAAACTAACTATACATTCGACTGTTTCCCTCTCAGCCAGGGCATCTGGCCAGGACCAGGACAAAACCAAGTAATCTCATTCCAAGACAAAGACAGAAAGCATGTTGGAAAACAGATAGAAGAGGATAGAAGACAGTATGTACCCCCCTGCCCACTATGGGAGGTCAGGAACCCCACCCAGGATACAGGGGGATAGAAGACACAGTAAGTGCCTCCCTGCCCACTATGGGAGGTCAGGAACCCCACCCAGGATACAGGGGGATAGAAGACACAATAAGTGCCTCCCTGCCCACTATGGGAGGTCAGGAACCCCACCCAGGATACAGGAGGATAGAAGACACAGTAAGTGCCTCCCTGCCCACTATGGGAGGTCAGGAACCCCACCGAGGATACAGGGGGATAGAAGACACAGTAAGTGCCTCCCTGCCCACTATGGGAGGTCAGGAACCCCACCCAGGATACAGGGGGATAGAAGACACAGTAAGTGCCTCCCTGCCCACTATGGGAGGTCAGGAACCCCACCCAGGATACAGGGGGATAGAAGACACAGTAAGTGCCTCCCTGCCCACTATGGGAGGTCAGGAAGCCCACCCAGCCAGGTTGTCCAATATGTCCACGCTGTTGGCAAGAACCCGAGACGGCAGAGCATCTAGTCGAAAGGTGTGTTGTGACGATGCTACCAGATGGGTTTGCGACGGTGCACGAATGCGGACCGGACTTTGCTGATTGGTCGATCGTCATAACATAATAGTGTGAACCATAAGAGGCGGCTGCTGCCAGGTTGTAATTCTTACCTGTTGTAATCATGATCCAAATCCGACAATGCCGTCATCGTGTTAACAGACGTGACCTTGACCCCATCCTCCTCCTTGACCTCCACCTCCAGCAATTCAGCGATGGCCTGAAGACCTCCCAGGGTACAGATGGCATGGCGGTAGTCCTCGTCAAACGACAACTTCATCAGAGCAGTGATGGCAGCACCAGGGTGATGATCCATAGATACGGATGCTGTGGGAAAAACGATTGTTTCGTTTTTAAACGTTTTACAGCGCTTGCAACACATATAGATAGTATGCAGATGACGTCACTCAGGCCTTTGTTATTGTTTTTGCCATCCGCGTTTGTGAGCTGTTCTCACTAAACTGTATTAACCAGACTATAAAAGTTCATGGTTACACAAGAGTTTGTGTGTTGGTCCGTTATACTTTCGGATGGCAATGTTGTGAACTCCTTGGCCAAGCGCATTCTATCTATAGATTATATCAGCGCCAGTAAAATGGAAGAAAATAGGATAGTAAAAAGTTATAGAATAACAATTAAAGCACCCAAGAGAAAGTAAGACATAGGGGAACTGGGAACAAATAAGGATCAGATGTAGAATCTAAGAGCATACCACCAATGTACTTAGTTTGAGATCACCAAAACGATCAACCTATCCATATATTTCAAAAAAAATTTTTTTTAATTTAAAAAATTGAGCTTTATATAGCGCAATATCCATTAAATGTGCTCAAAGCGCTTTACAAGGGGTCCCTGGTCAACAGCAACTCTTAACATGTAGGACGAGACACGACGCCTGTTAGGCGATATTACAATTTTTCGGACAAAGACAACGCTGTTAACGGCCTGGTACTCATTTTACACCTGAGTACGGTGAGAGAATGTGAGTAAATAGCCTTTTCCAAGGACTCAACTATGCGCCGAGTGCGAGGCTTGAACCCAGGACCTTCAGATCCGAAAGCGAGTGTCATACCACTACACCACATAGCCACACAATCCCTAGGGCCCCACAATCCCTCGGGCCCCACAATCCCTCGGGCCACACAATCCCTTGGGCCCCACAATCCCTTGGGCCCCACAATCCCTTGGGCCCCACAATCCCTTGGGCCACACAATCCCTTGGGCCACACAATCCCTTGGGCCACACAATCCCTTGGGCCACACAATCCCTTGGGCCCCACACTGTCAATCTTCAGAACCCATTTCAAAATTCAAGACCACCAAATTTTTTTCAAGACCACCAGTTTCTCCACCACTAAATTTTGGTATCGACTGAATCTCTGGTAAACAATTTGTTTCAAATAAAAGTCAATGTCTTTATTCGAACTGGCAGGGTGGTTTTTCATTGCCGTTCGCGCGCACACACCACCAAATCTCAGCATCAACGACATCAGACTTACAAACAAAACTATCTAATGATGAAGGCTTTGGCATCACCTGTGCCTGCGTTGAATCAGAAGTGCAGGAGCTAGCAGACGTAGAAGCCTTTACAACAAAGGTAAGTAACGACCCCCTGTCGCTCCTAGATTTCGCCAATGCTAGTGACTTGTTGATTTTTTTCCCTTGCATGTGGGAAGTCAAAGCAGACCTTCCCATGCTCTTGATATAAATAGCAGTATGCTTCAAGATTGCTGCTAGTATTTTTTAAAACCAGTCTTTGAAAGCCAGACCTTTGGTCCACCAGGTATGATGATTAGCCGTTAACTTAACACAGCTTAATAAGTAAATTAAAGAATGTTTTTAATGTGCTTTACATAGCGCAATATCCACCAAACGTGCTTAAAGGGGTTTCCTTAACCAACAGCAACATGTAACATGTAGGACGGGACACGACATCTGTTAGGCGATATTGCAAATCTTTTGGGACAGAGACAACGCTGTTTACTGACATATACTCATTTTACACGGTGAGAGAATATTAGCAAAGATCCTTTTTTCCAAGGACTCAACTATGCGCCAAGCGAGGCTCGAACCCAGGACCTTCCGATCCGAAAGCGAGTGTCATACCACAAGACCACATAGCCATACAGATCTTTGGTCCAGAAATCCTGATATGGATTTAACTCAACATAGCTTAATAAGGAAATAATAAGACACCAAACGTCACATTTATCATTATAGGCACACCCGATTCGAAAATTCCGACTCAGACAATAAATAACGATGTGAAATTGGATGTAAACTTCAATTTAATATACAAAAACAGATAAAATGGACGTTTCAGGTTACCCCTTTATCAACAAAACAGGATGAATGAAAAACTACAGATGAATGAGATAATGTGGTAGTGGTGATGTCATCTTAATGTCACTACCACATTACCACCTCATTCATCTGTAGTGTTTCATTCATCCTGTTTTGTTGATAAAGGGGAAACCTGAAATGTCCATTTTATCTGTTTTCGTATTTCACATCGTTATTTATTTCTTCGAGCTTCGAGCAGCACTATTTCACACGACTCAGACAAGGAAAATCAAGACCGTTGATATTTTCAAGACCATTTCCTCCCCCCATCTTGAGGTCTTTAAAAAATTCCAAGACCATATCCCAACATCCCGACAACCCTGAACATCTAGGACGTACCATTCACTGCACCAACACCTCCACCACCACTCCTAGCACTACCACCACCACCACCACCACCACCTTCCTCTTCCTCCTCCTCCTCTTCCTCCCCCCTTTCCTGATCGCAGTATGCCCGGATCTGTTCCAGCAGCCTCAGTGTCCTGGCTTCCCTCCTTCCCTTCTTGTCGTCGTGGTTACAGTGAACGATGTTGTGCAGAGCTGCAGCGGCCCGAGCCCTGGCATCTTTGCTTCCACGCGTCTTTCCCAGCAGGCCA
>NC_088374.1:3937968-3947968 GCF_034508935.2 Berghia stephanieae
GAGGGTAAAGTTTCCGTGTCGAGTCGATGACGTCACTCGTCGTCAGCGAACGAGGCATTGAGATTTTTTTATTGTAGCATGCGGTCTTCTTCAAGTACCAATCTTTGTCACCCAGCTGTTCAAACTATTCAAATATGTTTTTCTTGGTCTACCTTTACTCTTTTTACCTTCTATCTTTCCTGTGAGAAGAAGATGTTCAATACATTTGTCGATTTAGGTGTCCTAAAAATTGCATTTGTCTTTTTCTTATTATACGAATTAATAGCCTTTTAGTTTCAGCGTGCGGTAAATAAAATAGCATAAAACGGGCATTAGAAATTGCTTGCTACCATTTGGATAGACCACCAGGTTCAGGAAAAAAAAATCTCAATTCCCTCGATTGGGGCAGCGTGGCTCAGCGGAACAGTCTTTGCTCCGTACCCGAAAAGTACCGAGTTCGAATAACAGCTGCGCAGTGTGGTCTTGAGCAAATCATCTCGCCCTAGCTGCGCTGTGGCTGAGATGACTGGGTTAGTAATAAATTTCCCCTTTCGGATGAATAAAGGGGCATTTAAAAAAAAAAAAAATTTTTATGAAAAAACCCAACAAAACCAAACCAAAGCTGTCTATAACAGACCTTAGAACCCAGAGGCTGGACTCCAGTAGATCCAGGGGACTTGGTGGTGGTCAATGACGACAGACCTTCGTCGCCAACGGTTGACGACGAGTTTGAACTGTGAGATGAGGATGGCATTTGTTGGTTGCTGCTGCTGTTGTTGTTGTTGTTAGTTGTGGTGCTGGTTGATGGTGTGACCGAGGAGTTGGGATTGACACTGGAGGGTGTGGTTGGGACCACAGCACATCCGGACTGACCTATGTAGGATAGCAACAAAATAGATGACACGATTACAGGTTTGTCAAATTATGTTTTTTAAAAAAAGAAATATATAATATATAGATTGAATCGTATTTGATACAAATATGGTACGAAAAGTGCTCGACATGTAGCAATGGAGCGAATTATTATTTTAATATTTACCACAATGTTTGAGTCAGTCTACATCGATGTTTCAGGCCTTTTTCAGCCATCATCAGGACTGTGTGTTACATGAGTTTGATTTGTTGTGTGTTGTTGTTTGTTGAAGTGGTTCCATAGGTTTGTAGTTGATTAATAAGTACTTCCGGCGATGTGGACAAGTATTGTACATCTCATTGAGTGTGGCTTCATGAGGGTGTTTGATTATAGCATATTTCTCTTCCAGACATAAGCTACATTGTTTTGATGTTGGTGTGTACCCTGTTGCTTTAGATAAAATTTTTCATGAAATGTTGTGGTCTAGTTTGTTGTCTTTTAATTTCCAAATATGTTCACTGAGTTTAGTGGATGTTTTTTTGTTAGTGTTTCTAAATGTTGAGGTGTGGAGGTTGTATCTTGTTTTGAAATTATTTTCCGTTAGTCCTACATATTTTTCTTGCTTGTTTGTTTTAGTTTCGGTGACTGTGGCTTGGTAAATTAAATTTAATTCTAAACATTGGTTGTTTAGCAGGCAATGTTCCTTATTTCTGCAGGTGCATTTCCTGGTGGGTGGGTTTTGCTCTTGTAGGTGGTTTATTAATCTTTTTTTTTGTTGTGGCTTGAAATTATTTGTCCTATGTTGCGCACATGTTTCCACTACTTTCATTTTGGTCTTCAACTTTGGGTTGTTGTTTGACACAACTGGTCGCATTTTATGGAACACGTTTTTTGCTAATGTTGTTCTTTGTTTCACAAGCTTATTAAATTCATCAATAATTACAGATGTAAATTGTAATCAATGTCCTATCCTAAAACCACTCAAAATACATCAAGTAATTAATAATAATAACAATAATAATAATAATAATAATAATAATAATAATAATAACAATAATAATAATAATAATAATAATAATAATAATAATGATGATAATAATAATAATAATGATAATAATTATAATAATAATAATAATAATAATAATAATAATAATAATAATAATAATAATAATAATAATAATAATAATAATAATAATAATAATAATAATAATAAATGGCATTTATATAGCTCTTTGCCCCGTTGTCACAGGCTCTAAGCGCTTTACAGTGATATAAAATAAAACATTACAGTAAGACAAGTTTGATGGAAAAGTGATACGAATTCAATGTAACAACGACAACATATGATAATAGCATTGCAACATTATGGCGTGATATATTATTCTGATTACCTGGCGTGTTGCCAGCTTGACTAGCATTGGTAGAGTTGGTATTGGTGGAATTGAAGCTGATGACGCTTGCCAGGTCCTGCAAGGGAGGCGTGGCTGCAGCACTGTGCGTCTGACTGGTACTCACTGGGGCTGGTACAGGACAGAAGAAAAAAAAAAAAAATCTTTCATAAAAAACTCGAGCTTTTATATAGGGCAATATCCACTAAACGTGCTCAAAGCGCTTTACAAGGGGTCCCTGGCCAACAGCATCACTTAAGATGTAGGACGTGACATGACGCCTGTTACTTACTGCTATTGTGTTTGAGTGATAAAAAATTTATTTTTGCGTTAGTTGGGTGTGAAGTTTTGGGGAAAATCTTGAAAATGGCTGGTAAGGAGAGAGTTGAAGTGTCACACTGGATGGGGGGCGATATTACAATTTTTTCGGACACAGACAACGCTGTTAACGGCCAGGTACTCATTTTACACCTGAGTATGGTGAGAGAATGTGAGTAAAGAGCCTTTTCCGAGGATTCAACTATGAGCCGAACAAGGCTCGAACCCAGGACCTTCCGATCCGAAAGCAAGTGTCATACCACAAGACCAGAAGTCGCTAGCATCCTATTTTGTTCGTTTCTTTCTTTTTTTTTGAGAGGTTTTACAGCAGTTGTGACACTTTTTGAAAATGATTTCAAGGGTTTTACGGCGTTTGTGACACTTTTTGAAAATGTTTTCAGGGTTTTACGGCGTTTGTGACACTTTTTGAAAATGATTTCAAGGGTTTTACGGCGTTTGTGACACTTTTTGAAAATGTTTTCAGGGTTTTACGGCGTTTGTGACACTTTTTGAAAATGTTTTCAGGGTTTTACGGCGTTTGTGACACTTTTTGAAAATGATTTCAGGGTTTTACGGCGTTTGTGACACTTTTTGAAAATGTTTTCAGGGTTTTACGGCGTTTGTGACACTTTTTGAAAATGTTTTCAGGGTTTTACGGCGTTTGCAACACATTTAGGTCATTCCAGCGCCAGTAAAAAGGGAGGGAAAAAAAATGGGATAGTAAATGTTACCCAAGAAAAAGTAAGACAAATCAGGAACAGATGAAGATGCCACCCATGCAATTAGTTTGAGATCGCCTACAATTCTCACCCAGACATAAACACAGGATCCCACTGATAACAGCACACCCAAATGTTAGAATATATCAAAAACAGAATACATAACCAGAGCTGCCAAACCCATCTGACGAGAATGTGTACAATGGGACCTCAAAACGGGGGGGGGGGGGGGGGGGGGGGGGATTTCATAAAAACAGACTACATAACAACGCATAACAACAGAGAGGTGATTTACATGGGGAAAAAAAAATGTCATCTCCCGAAAATAACACACTATTACATTTGACTGTTTCCTTCCCAGCTAAGGACTCCAGCGTTCCATAGGCGTGGAGCTATGAATGAAAAGGCTTTTTCACAGAGAGTGGAATGTGATGATTTTCCTATAGTTGGTAAGGAGATGGTTAAGCACCCGGCAATCAGGAAGATGATAAGGGATATTTTTTAAAAATTTTCTTTTATTTGGCCTTTTATACAGCGCAATATCCACTAAACATGCTCAAAGCACTTTATAAGGGGTCCAAGGCCAACAGCAAAACTTAACGTGTAGGACGAGACATGACGCCTATTAGGGGATATAAAAAAAAAATTTCGGATAGAGACAACGCTGTTAACGGCCAGGTATTCATTTTGCACCTGAGTACAGTGAGAGAATGTGAGTAAAGAGCCTTTTCCAAGGACTCAACTATGGGTTGAACAAGGCTCGAACCCAGGACATTTTCGATCCGAAAGTGAGTGTCATACCACTAGACCAAATAGCCGCACACTTCACCATCAATCGTCACTTCTTTCTTCAGACGATAAGTCTACTCTACGCCAAATGTGCCGCAATATGCACTAAATGTGTTCAAAGCGCTTAACATGGGGGGGGGGGGGGGGGTCCCCCGACCAATAGCAACACTTTACATTTTGGACGCCTGTTAGTTGATATTTTAATTTTTGTCGGACAGAGACAGCGCGGTTAACGGCCAGGTACTCATTTTACATCTGAGTAGGGTGAGAGAAAGTGAGTAAAGAGCCTTCTCCAAGGACTCAACAACCATGTGCAGAGCGAGGCTCGAAACCCAGGACCTTCTGATCCGAAAGCGAGTGTCATACCCACTAGACCACGAACACTAGACCAGGTAGCCGTTGATGGGTCTCGAGAGAAAGAATTTGTTACTTTGAAAGGTCCAGACCGGACATCCACCCAGCAGTCTGTCATCTGCATTTTTTGCCAAATTGGGACCTAAAATTTGCCAAAATTTGCCCAAAAAAACCCCCCAAAATTTGTCAAGAAATTTGCCAAAACGACCGAAATTTGCCAAAAAATTTGCCGAGGAGAACTAAGATTTTTTGACGAAATGATCCATGACTGAAGTTGGAAGTGTAATGACTCGATTTATTTGACTTGAGAAATGAAATGACTGTGAATAGCGTTGTTACAAAGATTTTAAAGGATCATTATCCGTAGAGAGTAGCTTCCCTTGATTTGGGCCCAGGCAAAGCTGCAACATTTCTCAAGTTTTGCACTTTTTTTTTTCGTTATTTTGTTTTAGCTTTTTTCCCCAAAATTTGCCACGCGATTTGCCAATTATCCCAAAATTTGCCACGATTTGCCAATTTTGGGAAATTTGCCCAAATTTGCAGATTGCCCTGATATTTGCGGCCGCAAAAAATGCATATGACAGAGCAGTGTACGGGTGGTTGAGTCTGTTAGATTTGGAGGAAAGTACTTTGTGGTAGACTAGCGTCCTATCCAAAGGATAGCAAGAAATTGCTAATGTCCGTTTCACGTTACAGAAACCGGGATAAACTCCGGCTCCACGGGCCGAAAGGCTCTGAAGGACTACTTTGGTTTTTTTTTAAAGGTCTAGACAGAAAGGATTCGTTACCTTGGTCAATGGGCCAAGCTCCGTGGTTACCTTGGTCAATGGGCCAAGCTCCGTGGTTACCTTGGTCAATGGGCCAAGCTCCGTGGTTACTTTGGTCAATGGGCCAAGCTCCGTGATATATACGGCTGAGGGACATTCCAGCGCCGATAACTCCATCTTGGTTGGATGAACCCATCGTAGTTACCTGCCTTGTTTGATTGTCCCCTTGCTGGACGGTGGCTGAGGGCCTCTGGAAAAGTAGGATAACATGGATGCCGGATGTGTGGATAGATAGGTGGATGGCTTGGTGGGTGGGTGGATGAATGAGTGGATGGATGGATGGATTGGTGGATGGTTGGGTGGATGAATGGATGGATAGATGGATGGATGGATTGGTGGATGGATGGGTGGATGGTTGGGTGGATGAATGGATGGATGGATGGATAGATGGATGGGTGGATGGATGGATGGATGAGTGGATGGATGGATGGATGGATAGATGGATGGGTGGATGGATGGATGGATAGATGGGTGGATGGATGGGTGGATGGATGGATGGGTGGATGGATGGATGGGTGGATGGATGGATGGATGGATGAGTGGATGGATGGATGGATGGATGGATGGATGAGTGGACGGATGGATGGATAGATCTGATGGTCAATTTGTTATATCTTTCAGGACATTATTTCCCGGATGCTTCATTTGTAATCGCAAAGACAATGTACGAAAAAGGGGATTTACTTTAAAAATACCCCGACCACCCGTTCTCCCCCATCACTATTTAAAAAAAAAATATCCTCGCCGTCGAGAATTATGGAACGATTCTGTCCTTGAAATTTATTGGATAACAGGTGGATGGTGTATGACATGATCATCACAATCAGCCGATGGCATGATTGTATGACGTCATCATTATGACACGTCGATGTTATCCTGATATGGTGCCCCCTTTTAACCCCTACCCCTTCCTACCACACAAAAACATGGTAAGATTTGTTTTAGCGATAACCGCATCACTTCACTTGTTTTACTACTTTTGTTATTGATGCAGTACTATATAAATGACACATCTACAAGCGTTTACATAGGCATATCACTCTGATTCAAAGTCCAAGAATCCAAGAAAAAAAGATAGAATCAAACACGTTTCCTCTTCAAAGAGGAAGAATGTTGGTGGAGATGACAAAATGAAATGCTTCGCCAGATAGCCTTTCTCCTGCATTAAATAGATTAATGATTGGAACCTCCAACTCAGCCATGGTAGAGACCGATCTTGATTTATATTCAATACCGACTACACCACATAACAGCTACACTGGTGAGGCGGACAATACTATTAAAGGGTATAAAACATTTTTCAAGCAATCCTTATTTTAAAATAAAACACTAGTTAAATGGTTTCGGTGCAGTGAGATTATTCTTGGTAAATATATGTACCAATCTAAAATGTATAATCTCAACGACTTATAGTAACATTGTTATACAAATGAATGATTCAGTTCTGAATTAAAAAGTTAAATATAACACAGTTCGTTAGTGAAACAGTTCTGAATATTAATTTATCAAATGCCTGCCTAATTTAATGTTCTGATTATCTTATTCATGCCTTTGATAAATTATGACTACGATAAGAATCGGTTCGATAACATACTGTTTTTATTGGATAGAATGCTTGTTTTCTTGTTCCTCAACCAGACTTCGAAATACAAACTCAAACTGACCAGAATGATCGACCTGAATATACGATACCCCACAAAAATAAGCTATAAAACACTGTATGAAAAATGTAATGTAGACCTTTATCCATTCAAATCCTGGAGGCAAGATGGAGGCTTCTTGGGCATATACTCAGAAGAGATGAAAATATACCAGCTAATAAAGCCATGAATACATTTTTCACCCCATCTGGACACAATACATATCAAGGTAGACCACCCACGTCAATTTATACTGTCCTCAATCGACACCTAAAACGCCTTCAAAATAACAAAGAATTAAAATCAAAGGAAAACCTTATGAACTTAGCATCCACAGCAAAAGACCGTGAACAGTGGAAGGAAATGACACGGATGATTAGAGAGGCAACCGAGGTGTCCCGATCGGATGATTAGGAAGTGAAAGGCCTTAAATCAGTTAGTCAGTAAGTCAACAATAACAGTAGTAATAACATCAACACCAATGACAGCAATGATAACTACTACAACAACAATTGTACATTTTTGGGATTCCTGTCGTCATTGCAGACGGTATCAAATGGTTCCTGCTGCTTCCACACCACATCCCCGTCGTCGTCGTCGCCCACAGCATTGTTGTAACCACCACCACCCACGACCACCCTCTGCGACACTGGCACTGACGTTGCTGATTGGTTATGGGGGGAGGAAGAGGGATTGGTCGTCTGATACTCTAGCTGGCGACGGACCTTGTGATTGCTGCTGTTGTTGCTGGCGGATAAATTCTGTTCTGTTTGCTTGGTCTTTGACTGTCAGAAAAAAAAACAAAAAAACATGAGTTATTCTACACTACAGACCTGCCAATCCTTCATATTTAAAACACATGAGTTATTCTACACTAAAGACCTGCCAATCCTTCATATTTAAAACACATGAGTTATTCTACACTAAAGACCTGCTAATCCTTCATATTTAAAACACATGAGTTATTCTACACTAAAGACCTGCCAATCTTTCAAATTTAAAACACATGAGTTATTCTACACTACAGACCTGCTAATCCTTCAAATTTAAAACACATGAGTTATTCTACACTACAGACCTGCCAATCCTTCATATTTAAAACACATGAGTTATTCTACACTAAAGACCTGCCAATCCTTCATATTTAAAACACATGAGTTATTCTACACTAAAGACTGCTAATCCTTCATATTTAAAACACATGAGTTATTCTACACTAAAGACCTGCTAATCCTTCATATTTAAAACACATGAGTTATTCTACACTACAGACCTGCCAATCCTTCATATTTAAAACACATGAGTTATTCTACACTAAAGACCTGCTAATCCTTCAAATTTAAAACACATGAGTTATTCTACACTAAAGACTGCCAATCCTTCATATTTAAAACACATGAGTTATTCTACACTACAGACCTGCTAATCCTTCAAATTTAAAACACATGAGTTATTCTGCACTAAAGACTGCTAATCCTTCATATTTAAAACACATGAGTTATTCTACACTAAAGACCTGCTAATCCTTCATATTTAAAACACATGAGTTATTCTACACTACAGACCTGCCAATCCTTCATATTTAAAACACATGAGTTATTCTACACTAAAGACCTGCTAATCCTTCAAATTTAAAACACATGAGTTATTCTACACTACAGACCTGCTAATCCTTCATATTTAAAACACATGAGTTATTCTACACTACAGACCTGCCAATCCTTCATATTTAAAACACATGAGTTATTCTACACTACAGACCTGCCAATCCTTCATATTTAAAACACATGAGTTATTCTACACTAAAGACCTGCTAATCCTTCATATTTAAAACACATGAGTTATTCTACACTAAAGACCTGCTAATCCTTCATATTTAAAACACATCGAGTTATTCTACACTACAGACCTGCCAATCCTTCATATTTAAAACACATGAGTTATTCTACACTACAGACCTGCCAATCCTTCATATTTAAAAAAAACATGAGTTATTCTACACTACAGACCTGCCAATCCTTCAAATTTAAAACACACGAGTTATTCTACACTACAGACCTGCCAATCCTTCATATTTAAAACACATGAGTTATTCTACACTACAGACCTGCTAATCCTTCAAATTTGAAACACATGAGTTATTCTACACTACAGACCTGCCAATCCTTCATATTTAAAACACATGAGTTATTCTACACTACAGACCTGCTAATCCTTCAAATTTAAAACACATGAGTTATTCTACACTACAGACCTGCTAATCCTTCAAATTTAAAACACATGAGTTATTCTACACTACAGACCTGCTAATCCTTCAAATTTAAAACACATGAGTTTTCTACACTACAGACCTGCTAATCCTTCAAATTTAAAACACATGAGTTATTCTACACTACAGACCTGCTAATCCTTCAAATTTAAAACACATGAGTTATTCTACACTACAGACCTGCTAATCCTTCAAATTTGAAACACATGAGTTATTCTACACTACAGACCTGCTAATCCTTCAAATTTAAAACACATGAGTTATTCTACACTACAGACCTGCTAATCCTTCAAATTTAAAACACATGAGTTATTCTACACTACAGACCTGCTAATCCTTCAAATTTAAAACACATGAGCTATTCTACACTACAGACCTGCTAATCCTTCATATTTAAAACACATGAGTTATTCTACACTAAAGACCTGCTAATCCTTCATATTTAAAACACATGAGTTATTCTACACTAAAGACCTGCTAATCCTTCAAATTTAAAACACATGAGTTATTCTACACTAAAGACCTGCCAATCCTTCATATTTAAAACACATGAGTTATTCTACACTAAAGACCTGCTAATCCTTCAAATTTAAAAAACATGAGTTATTCTACACTAAAGACCTGCCAATCCTTCATATTTAAAACACATGAGTTATTCTACACTAAAGACCTGCTAATCCTTCATATTTAAAACACATGAGTTATTCTACACTAAAGACCTGCTAATCCTTCAAATTTAAAACACATGAGTTATTCTACACTACAGACCTGCCAATCCTTCATATTTAAAACACATGTTATTCTACACTAAAGACCTGCCAATCCTTCATATTTAAAACACATGAGTTATTCTACACTAAAGAC
>NC_088374.1:3957968-3962968 GCF_034508935.2 Berghia stephanieae
GTGCTACATATTAACTCACTCAACCCTAACACCGACTATATCCGTAGTTTACCCGGGTTACTTTTACCCCATGCCTATTTATTACATTATTCTGAGACAAATTATAGGCGTAGTATCAAAGCTAATGTTTCGAATGTTTACATGTTAATGGCAGTTGAGTAAAACTATCTATGTCGGGTACAGTACACGCTCATTTTTAATTTAAAAATTTTCCAATTTTGAAAAGTAGCAAAAATCTCTAGGGTTGAGTGAGTTAAGTGTAACTATTGACCTGGGACCATTTGTAAATCGCATTGAGACTTCGAATGGATATTGCGCTATACAAAAACTCTTTTTTTTTTTTTAAATCCAAACCTGCCCACCTTTCACATTCCAAAACTGGAATCAGAACGCCTGGAAATAAGAATCTGAGACAAGAAAAAATAGGAATTTTATCTTTTAAACAACGCCAAAAATAGGAAGGGTTGGCAGGTGTTTAAATTGTATCAATCAGACGATAGATAGTTCGAAGATGACGTCACTCAGGTCTTTGTTATTGTTTTTTTTTGCCATCCGCGTTTGTGAGTAATTCTCACTGAACTGAATTAACCCGACTATAAACGTTCATGGTTACACACAGTTTTGTGTGTTGGTCCGTTATAATTCCGGATGGCAATGTTATGAGCTTCTTAGCCAAGCGCATACTATCTATTGGAGATTTTCGTTCAATTTTAAGAAGAAAAAAAAAGAAAAAAACAGATCTAACGTATCAAGACACAGAACAATGTGTAACCTTAAACGTTTATTGATAGAACGAAGTTAACATCACTCGGGCTTTGTTGTTTTCTTGGGGTTTTTTGGGGGTTTTTTGGGGGTTTTTTCCTGGTTTTTTTTTTTTGTTTTTGTTTTTGTTTTTTTTTTTTTGGGGGGGGGGGGGGGGGGGTTTGTTTTTTTCCCATCGACGTTTATGAGTAATTCTCACTTAACTCTATAGATAGCACGAAGATGACGTCACTCAAGCCTTTGTTATTATATTTTGCCATCCGCGTTTGTGAGTTGTTCTCACTGAACTGTATTAACCAGACTATAAAAGTTCATGGGATACACACAGTTTTGTGTGTTGGTCCGTTATACTTCCGGATGGCAATGTTATTAGCTTCTTGGCCAAGCGCATACTATCTATTAACAAGACTATAATAATATAAGTCCATTCATTCATCAGACGATAGATAGTATGCGCTTGGCTTAGAAACTCGCAGCATGAATCCGTGTTCTAGCGTGGCCTTCGTAAAGTTATGGCCTGACACTGACCAAAAAATGACGTCAAAACACCAGTCTTTTGCCACAAAAGAAAATAAATCGAGAGTTGTATTAATAGTTCAACCAATGAAATAACTTGTTTCCATGAGCTCTACTAACGACAACTCACTAGACGGTGCAAAAAAAAACAAAAAAAAAACAACAACAACAAATAATGACGTCAAACTGCTAGTCTTTTTGGGTTTCTGTGTCAGGCTATAATTTAACGATGGCTACGGTTATAGCCTGGCACTGAAACCCAAAAGGACTGGCAGTTTGACGTCATTATTTGGTCAGTGTCAGGCCATAACTTTACGAAGGCCACGCTGACACTGACCAAAAAAATGACGTCAAAATGCCAGACTTTTGCCACAAAAGAAAACAAATCGTGAGTTGAATTCAATAGTTCAACCAATGAAATAACTTGTTTCCATGAGCTCTACTAACGACAACTCACCAGGCGGTGCAAAAACCATATAATGACGTCAAACTGCCAGTCCTTTTGGATTTCAGTATCAGGCTATAACATAACGATGGCTACGCTAGAACCCTCTGGGACTTATAGTTTGACGTCATTTTTTAAGTTTGTGTAGCGTCTAGTGAGTTGTCGTTAGTAGAGCTCAAGGAAACAAGTGATCCCATTGCTGGAACTATTGATTACAACTCACGATTTGTTTTCTTTTGTGGCAAAAGACTGGCCTTATGACGCCATTTTTTGGTCTGTGTCAGGCTAGAAGTTTACGATCGCTACGTTGAAGCGCGGCCTTCGTCACTTCATGGCCTGACGCTGACCCACAAATGACGTCAAAACGCCAGTCTTTGGCCACAAAAGAAAACAAATCGTGAGTTGTATTCAATAGTTCAACCAAAGGGATCACTTGTTTCCTTGAGCTCTACTAACGACAACTCACTTGGCGGTACACAAACTTAAAAAATGACGTCAAAATATGCGTCTTAGTGGGAGGCAATCAGTTAACGATAGGACCTGAATTTTGACGTCATTTATAGGTTAAGGCGCCAACTACTCCTCCTCTTACTGCTGCTGCTGCTGCTGCTGCTGCTGCTGCTGCTGCTGCTGCTACTACTACTACTACTACTACTACTACTACTACTACTACTACTACTATTACGACTTCTACTACTATTACTACTACTACTACCACTACTACTACTACCACTACTACTACTACTACTACTACTACTACTACTACTACTACTACTACTACTACTACTACTACTCCTCCTACTACTACTATTACTACTACTACTACTACTACTACTACTACTACTACTACTACTACTACTACTACTACTACCCCCCCCCCACCACCACCACTGTGACTCCCACCCCCAGTCAAACTTACCCCCGAAGGTAGAACTGTTATGCGATCCGTCACTCAGCCTCTTCATAATTAAATCCTTCACGTCCAGAAACTCTCTCACCTCATCACCATCCTTATCCTCCTCTTCATCTTTATCACCACCACCACCATCATCATCATCATCATCATCATCATCATCATCATCAACAACTTTATTCTTCTCGTTTCCGTCGTCCTCTTTCTCCTGTTCACTCCTCTTCAAATTCTCCTCGTCAACATTATCATCAACGTCCCCACAGGCACCGGCACCCTTCAGCATATCCCTAGAATCAGCACTGTTTCCGTCGATCCTATCACAAATATTTTCCTTTTCGCCATCGTCGTCGTCGTCATTATCACTGTTGATCTGAGCGCTAATCTTAATTCTCTCTTCCTCGTCTATCTCAATACTCAGATTATCATCATCATCATCATCCTCATCATCATCATCATCGTCGTTAAGATCTTTCTCATTCTCGTCACTTCCGGCACCACCATATTTTCCACGACTACACCGACGATAACCAGACTTCAAACTGCTTTCACTACCCCCTTCCCCCTCTCCCTCGTCATCACCATCCTCCTCCTCCTCCTCCTCCTCAGCTTCATCGTCATCCTCGTCACTTCCGCTCAGCCTGTCCGACTCGTTGAGGCTCGGAAACCGCTCGACAAAGTCCGTGAAATTCAGCTCGAGGCTCCGCTCCAGGAATTCCACGTCCGAGCGGAAGCTGTTCGAATTGGAAGGGGGCGTGGTCACTTCCTCCAAACAACGAATATTGGTCTCGGCCAACCACGCGATCGACATGATGGTCAATCAATTCATTAATTCATTAATTCATTAATCCGTTATTTATGGCGGCACCACGTCAGACGTGAATAATGGCGGTAAAACAGGTCCGATGCGAAGTGAAGAAGTCAGGCATAGTATACGGTAGATCACCGAAATGTCTCTTTTGTCCAATCGAATAATAGTCCTAATGAAGGGAAAATCCAACACGTATTTCAATCACCAACACCATCATAATCATAATCATTAACATCATCAGCACCATAATCATTAATAACATCATCATCTTAATCATTAATAACATCATCATCTTAATCATTAATATCATCATCATCATCATCATCATGAATTGAATTTACTGAACAAGCACCAAATAATTTTTAAAGATTTATTTTTCTTCAAATTCAAATTTTAAAAAAAAAAAAAAAAAATTGAACACGATACGTTTCGGAACCAAAACCTTTCTTCAGCCGAGAATAAAAGCCATCAAAACGAGATCATTCAGATGATATTGCTACAGACCTGCCAACCCATCTCAACCATTTCAAACGATTTATTATATTTATTTTTTTCCAAATATTTATGCTCATTTTCTCATACTTCCCACCAATATTTATGCTCATTTTCTCATACTTCCCACCAATATTTATGCTCATTTTCTCACATTCTCCCCCAATATTTATGCTCATTTTCTCATACTTCCCCCAATATTTATGCTCATTTTCTCACATTCTCCCCCAATATTTATGCTCATTTTCTCACATTCCCCCCCAATATTTATGCTCATTTTCTCACATCCCCCCCCCCCAATATTTATGCTCATTTTCTCACATTCCCCCCAATATTTATGCTCATTATCTAATATTTTGTTCACCTCCAAAAATTCATATTATTTCAAAAGGCCCATGGTGCAACCATCCGAAATTTCAAATTAAATATTCACTGAATTTACTTATCGAGCGAGTAGGAAATCCTACAATACGCGTTGTAACGTTCCACCGTTTAGGGAGGAATTCTAAGAATAGGAGTAGCGATCAAGTGATGCTCTGCGTTTTCTGGAAGAAAAATAAAATAAACTCAATAGCCGCCCGACTGATTAAACATATCAACACACAAACACACACACACACACACACGACATAAAAATACAATTATGTAACCTTAAACGGTTTAGTCTGATTGCTAGAGATAGTTCGAAGATGACGTCACTCAGGTCTTTGTTATTGTGTTTTGCCATCCGCGTTTATGAGTAATGCTCACTGAACTGTATTAACCCGACTATAAACGTTCATGGATACACCCAGTTTTGTGTGTTGGTCCGTTATACTTCCGGATGGTACTGTTATGAGCTTCTTAGCCAAGCGCATACTATCTATAATTTAGTAAGAACTATTCACTAAAACGGGCTATTTCAAAATAATAACAAAAGAGACGAGTGACGTCAACACCGTTCCCTCTATCGGCGTCACTCAAGCTCGTCGTTATTGTTGTTAGCAAAGCCACTTTTTTACCAGTACTGATGGTGACAAAAAGTGAAAAAGTAGGAAAATGTTGAACGATTGCCTTTAAGCCCC
>NC_088374.1:3970468-4062968 GCF_034508935.2 Berghia stephanieae
ACACAGCAGTCGTCCGTCATACAATATTGACATCTCATTTGAAGCAAGAAAATTCCTCGTTTTTCTCATTTTACAGGAAATTTCACCCTCAATCTCATTTCCAACATTTCCGACCAAGTATGAAATTTCCGACCAATTTCCAACATTTCCGACCAAGTATGAGATTTCCGACCAATTTCCAACATTTCCGACCAAGTATGAAATTTCCGACCAATTTCCAACATTTCCGACCAAGTATGAAATTTCCGACCAATTTCCAACATTTCCGACCAAGTATGAAATTTCCGACCAATTTCCAACATTTCCGACCAAGTATGAAATTTCCGACCAATTTCCAACATTTCCGACCAAGTATGAAATTTCCGACAAATTTCCAACATTTCCGACCAAATATGAAATTTCCGACCAATTTCCAACATTTCCGACCAAATTCCAACATTTCCGACCAAGTATGAAATTTCCGACCAATTTCCAACATTTCCGACCAAGTATGAAATTTCCGACCAATTTCCAACATTTCCGACCAAGTATGAAATTTCCGACCAATTTCCAACTTTCCGAATTCCCTGGACACCCTGTTGTTATTATTATCATAAGACTATTAAATCCTATTAAAAGTGATGAGAACTACTCACCAAAACCACCAAAGGATTCCATCTCGGCCCCCGTTTCAATCCCACAATCCATAGCACCAGTCTGGTCCTCCAACCCCAAAGTGTTGCCAGATTGGACAGCTAAATCTTGGATGGAGAGAACAAAAAGAATAATAAACTCGTAAATATATAAAATAATAATAGTTGCAGTGAATGACTTAATCAGTCGAATGGTTTTGAACTGAGATATTCTTTAATAAAATGTTCTTTTTAATTTAAAAAAATTGAGCTTTATATAGCGCAATATCCACTAAATGTGCTCAAAGCGCTTTACAAGGGGTCCCTGGTCAACAGCAACATTTAACATGTAGGACGGGAAATGACGCGTGTTAGGCGATATTACAATTTTTCGGACAAAGACAACGATGTTAACGGCCAGGTACTCATTTTACACCCGAGTACGGTGAGAGAATGTGAGTAAAGAGCCTTTTCCAAGGACTCAACTTCGCGCCGAGCGCGAGGCTCGAACCCAGGACCGTCCGATCCGAAAGCCAGTGTCATACCACTAGACCACAAAGCCCCAATATTCCCATGTTTAGTTAGAAGGTCAATTTTAATTAAGAATGAGTTCTGGTCATAAATGATAAAATCAACCCTTTCTGTACATATTCGTAAATATCTAAGCTTAATTTCACTTATTAACAATTTTTTACAGCTAGTCAAGTTGAAAAAGAATGAAATTTGAGAAGAGTTGCTGGATACCATTCCCATACATCTAACCATCTTTATGAGAAATCACCCGATTTACTTCGACAGACACTATACCAGTCATTTGTCTCAACATGTCCCATCTGAACAACTAGGGTTTTCATACGGCATCATTTCCACTAAATGTGCTAAAGACACATTACTAGAGGTCCCAAGCTAACAACGTTTGACATGGACAGAGCAGCCAATCAACATCAACCAAGTGAAGTCATATATATGTGACCCATCGTCTCAAAAAGGTATTATGTCGGAACGAACCAGATGCTTAAAAGCTGAATTAAATGTTAAACTTCTTAAAAATATTAATTTTTGGCATTCGCACCCTAAAATATGGTATCCATTCTCCTCAATAAAACATACAAACTCAACACAAGTCTGATATTTCTGGCTATAAATTCAATTTTCAACAACCTCACCAACCTGACTTAATACTGTTTTGAAGCGAAAGATCACATATTATATATATATATATATATATATATATATATATATATATATATATATATATTATATATATATATATATATATATATATATATATATTATATATATATATATATATATATATAAAAAGCTAATTTAATTTTTCTTTTTTTTAAACACATTTTGTGCTTACTGACTTCCTGTCTTTCCCCGTCTATCAAGTGATTGGAAAGCATACTGAGGGTTTCAAATTGAGCTTTTATATAGCGAAATATCCACTAAACATGCTCAAAGCGCTTTACAAGGGGTCCCTGGCCAACAGCAACACTCAACATGTAGGACGGGACATGACGCCTGTTAGGCGATAAATTACAAATTTTTTTCGCTGTTAATGGCCCGGTAGTCATTTTACACCTGATGAAGGTGAGAGAATGTGAATAAAGAGCCTTTTCCAAGGACTCAACTATGCGCTGAGTAAGACTCGAGCCCTGGACCTTCCGATCTGAAAGCGAGTACTGAGGGTCGATAAGAAAATGAATTCCGTAAATATACGGACAATGGGAAACCTGGCGATTTTTCCTGGACTTGAAAAATGCAATTAAAATAATTTTTCAAAACAATAACCGGAAATGAGTGAAATGGGGACAAATGCAGACCTGCCAACCCTTCAATCAGAACGCCTGAAAATGGGAATTTTAGACAAAAAATCGGAATTTCACATTTTTCAACCCCCCCCCCTCTTTTCTCTTTTTATATTCTGACCATTATCATCATTTTTTGAAAATCGGAACTTGAGAGACGATGACGGAATAGTATAAAATGGAAGAGTGGAAATAGGAAATGATTCCGCCAAAAATAGGAAGGGTTGGAGGGTATGCAAATGTCAGGATTGCCTCGATAAAATCTTTGTTTTTGTTTTGTTTTTAAGGGTTTTACGGCGCTTACAACAGATTAAGGTCATATCAGCGCCAGTAAAAAGGAAGAAAATTGGATAGTAAAAAGTTCTAGAATTACAATTAAAGCACAAAAGAAAAGGTGAGACAAAGGGGAATTGGTTCAAATGGGGAACAGATGTAGATTCAAGAGCACACCGTTAAAGTACTTAGTTTGAGATCACCTAAAAGTCTCATCTAAACACAAGCACAGGTCCCAACTAAGAGGAATACACTCAAATGTTTACAAATCATTATAATATAATATGTAAACTAAACATAATGCAATGCATAACAGAGAGATGATTTACAAGGAAAAAAATATCATCTTCCAAACTATAACTATACATTCGACTATTTCCCTCCCAGCCAAGGAATTCCGGCAAGGATCAGGACAAAACTAAGTAATCTCATTCCAAGACAATGACAGGAAACAATTGGAAAACGGGTATGGGGGGGGGGGGGGGGGGGGGGGGGGATAGAAGACACAACATGTACCTCCCTGCCCACTATGGGTGGTCAGGATAGGAGACACAGCATGTACCTCCCTGCCCACTTTGGGAGGTCAGGATAGAAGACAGCATGTACCTCCCTGCCCACTTTGGGAGGTCAGGATAGAAGACACAGCATGTACCTCCCTGCCCACTATGGGAGGTCAGGATAGAAGACACAGCATGTACCTCCCTGCCCACTATGGGAGGTCAGGATAGAAGACATGGCATGTACCTCCCTGCCCACTATGGGAGGTCAGGATAGAAGACACAGCATGTACCTGCCTGCCCACTATGGGAGGTCAGGATAGAAGACACAGCATGTACCTCCCTGCCACCTATGGGAGGTCAGGATAGAAGACACAGCATGTACCTGCCTGCCCACTATGGGAGGTCAGGATAGAAGACACAGCATGTACCTCCCGGACCACTATGGGAGGTCAGGATAGAAGACACAGCATGTGCCTGCCTGCCCACTATGGGAGGTCAGGATAGAAGACACAGCATGTACCTCCCTGTCAACTATGGGAGGTCAGGATAGAAGACACAGCATGTACCTGCCTGCCCACTATGGGAGGTCAGGATAGAAGACACAGCATGTACCTCCCGGACCACTATGGGAGGTCAGGATAGAAGACACAGCATGTACCTCCCTGCCCACTATGGGAGGTCAGGATAGAAGACACAGCATGTACCTCCCTGCCCACTATGGGAGGTCAGGATAGAAGACACAGCATGTACCTGCCTGCCCACTATGGGAGGTCAGGATAGAAGACACAGCATGTACCTCCCTGCCACCTATGGGAGGTCAGGATAGAAGACACAGCATGTACCTGCCTGCCCACTATGGGAGGTCAGGATAGAAGACACAGCATGTACCTCCCTGCCACCTATGGGAGGTCAGGATAGAAGACACAGCATGTACCTGCCTGCCCACTATGGGAGGTCAGGATAGAAGACACAGCATGTACCTCCCTGCCCACTATGGGAGGTCAGGATAGAAGACACAGCATGTACCTCCCTGACCACTATGGGAGGTCAGGATCCCCACCCAGTCGATAAAATCTGGAAAGATGGCAAGTCTGAAATAATTTACAGACATATTCAGACGTACAAAGATAGATACACACACAGACACAGTTATAGACACATACACACAGACACAGGGACACAAGCAGATAAAGCAACAAACAAGCCAACTCACCAAGAGACCCAGCCACTAAGTTGGCGTTATGACCATCCCCACCTCCCTCCGACTGCGAAGAGGGGAATGTCCTGGGATCATAGGGTGTAACCATGTGAGAGAGAACATCCTGCATGGTGGAGGCATCGTTCTCTAGTTTGGTGAGGTGGCTGGAATTGTCCTTCAACTCTTGTCTCAGATGACAGTTCTCTGATTTCAGCGATTCCACCTGGCATTCGAACACAAGAAACATATTTGGTGTCAGGGCATGACATAATCGGTCAGAAGGTGAAAAGTTTGGATTTGCATTGAAAGAATATGCTCTGTTTATTTGAATTTGAAGTAAATCTGTGATTTTTCATGATTTTATGGTCAGATGTATGGGAAATGTATCCAGCAACTTTTCTAAAATCTCATACATTTTTCAACTTGACTGGCTGTAAAAAAATATGTAGAAGCTTTGATATTTCCTCGAAGATGTACAAAAAGGGTTGATTTAATCATTTATGACAAGAACTCATTTTTGATCAAAATTGATCTTCTCAGTCGATAAAATGACAATTTGTCAAAAAGGAGTAAAATGTATCACAGTCCATCAGGCAAACTCAAGCCGAATTGAAAAAAGATTATATATATATACAATATGGTAGTTACGTGACATTATATAATAAACTTCTTTTGTAAATACCGTACATGTCCTTTCCAGAAAATAATTCTAAAGGCTCACAATATTAATCATTCTGCTATCTACATCAAGAGATGATAACATTCTGGCCCAAAGGCGATGTCACTGCAACGTAGTGGTTATGCAGTTTATAAATTAGACCCATGATTATCTAACAACTTGCACAACATAGTCTATCTAAACAAAGGAAAAATTGTAAATTTAAAATAATTTCAAAGTTGATCATCACCCTTTCTTATTGTAATATTTTATCTTTCTGAGACAAGATGACTGCTAAAAACATAACATGAAGATAGAAGTAGAAGAGTGGTTGAGAAAAAAAAATATGGGTAAGTGGGGAGAGAGAGGGGGGGGGAGGGGGGGGGGAGAAGAGAGAGAGAGAGAGAGAGAGAGAGAGAGAGAGAGAGAGAGAGAGAGAGAGAGAGAGAGAGAGAGAGAATGTGTGTGTGTGTGTTTTGTGGGTATGTGTGTGTGTTGTGATTTTTTTTTCTCCAATCCCCACCCAACATCCATCCATCCAAGGACACCACTGGCCTTGTGTCACTTTTGACATCTGGTGCCACCCTGTCTACGCTGACGTCACAAAAATGCGAGTGTCACCAAAATTTATGCAACTGAGCACAGGTGTCAAAATTTGACACATGACATGTTGGTGATTTTTTCATCCATCTACCGTGGAGCTCTTCATAGATTGACACTGCAAAAACAGCGGAACATTCAAAGAAAATCCAAATCCCGGAATGGGATTCTCGTGCGGCTATGTGGTCTAGTGGTATGACACTCGCTTTCGGATCGGAAGGTCCTGGGTTCGAGCCTCGCTCGGCGCATAGTTGAGTCCTTGGAGAAGGCTCTTTACTCACATTCTCTCACCGTACTCAGGTGTAAAATGAGTAACTGGCAGTTAACAGCGTTGTTTCTGTCCCAAAAATTTGTAATAACGCCTGACAGGCGTCATGTCTCGTCCTACATGTTATGTGTTGCTGTTGGCCAGGGACCCCTTGTAAAGCGCTTTGAGCACGTTTAGTGGATATTGCGCTATATAAAAACTCAAGTATCACTGCCTTCTAACTAAACTTGACAATATCTCAGTTCAAACCTTATGTCATTCATTCACTGTAACAATATCTATATGATTTTAAATACCCCCACACTGTACAACTAAGACCCCGTGATCTGATCTGGTAATACAGTACAAGTCTTCGGATCACTACTACTGGTCTCAAAGTGGTTCATAGCTCAGTCCTTGAAAAAGGCTTGTAATTCTCTTCAACAGTCGTAACCTCACTTCCTTCAGAATGACGCATGGTAACTTAGTAGCACTGGCCCTAAACTATCGGAACAATGGCGGACGCCGTATGAAATATTTCCCTGGCGAGCATAAAAGCGTATCCAGAGGGGAAAAAAAATCATAAATTTGATCATCTTTTGACTTTTACACATTCTTATCACAAGACATATGAAAAGTTCTAGCCAGCATGAAGAATAAAAAGTAATGATTTTGTTTGTTTAGAACCAAGATGGCCACCGTTGCCGGGCGGCGTGACATCAGACTACTGAATCCAATTCATATCCTAAGACTAAAACTGTTCTGAGGTGTAAAACAAGTACCTGGCTATTAATAGTGTTGTATCTGTCTGAAAAAAAAACCCTGTAATAATATCGCCTAACAGGAACAGTAACAGGTATTGAATTGTCTTCTCCTATATGTTTACCATTGCTGTTGGCTTAGGAACCCTTGTACAGCGCTTTGAGCATGTTTAGTGGATATTGAGCTATAAAAATAAAAACACTCCATTTTTAGTAGGGGTCGTGTTGATGATGTGTGGGTGGTGGTTGTGGTAGTGATGATGGTGGGGTTGTCGTTGTAGTAGTGGTAGTAGTAATGTTAGTGAAAATGATGATGTAATTCAAGGTGGTAATTGTAGTCATGATGGTAGTGATGATGATGTTGGTGGTTGTAGTAATTGTGGTAGTGATGATGATATGTGTAGTTGGTGGTTGTAGTAATTGTGGTAGTGATGATATGTGGTTGGTGGTTGTAGTAATTGTGGTAGTGATGATGATATGTGTGGTTGGTGGTTGTAGTAATTGTGGTAGTGATGATGATGCTGGTGGTTGGTGGTTGTAGTAATTGTGGTAGTGATGATGATATGTGTGGTTGGTGGTTGTAGTAATTGTGGTAGTGATGATGATATGTGTGGTTGGTGGTTGTAGTAATTGTGGTAGTGATGATGATATGTGTGGTTGGTGGTTGTAGTAATTGTGGTAGTGATGATGATATGTGTGGTTGGTGGTTGTAGTAATTGTGGTAGTGATGATGATATGTGTGGTTGGTAGTTGTAGTAATTGTGGTAGTGATGATGATGTGTGTGGTTGGTGGTTGTAGTAATTGTGGTAGTGATGATGATATGTGTGGTTGGTGGATGTAGTAATTGTGGTAGTGATGATGATGCTGGTGGTTGGTGGTTGTAGTAATTGTGGTAGTGATGATGATGTGTGTGGTTGGTGGATGTAGTAATTGTGGTAGTGATGATGATGCTGGTGGTTGGTGGTTGTAGTAATTGTGGTAGTGATGATGATGCTGGTGGTTGGTGGTTGTAGTAATTGTGGTAGTGATGATGATGTGTGTGGTTGGTGGTTGTAGTAATTGTGGTAGTGATGATGATATGTGTGGTTGGTGGTTGTAGTAATTGTGGTAGTGATGATGATGTGTGTGGTTGGTGGATGTAGTAATTGTGGTAGTGATGATGATGCTGGTGGTTGGTGGTTGTAGTAATTGTGGTAGTGATGATGATGTGTGTGGTTGGTGGTTGTAGTAATTGTGGTAGTGATGATGATGTGTGTGGTTGGTGGTTGTAGTAATTGTGGTAGTGATGATGATTGATATGTGTGGTTGGTGGTTGTAGTAATTGTGGTAGTGATGATGATGTGTGTGGTTGGTGGATGTAGTAATTGTGGTAGTGATGATGATATGTGTGGTTGGTGGTTGTAGTAATTGTGGTAGTGATGATGATATGTGTGGTTGGTGGTTGTAGTAATTGTGGTAGTGATGATGATGTGTGTGGTTGGTGGTTGTAGTAATTGTGGTAGTGATGATGATATGTGTGGTTGGTGGATGTAGTAATTGTGGTAGTGATGATGATGCTGGTGGTTGGTGGTTGTAGTAATTGTGGTAGTGATGATGATATGTGTGGTTGGTGGTTGTAGTAATTGTGGTAGTGATGATGATATGTGTAGTTGGTGGTTGTAGTAATTGTGGTAGTGATGATGATATGTGGTTGGTGGTTGTAGTAATTGTGGTAGTGATGATGATATGTGTAGTTGGTGGTTGTAGTAATTGTGGTAGTGATGATGATATGTGTGGTTGGTGGTTGTAGTAATTGTGGTAGTGATGATGATTGATATGATGATGATTGATATGTGTGGTTGGTGGTTGTAGTAATTGTGGTAGTGATGATGATATGTGTGGTTGGTGGTTGTAGTAATTGTGGTAGTGATGATGATGTGTGGTTGGTGGTTGTAGTAATTGTGGTAGTGATGACCATGTGGTGATTGTAGTCGTGATAGTGGTGGTTGTGACACTGGTAATGATGTGTTGATAGTTGATGGTAGTTGCAGTTATGGTAGGTGGGGTTGGTGATGATGAGGATGATGCTGAAGGAGCTAGGAGTTCTGTAGCATTGAAAATGATGCTGATGCTGTGGTGTTTGTTTTTAAGGATTTAACGGCGCTTGCAACACATTAAGGTTGTATTAGCGCCAGTAAAAAGGAAGAAAATGGGATAGTAAAAAGTTCTAGAATTACAATTAAAACACTCAAGAAAAGGTAAGACAAATAGGGAACAGATGTAGATTCCAAGAGCACACTATCAAAAGTACTTTGAGTTCACGTAGGAAGTCCCATCCCGACACAAGCACGGGTCCCAACTAAGAGGGAAACACTCAAATCTTTATAAATCACATATATAACACGTAAACAAAACAATATAGTGCATTATAACAGAGAGATAATTTACAAGAAAAAAAAATATCATCTCCCAAAATTTTAACTATACATTTGAATGTTTCCCTCCCAGCTAGGGTATCCGGCCAGGGCATTGACAAAACCAAGTAATCTTATTCCAAGACAAAGACAGAAAGTGAAAGCATGTTGGAAAACAGATAAATGGGGATAGAAGACACAGCAAGTGCCTCCCTGCCCACTATGGAAGGTAAGGAACATCACCCAGCTTAAAAGGAAAAGAGAGAAAAGGATAAATATCCATCTAGCTTCCCTCAACCATTGTCTTTAAACAGCCAATACTGTCATCTTTTTAAAAAATCAACTCACTAATACCAAACAAGGTGAGCTTGAAAATCTAAAAAAAATGTGATGTTCTATGTCTGAGATGGGAAAAAAACGATATCTTTGAATTATGCCGTGAATAACTTTCAATTAACCATAACAGATAGGGACGTAAACATCAGATATTCATTAAAGGGAAATTCCACGGGTAACGGACTGACAAATCAGACCAAAAATGCATACATTTCGTGCTCTGAAATGCAATGTATTTATTGTATGGAGCTAATATTTCCCATGGACATGTATCATGTCCGCCCTTATCATATATCAAAAGGATAAAGATGAATTTTTATCAACTTGAATTTTTTTGACATTATAATGTTGGTAACGGACTGACATCAGAAAATCCATCTTTTTCAATTTTATATGTCGATGGATCAAACTTTCTGAAGTTAAACCTTCCAGTAACAAATAAGTTCTTTTATAGTAACCACGAGATGTTGTTCTACAACCCACTAGCAATATTTAAAAGATTGTCCAAAATTTGAATCTGCAGTCTTTGAAAAAGTGTCGGTAACGGACTGACACCTCTGAATTTTATTACTCTGAATAACGGTTACTACATAAAATCCAGAGCAAAGAACACATTATGTAATTAGGAGCAACACTGAATACCCATTGTGATTGATCAAACCAATACTCTTCCTTATATGGATGTCAAGCTATATTGGGCATGATGAGTAACTCGATGGGTGACATCTGATTACCTCAATCCCAACTTTGCTTTTGAAAAAATTAAATAATGAAATAATGATTCATGGAGTTGAAATCTATTCTGTCAAAGCCAAACAGGAATTTTATTTCAACTATGAAATTAAATTATCCAAAAAAAAAAAAAAAATGTAGATAAGAAAGGACTTAAAAACTGGGGAAGGTTTAACATTCATTTGGTACTTATTTTTGAAGCTTATTTTTATTCTGTATTTCATCTTGATTCCTGAAGCTTAGGAATTGTCAATAGGCATGACCGTCACTGCAAACTGGTCGATAGTATTGGCAGTCAATCTCTTCCTCATCTGCACTTGACCAGAAAGCCAGTTATAAGATCTGAGAAAGATCTTCAAAATTTCGTTTGGACCATTTTATCCTTGATTGTTACAATTTTCTTATGCAGATTGTGGGATTTCTCTTAGAAGTACATTCTGAGGTTCTGAGGGAGCAAAATAAACTTAAGCCAATTTTGATTCCTGGATGAAATTCACTAACAATCGACAACCTCTTTTTCAGGGTTTTTTACACGAAACTTTTTTGAATTTTCGTCCTTTCTCTTTTTTCATCTCTCACAATTATGAAATCTTTTTCACTTGGTGCTCGCCAAGAGTACTTCTTGTCCAAATAGAAATTTTCGATCAAATTATTTTATTTCATCTTGAAAGCCCATTTCCATGATTAAAATATTTCAAAAACCATTGGTTGATGTATTGGATGCCCTTAGCAGGACAGGCATAGTTTAATTTTTTTTAAAGTTTTTGGGAGGATTGTAGACCCTCAAAGTTGAATTCAGTATTTTACTTTCCTGTGCTGAAATGTGAGGCAGATGTGGTTTAGGTGTAACTTGATCGGCTTTTCTCTTTTTTTTTTCCATTTTGCTTGAAAAAATCCCGTTATTTCTTTTAAGCGTCCTTTACAATCACTTTCAAGTTTTCTTTGAGACTCCTGCTTTTGTTGCCTATCTTTTTCCTAAACAACGTAATGCCCATCAGTTTTCAGTCTTTCTTGATAATTTGAACCATGGATAGAGTAGGAAACGTGAACCTGTGAATAAAGAAAATTGAGCGAAATTACATCATAAGCTATGAAAGACAAATGGGAATAAAAAGCAAATCTTGTTTTCTTAAAAATAATACAATAAAACTAAGAAAATAAAACTCATTTTTAACTTGTATCACATTACTTTGTAACAACTAAAATATTGACATTATACACAGCTAAACAGCTTGCTGACCCACTACATTTAAAGTGACTCAAAAGTTTTTCACATTAATTTAAATGTTTGATTTTCTTTTTATTTCTCCCAGGGCGTCTTGCCCCTTTAATAGAAGACTACTACTAGCTCCATTGTCATAAGGATATTATAGAACAATAAACAGTGTTTTTTCCTCAATTCAAACATAGCAAAGATCTTCAAGTGATCAAAAGATTCACAAGCTTTAAAAGATTCAACTTACCTATTGCAAAATAGCAGGCTTGATGTTGAAGACCAGTGTTTGAAATTTTATGATCCAAATGTTTATAAAATGGCTGCCTGATCAGTTGAAACACATTGGAGTGGACATTACTCTTGAGACTTAAAAAACAACTTTTATATATTGTCTTTGAATTAAAATAGAATTAGTCAGTCTGTTACTGTCAGTCCGTTACCCTAAAAAATGTCAGTCCGTTACCCAACAAAAGTACCTTAAATGATAAATTTCTTGAAAAATTATCTTACAGTGCTAAAGCCATTCATGTAAGGACAGAAAATCTGAAATAGTGAGTCTGTACAACAATCACATCTTTCGTAGATGAAAAAATACTGATTTAATGGTAACGGACTGACATACAATTTCCCAAGGTCATTAAAACGACTGATGAGGACAACATTTCATTAAAATCGTAAATTTGAATGTTTGTATAGGTTCCTGATACTTATAATTGTTTTCATATCAATAAACAACAGCAAAGGTGGCTCTAATTTTGTAGAAGTTGCAAGATTTATAATATTAAGAAAATATTCTTTTCGTTCTTCAAATAGGGGATACCCTTACATTAAGCTATAATAAGCATCCTGTACCACAAATATGCACGAAATATCCTTATATTCATAATCCTGAATGATTTTCCAACAAATTGGTACCAAATTTTAATATGTTCTTAAGAATTTGTAAAACACCCCTTCGGTTGACATTTTCATGGAATTTCCCTAAAAAATAAGGAAAAACAGAATTTAATTTATCTGACTCGTAGAAAAATTAACAATCAGGAAAAGTTTCCGTTTAATAAATAAAAATACATAAACTGGACGTTTGGGGGTTTCCTCTATATCAACAAAACACGATGAATGAAACACTGAAGAAAAAGTACAAGTCTTTAGAGTTTTATTCATCGTGTTGTACTGACAAAGGACAAACCCAAAACCTCCACATTCATCTATTTTCGTGTATTAAAATGAAGCTCCCATTCAAATTCCTAATATTGTTATAACAATGGATTTCTTCAAGCAGCGACAGTTTCATTCTTTATCAAACAACTCTTATTGAGGCTATGTGGTCTAGTGGTATGACACTCGCTTTCGGATCAGAAGGTCCTGGGTTCGAGCCTCGTGCTCGGCGCATAGTTGAGTCCTTGGAAAAGGCTCTTTACTCACATTCTCTCACCGTACTCAGGTGTAAAATGAGTACCTGGCCGTTAACAGCTTTGTCTTTGTCCGAAAAATTGTAATACCGCCTAACAGGCGTTATGTCCCGTCCTACATGTTAAATGTTGCAGTTGACCAAGGACCCCTTGTAAAGCGCTTTGAGCACTTTTAGTGGATATTGCGCTATATTAAAAAAAAAAAGCTCAAAAAGCTCAACTCATGATCCTACAAAGAAGATTGGACAACTCCACCAATCCCATTCCAGAATAATAGTCCCAGACAAGAACACAACCTAGAATTGAATACTACAAAGAAGATTGGACAACTCCACCAATCCCATTCCAGAATAATAGTCCCAGACAAGAACACAACCTAGAATCGAATACTACAAAGAAGATTGGACAACTCCACCAATCCCATTCCAGAATAATAGTCCCAGACAAGAACACAACCTAGAATCGAATACTACAAAGAAGATTGGACAACTCCACCAATCCCATTCCAGAATAATAGTCCCAGACAAGAACACAACCTAGAATCGAATACTACAAAGAAGATTGGACAACTCCACCAACCCCATTCCAGAATAATAGTCCCAGACAAGAACACAACCTAGAATCGAATACTACAAAGAAGATTGGACAACTCCACCAATCCCATTCCAGAATAATAGTCCCAGACAAGAACACAACCTAGAATTGAATACTACAAAGAAGATTGGACAACTCCACCAACCCCATTCCAGAATAATAGTCCCAGACAAGAACACAACCTAGAATCGAATACTACAAAGAAGATTGGACAACTCCACCAATCCCATTCCAGAATAATAGTCCCAGACAAGAACACAACCTAGAATCGAATACTACAAAGAAGATTGGACAACTCCACCAACCCCATTCCAGAATAATAGTCCCAGACAAGAACACAACCTAGAATCGAATACTACAAAGAAGATTGGACAACTCCACCAACCCCATTCCAGAATAATAGTCCCAGACAAGAACACAACCTAGAATCGAATACTACAAAGAAGATTGGACAACTCCACCAATCCCATTCCAGAATAATAGTCCCAGACAAGAACACAACCTAGAATCGAATACTACAAAGAAGATTGGACAACTCCACCAATCCCATTCCAGAATAATAGTCCCAGACAAGAACACAACCTAGAATCGAATACTACAAAGAAGATTGGACAACTCCACCAACCCCATTCCAGAATAATAGTCCCAGACAAGAACACAACCTAGAATCGAATACTACAAAGAAGATTGGACAACTCCACCAATCCCATTCCAGAATAATAGTCCCAGACAAGAACACAACCTAGAATTGAATACTACAAAGAAGATTGGACAACTCCACCAACCCCATTCCAGAATAATAGTCCCAGACAAGAACACAACCTAGAATCGAATACTACAAAGAAGATTGGACAACTCCACCAATCCCATTCCAGAATAATAGTCCCAGACAAGAACACAACCTAGAATCGAATACTACAAAGAAGATTGGACAACTCCACCAACCCCATTCCAGAATAATAGTCCCAGACAAGAACACAACCTAGAATCGAATACTACAAAGAAGATTGGACAACTCCACCAACCCCATTCCAGAATAATAGTCCCAGACAAGAACACAACCTAGAATCGAATACTACAAAGAAGATTGGACAACTCCACCAACCCCATTCCAGAATAATAGTCCCAGACAAGAACACAACCTAGAATCGAATACTACAAAGAATAGACCTGTAAATGAGCTCTATAAAAATTGACTGAAACTCTTCGACAAACTGAAGATTCAATTATTTTTTAAAAAAATAAGGGCATCATTGGAGAGGAGAGTGATAAATACAATATATCAAAATAGTGGGTGTTATTTCTTACTGGAAGTCTGGAAGTATGACTGTCATAATTTGATGTAGAAGGAATGCTAAATAAGCATGTCATTCATATAGGTAAAGATGACTTCATCAAAGTCATATTCCTGCCTCTGGAATTTTTTTGACATAGAAAAATAATCACCATTATCATCTTTAACTTCTAGCCATGACCAATTGAATTTATTCCTCACGGAACTCACATCTTTATCGATGCTCGACAAGTCTGAATTGCGATCCAAGAACAGCTCAGCCATTGTGAGAACATTAGAATAATGTAGCAATGAGCAAACTTGATTTTCAATCAGTAAATGACAGAGAAAAAAAACTTAAATAAATATGACTTCAGGCTTCAGGCCAATACACTGAATTAAGTAGAAGTGAATTATCAAGAAGAAACTTCGGCAGGCGTAGCGGAAAAATTCAAAGAATCGAAATGAAGGTAAATCGCCACAAAACAGCAAGCTCGCTTGGGCTTGAGCAAAACAATGCCAGAAAACGTCCTGATTTGCACGGGAATTAATTAGGCTACTTACCATTGTTCCTTATGATCAGGTACTCAATCAGTGAAGAAACGGTCAACCAGTTTGTTTACAACGTGAGGCAATCGAAATGTGCTTGTAGCAATCTATCCTAACTTTCGATTTGAAGATGTCTACATAACGGACTTTCGGCTTTCGCAATTTACTTTATCATAGTTTTGAGACTCGAAGGGTAAATGTGGTCAATTTTGGCTTAGATGAAACAGTGAAATTTATCGCTCGGTGGCTCAGTTAAAATTGGCTACAGTTGGGATCACGACGGATTGGAAAGTGAAAAAATAATTTAACGAAGGATGTGTGAAAATACCCAGGGAAGTGTTCAGACACGCCTTTTATAAAAAGCGTCGCTTTGTCTTGGCAATATATACATCGTTAATATAAACGGTCCCCATGAGCTATGCGTAGCGCTGTGGAACACTCCTAATTATTTTACGGTCATTCGACTACGATTTGTGAATTCTTTCTTTTTTTCTTTCTTTCTTTCCTTTTTTAAATATTTGAATTTGACAAATTGACTGATTTCAGTTAATTGACTGAGAATTTACAGGTCTAAAAGAAGATTGGACAACTCCACCAACCCAATTCCAGAATAATAGTCCCAGACAAGAACACAACCTAGAATTGAATACTACAAAGAAGATTGGACAACTCCACCAACCCCATTCCAGAATAATAGTCCCAGACAAGAACACAACCTAGAATCGAACATACACACGACTAACACAGGACTCTTTTTTTTTTTTTTTTATATCTAACATTACAATAAACACACCTTACATTACATCAGTGCTGATGGTGACAAAAAGTGAAAAAGTAGGAAAATGTTGAACAATTGTCTTTAACTTTAAGCCCCACATTGACTGCACTAAACCCTACTTTTAGAGCAATTGAGATGATAGACTATCATTGATACTCTAGCTAACTTCTGGAGAGTGGGAAACTGCACCTGTGTGTTCCACCACACATCAACTCTCTCATTGCTAGCACATTGTTTCGAGGAAATGTAATTTTTAAAAGGAGGAAATTCCTCCTCTGGACTCCAAAATTGTGGATTTCCGCGGATCCGAGGAAAACCATCAGCACTGTTACATTAACTTCCATTAAAAAAAAAAAAAAAAAAAAAAAAACAGCACCCAATTTTTTTAATGCAAACATTACGACCGTACCTAACATAAAAAAAAAAACAAAACAGAGAAAACGTTACCTGTTTCAACAACTCGTCATAGGAAGAAAGAGCCATGGTAATTCACAAAGATATACCATAGAGGTGGGCAACTCTTTCTGTCTCTCTCTTTCACACTTAGATAAAGTCCGTTCACTGTAGTCCAATGCTAAATTTAATCCAAAATCGAATATATATATATATATACACAGTAAAACTCTGCAGTCTGTGCTGATTGAATGAATACCGATGATGGCGGCAATCCAGCGTAAACATGGAAGTATGAGGACGGGTATTATGAATAGTAGTAAAATTAAAATCTATCCCACAAAATCTGTTTAAAAACAACTCGGACACAATTGATTTTGTCTTCTTCTTCTTCTTCCTCCTCGTCGCCTTCTTTTTCTTGGGACATGACAAGGACTGCAATACCCCATCAGCTCTTGTAACACTCAATCCTAGAGGTTTTTGCCACTTTTCAAAATTGGAAAAAATATATTAAAAAGGAGCATGTACATAGCTAGTTTTATTCAACTATCATTAACATGAAAAAAAGACTAAAAATAGTAGCTGTGATACTACGCCTATAATTTGTCTCAGCAAAATGTAATAAAAAAGGCATGGGGTAAAATTAACCCGGGTAAACTACGGATATAGTCGGTGTTAGGGTTGAGTGAGTTAAGCTCCTGATTCCAACCACGGCAGACAACTTGACTAGTGTTGCATGTACTTGAAATTGTGTTGTGTCAAATCAGTCACTCACAGGATCCTGGAAAAGACCAATAAAAGTAGAAATAAATATGATGAATATTTCAGTAATTTACACACAGGACAGTGCAGACCTGCCAACCCTTCATATTCCAAAAGTGGAATCAGAAGTTCAAAAAATAGGAATCTGAGACCAAAAAAAAAAATATAGGAATTTCCTAACAAAGGATAATTTTGTATTGAAATGACGACCATCTTTGCCACCAAACACATCGAGACAGTATTCCAGCACAGCTGTCAAAACTACACATCACATTGTATTTGGTAATGGAATGGGGAAGGGGGGAAAAGGAGTATAACTTTCCTACTTAGCTCCCTTTTGGCAATCATTTTTTTTTTAAATCCAACTTTTAACCCCCTCCCCCTCCTCTTTCCCCATTTTTTTCTTCTAAACATCATCATCATTATCATTTTGGAAAATCGGAATGTTAGAGACCATGCCAGAATGGTAGAAAATGAAGAGATAAATAATAACGTGAAGTTGAATGTAAGCTTCAATTTAATTACAAATACAGATCAAATGAACGTTTCGGGTTTTATGTTTTGTTTATTCATCTTAACTACGCCACTACCACATCATCTCATTCATCTGTGGTGTTTCAATGTTTTGTTGACAAAGGGAAAACCCGAAACATTCATTTGATCTGTTGTTGTAACTAAATTGAAGCTTACATTCAACTTCACGTTATTATTTATTTCTTCGAGCTTCGAGCAGCAACATTTACACAGAAAATGAAGAGTGGAAATAGGAAATGATTCCGCCAAAAGTGGAAGGGTTGGCAGGTATGCACAGAGCTGTCAAGCCTGGCCCATGCTAACGTACAATGGAGAGCCAAAATGAGTAAAATTTTTAATAAATAAATTGAGCTTTTATATAGCGCAATATCCACTAAATGTTTTCAAAGCGCTTTACAAGGGGTCCCTGGCCAACAGCAACATTTAAAATGTAGGACGGGGCATGACGCCTGTTAGGCGATATTACAATTTTTCGGACAAAGACAACGCTGTTAACAGCCAGGTACTCATTTTACACCCGAGGTGAGAGAATATGAGTAAAGAGCCTTTTTCAAGGGCTCAACTATGCGCCGAGCACGAGGCTCGAACTCAGGACCTTCCGATCCGAAAGCGAGTGTCATACACTAGACCACATAGCCGCACATTTTGAAAACAACAATCCTGATGATGAACAATATGTTATACAATAGTAATTAATGTCTTAAAAGATGTGAAGAGCATAAGATGAAGATCTGAACAAGTGTGTATGAAAGGTACCAGACAAAACAAGAAAGTCTACCTGGACTGGGGATCGAACCTCAGACATTCTGATTACCGTCAAGATAGAAGTTGGGAATAAAAGACAGAGTGCCCAAAGAAAACCCAAATAATGCATACATATTCACCATCCACACAAACACTCTCGCAAATTATAACCAAAAAAAAAAATCTTGAGAGCGAACCCGTTCAGAGAAATGGAGATCAAGTTTATTTTCCCGAGCGTTCGGAGAAGACAGTGTCTACGTACACGTTAACCGGGCACCTAGCCTCAGGATCTACGTACATGGTAACTCCGGTAACTGGTTTGCCGCTACAACTACAAGCAATGGATGGACCTTGCTCTGTATGCGTGTGTGTGTGTGTATGTGTGTGTTATTTGTTAAAATCAAACAATACAATTAAAATACCCATTAAAGGCGAGATTCAAATTTACCGTGTATAAATAGATCCTGAGGCTAGGTGCCCGGTTAGTATTAGTAGTAATGATAATAATGATACCAAAATATCTGCGATATTCCTCTTTTTATGAAGTTTTATGCATCTTTAATTGAACCCCCCTAAAAGTTTTTAGTAAAAGCGAACGACAATTTCCAGCCATAACTTTCTTATGGGTGAGTTGGGTCATAATTTGACTCCCCACTGCTGCTGCTCATTATTAAACTGCCTAAAAATTTTAAAAGTTACCATGTAACTAGACACTACTCCGTTCGGAGGTCACGTCGTTATTAAAAGGAAGTGTCTAGGGAGACCAAGATTTTGGTCTCCCTAGCCAAAATCGGCCAATATGGCTAGGGGGACCAAGATTTTGGTCTCCCGACGTAAAACTGTATTTTCGTTTATAGAACTGGTTTTTTTTATGTTGAAGAGGCGAGTTTTTTCTTCTATTTATTTATTGCTTGCCTGTTTTTGCTTTTATTATTTAAGGGGTGGGGGGGCGGGGGGCCAAAAAATGTCAGAAAAGAGATTGCAAGTTATCGGCCAGTCGCCCACACAAAATTTACATTTTTTTTTTTAAAACAATATTTTTAGATTTTTGCTAGGTTAACGGTGTATTTATTTATAGAACTGTTCCTTCATGTTGTGGATTGGTTGTTTTTTTTTAATTTTATTTATTTATTTTTTTATATATTGGTTTGTTTGTTTTTTGGCCTTGTAGCTAACATTATTATCATACCCCTGCCCCATAAGAAATTCAATTTTGGCAAGACAGACCGTGATTTTGGCCTCCCGAGTAAAGCCGTGTTTTCATTTATGGAATTATCGGCGGCTTTTTCTTTTTTTGATCTCGGATCACGGTCTCCCTTGCACCCAACATCTCGGTTTGTGGATCCCCCCCCATCACCACCAGTTTATCATTTTCAATCTGTGTCTAAAGAGGGCTCTGCATGCATTGTTATCTAATATTAAATAACAAAACTGATTTTCGTAATATCGTGATTTTTATATATCTTTGGTATAACGGACGTAGTCTCTTTAAGCAATAGAGCATTAAAAAAAACAACAGAAAAACTTGACGGTAATTATCTAAAGGTTTTTGTTCTTGTTTCTTGTACGAATATCTCTTGATTTCCATTTCGTATTAAAATAGCGTCACGATTTTTTTCTGTTTAAAAAAAAAATTCTCTCACCATAATATTTGGTCCCGCGGTTTTATGTATTTTAAAAATGAAAAATATTCATTAAGGTTAGGTGAATATGCATTTAAAAAAAAAAAAAAGAAAAAAATATGCAGGCTTCAATAATATAAAATAAACAATTCAGACTCAACGTATAACTAAATTCTGTGAACAGAGAAAAATCCCCCCCACCCATCTTTTTTTCTTCTTTTCTTCTCTTGACTTTAGTGAAAAACCTCTTCTCAAACGAACTTATCACAGACTCAATCTCAGATCCAACGAACCAGTAGTATAGGCAGACTCACTTTTTAATCTTTTTAAAACGTCCCTGTTTTCTACTGAGACATTCAGTTGAACAAAGATCTGCTGTCGGCGTCAGCTCACAAGAAACAGAGACGACGATAGAGTGGAGGCTACCTCAGGCCTCATCCTACCATGCGTTAGAGGTGGGGCAGGGTCACATCCTACCATGCGTTAGAGGTGGGGCAGGGTCAGTGTCATTTAATATTAGATAATAGTGAATGCGGAGCTCTGTTCTAGGTAAGGGGTGGGGGGGTAACCCACAAACGACCAAGATGTTTGGCGCAGGGGAGACCATTATACGAGATCAAAGAGAAAAGGCTGCCGCACTTGGATGGTGTTTTTAAAACTATCCTATTTTCCTCCTTTTTACTTTTTACCGACACTGATGCGACCTAAACGTGTTGCAAGCGCCATAAAACCCTTTACAAACAAAAGCTTTGTATTCGTTGTTGTACTGCATTGTACTCAACAGTAAGTACCTCCCCCCCCCCCCCCCCCCCCCACCAGAAAAGTAACTACATACATATAGAACATTGAAGAACAAATAGAAAGTTCAAATTCAAATACTTTTTGTGATGGGCGGCTGATAGCTCTCTCTCTCTCTCTCTCTCTCTCTCTCTCTCTCTCTCTCTCTCTCTAAAAAAAACCCAAACAAACAAAAACAACAAACAACAAACAAACAAAAAAAAACAACAACAACAAAAACTGCCTTCCTCAACATCATAACAGTACAAGAAACAGTTCTATGATTTTGAGTCTGAAGACCAAAATCGTGTTTTCCCAGCAAAAATCTAAAAATATTGTTAAAAAATAAAAGTTAAATTTTGTGTGGGCGACCGGCCGATAACTTGCAATCTCTTCTCTGACATTTTTTTCGTGTGGGTGGGGAGGGAGGGGGGGGGGGGCGCAGGATTATTACCTAAAAAATAACAAAGGTTTGTCTCCCTAGCCTTAGCCTCTACCTTATTAAAATGATACTATATTGACAAATTGAATAAATAAACGCATGACAAAAGATTCACAGTGAAAATACAATTTGAAAGAGATACTAGACCGAGGAGCTTTCGGAAGGCCTCCCAAAACGTGTACCACCATCCATCATAATTCTGAAACTGAAACTTGTCAAAAACTTTTAAAATTTACGAGTTGTTTATTGTTGTTCTTTGTTCACAAGACAACTCAAATAAAGATACTCAAAAATGACTGCAACTAAATAAAATGAAGATCTAGACCCCTCACAAAAAAAATTAAGTAGCATTTTGGTTCCATGCCATAATTTACTTTACAGATGGGGCGAGCAGAGATGGAATGGAACGAGTGAAAGTTGAAAACAAAAGGAAAAGAATGGACGACTGACTGACGCGACGAATTCACTATGACGCACTTCTGTTGATCAGGGGGTGGGAAATGAGCTTGATACACTCAGTCGAATAAAATGGTAATGTCTAACAAAATGATTGAACTCTTAAAATCACATCCAAACCTTTCAAAAGCATTTTGCATCATTGAATATAAAAGCATTGTTTTCGTAAACAATCAACATTCTCTTTTCGCCGCCATGACACAACTGTACCGTGACGTCACTTTTGACTACTTTTGATTGGTCGAGTAATCTGGACGGGTTGGACAAGCGGTGGGCGGGCGGTTTTCAAAGTTTTTGAAGTTCCTTGTTTTACCTGAAGTAATTGTTACGTAACGAGCAGGAAACCGGGAAACACACCTCCCTGTTTTTGATTATCTTTTTCCTCTTGTGTTTTGAATGGTATATTCTCTATTCAGTATATTTTTAAGGATTTTATTTTCTTTTGGCATTAAGGGAAGAATGAAATAACCCATTTTAGGCTGTAAGACTACGGTCCATCTTTGCCCTCGATTCATAGAATTAAACGGGTAAATTCCTTGCCTCCATTTGACCTTTTTACCTCTCAGTCGGTCTTCTCTTTTATCATAGCAAAGTGAGTGCAACTCACTCATTTTAGTTGCCGAACAGAATTCCCTTCAATTTCCTACATTTCAGTGAAACGCACACGGAGTTTCTTTGTTGTCTTTTCATAACACCTTTGAATGATCAGTTCTCACTAAATAAATGTGTGTGTTATACGAACGTTTACACGTAGTTTTGTTTGCTGTGTTTTATGTGTTTGTTGTGAGTAAGTTTCAGAAATGTATCGCGTCTATGACACACTAATTCTTCACCAGCAGGAGAGGTAGCCAAATTGAATGCACTCAGTATAGATAGAACGAAGATGACGTCACTCAAGCCTATGTTATTGTATTTTGCCATCCGCGTTTGTGAGTGATTCTCACTCTGTATCAACCACACTATAAAAGTTCATGGTTACACACAGTTTTGTGTTTTGGTGCGTTTTACTTCCGGATGGCAATGTTATGAGCTTCTTAGCCAAGTCTTATACTATCTCACAACAAGCTCACAACATTGCCATCCGGAAGTAGAACGGACCAGCACACAGAACTGTGTGTAACCATGATCGTTTATAGTCTGGTTCATACAGATTAGTGCGAATTACTCATAAACACGGATGGCAAAAAAAAAAAGAACAATAACAAAGACCTGAGCGACGTCAACTTCGAACAATCTAAACAGTCTTAGCCGGAGTGCAGCACGATAAAGTGAGCTTCAACCAGGTGATGATCATTTGCTGGCAAGGACGCACTGTCACAAGTGTGTTGGAGGTACTGATGGCTCATTGGTAGAGCGCTCGCTTAACACGTCAAGTACCGGGAATCAATCAATCCCGGTTAAGTGATTGGGTAGCTGGGTCTGATAAGTATGACGGAAAGTAATTTGCAATAAACGAGTGTCCTATCTTATCCGAAGGGTAGCAAGCAATTGCTCATTTCCTTTTAATGCTATTGAAAATACGATAACGACCTCTGGTTCCATGGGTCTTAGGCCCTGACGAACTATTCTCTCTCTCTCTCTCTCTCTCTCTCTCTCTCTCTCTCTCTCTCTCTCTCTCTCTCTCTCTCTCTCTCTCTCTCTATCTATCTATCTATCTATCTCTCTCCCTCTCTCTATCTCTCTCTCCCTCCCCCTCTCTCTCTCCCTTCCTCTCTCCGTCTCTCTCTCCCTCTCTCTCTCTCTCTCCCCCTCTCTCTATCTCTCTCTCCCTTCCTCTCCCCCTCTCTCTCTCTCTCTCTCTCTCTCTCTCTCTCTGATTGCACACATATTATTAGTTCTCCAAACTCTGTTCAAAGATGTGAATGAAGCCTGTGCCTTTCCTATCCGTGCTTTCACCTCTGCTTCCGTGCCTCCATCCTTGTCAATTATACTTCCGAGATAGCAGAAAGTGTCTATATCTTCGAGTTCCTGATCTTTTACTTTGATCTGCTTCCGTTGACGCGTACCTATCCCTAAGACCGTTGACTTTGCAGCGTGAATTCTTAAACCAATTGATTCCGAGAGGCTGTTTATAATGGTGGTTTTTGCTTGCATCTGGTCCTGGGTGTGGGACAGAAGAGCCAGATCATCCAACTGTGTCCAGGGGGTCCACTGTATCCCATTTCTCCGCCCTTAGGAGGTTTCCTTCCTTAGCCAATCAATGGCAAGGATGAACAGGAATGGTGAGAGCAAGCATCCCTGCTTCACACCAATCTTAATTTCAAACCTGTCAGTAAGCTGATCTTCGTGTAAAATCCTGCATCTTGATCCTTCATACATTTCCTTAATGAGGTTTACTAACTTCTCAGGGAGTCCGTAATGTGCCAGAATTTTCCACAATATTGCTCTGTCAATACTGTCGAAAGCCTTCTCGTAATCCAGAAAGTTGACAATAAGAGGAGTGTTCCATTCTATAGAATGTTCCACTATGACTCGCAGAGAGGCAATCTGGTGGGTGGTTGAACGGTTTTCCCGAAAACCTACCTGTTCGTCCCGCATTTTAGCATCTGTTGCATTCTTAATTCTCTTTAGAACAATACGGTTGAAAAGCTTTCCTGGGATTGAGAGCGGCCATTCTTGTTTTCATAATAAATGACATGGATCGTAGCCATCGTTAAGTTATAGCCTGACACTGAAACCCAAAAGGACTGGCATTTTGACGTCATTGTTTGTTTTTTGTTTTGTTTTTTTGCACTGCTTTGTGAGTTTTCGTTAGTAGAGCCCAAGGAAAGAAGTGATTCAATTGGTTGAACTATTGAATACAACTCACGATTTATTGCTTTCTTTTGAGGCCAAACACTGGCATTTTGACGTCATTTTTTGGTCAGTGTCAAGCTGTAAGTCAACGATGGCTACGATCTGACGCACATAACCTAAAAAAAAAAGAAAAAAAAAATCTCTGCCCGCACAGATCGACCGTTCTTGTTTACAAAATAATCATGAATCAGGAAGAACAAGGGACATGATCAATACAATAACACGATGCATTTATATAGGTTGTGGTTGTTTCCCTTTGTACTCGTCGACCCTGTCTGTGCTGTATAATATTCTTTACAACAAGATATGAAGTGAATAGAAAAGTGCCAGAAGACAATAGAGAATAAAAAATTTTTTCGCGGCGGTGGTGGGGTTTGAACCTGAACGAATCGGCGGTCTCAAGAAGTGGGTGAGAGAGGGATCTAGTAATGACTTTGGGTTTGAAACGAATATTTTTGTGTTCGTGGATAGCTCACACGGTAGAGCCACGCTCTCACCTGCCAGGCGGAGTTGTCGTACCAATAAGGTCGCAGGTTCAAACCCCACCACCGCCGCGAAAATTTTTTTATTCTCTATTGTCTTCTGGCACTTTTCTATTCACTTCATATCTTGTTGTTACCAACATAAGTGCCTGCTCCACTCACTTTTCTGAATTAAAAATTCACCCCATACACCGGAGCATACTCAATGTCTCAATCGTTTCTATGTTATATGTTTGTGTTGAGAATATTGGCTATTAAGCTTAACTGCTGGTCAAAATTATTCGCGATGGTGGTGTACGAACGTATCGGCGGTCTCAAGAAGTGGGTGAGAGAGGGATCTAGTAATGACTTTGGGTTTGAAACGAATATTTTTGTGTTCGTGGATAGCTCACACGGTAGAGCCACGCTCTCACCTGCCAGGCGGAGTTGTCGTACCAATAAGGTCGCAGGTTCAAACCCCACCACCGCCGCGAAAATTTTTTATTCTCTATTGTCTTCTGGCACTTTTCTATTCACTTCATATCTTGTTGTTACCAACATAAGTGCCTGCTCCACTCACTTTTCTGAATTAAAAATTCACCCCATACACCGGAGCATACTCAATGTCTCAATCGTTTCTATGTTATATGTTTGTGTTGAGAATATTGGCTATTAAGCTTAACTGCTGGTCAAAATTATTCGCGATGGTGGTGTACGAACGAATCGGCGGTCTCAAGAAGTGGGTGAGAGAGGGATCTAGTAATGACTTTGGGTTTGAAACGAATATTTTTGTGTTCGTGGATAGCTCACACGGTAGAGCCACGCTCTCACCTGCCAGGCGGAGTTGTCGTACCAATAAGGTCGCAGGTTCAAACCCCACCACCGCCGCGAAAATTTTTTATTCTCTATTGTCTTCTGGCACTTTTCTATTCACTTCATATCTTGTTGTTACCAACATAAGTGCCTGCTCCACTCACTTTTCTGAATTAAAAATTCACCCCATACACCGGAGCATACTCAATGTCTCAATCGTTTCTATGTTATATGTTTGTGTTGAGAATATTGGCTATTAAGCTTAACTGCTGGTCAAAATTATTCGCGATGGTGGTGTACGAACGAATCGGCGGTCTCAAGAAGTGGGTGAGAGAGGGATCTAGTAATGACTTTGGGTTTGAAACGAATATTTTTGTGTTCGTGGATAGCTCACACGGTAGAGCCACGCTCTCACCTGCCAGGCGGAGTTGTCGTACCAATAAGGTCGCAGGTTCAAACCCCACCACCGCCGCGAAAATTTTTTATTCTCTATTGTCTTCTGGCACTTTTCTATTCACTTCATATCTTGTTGTTACCAACATAAGTGCCTGCTCCACTCACTTTTCTGAATATTCTTTACAATGAGAACGTCTGCATAGCATTGCGGATTGCGCATGCGTCTCTCGTATCAACTGAGGTACTATATCGTTTGGTAAATGAAATATCACTATATTTGAGAAATCACTTTTCAAAATGTTACCATATTATACATACTTTTATAAAATAATAATATAACCAATCAACTTAATTTGATGAAAAATTTACATTGATGTCTTGTAAAGAATGAAAAATATCGCCGGGGAAATCATTGACTTCACAGTTTGGTATCTCAGACTAAAAGATGGCTGAGAAACGATTCAACTGGAGAATTTTATTTTTTTCATTTATTGATTTTAGTTTAGACTTTGCATTGAATATTTCACATTGGCACTCCTAAAACTTGATCTCGGAGGTCAAAGTATAAAGGTCATACACAAGGGGTCAAAGTCAAAGAAATGAACACACAGCAGTGATGAGCACAAATCCTTATTGCTTAGGTATTGACTATAGTATCGGTCAATCTAAATAGTTATTGGTAGATATTCAATTACTTAATATTATTAGTATATTTAAGCCAAATTCTAATGTTATTTTGAATGAGTTACTGCCCATTGCGAACAATCCGAAAAGAATTGTAACGAATACTAACATATTTTGGTGTGTGTGTGTGTGTGTGTGTGTTAGTGTGTGTGTGTGTGTGGGGGGGGGGGTGTTCCCTTTGTCCTTAGGGACAGCGTGGGACATGTGTATGGCCTTTACTTCGTATTCAAGAAAAAAAAAAAAAAGATTAGTACAGAAAAGTGAGTGTTTCAGGTATTTATGTTTAATTAATCAACTACTGCACCCTCGAAAGTTGTCTTTTCAAAAAAATAAAAAATAAATTAAAAAAATAAATAAAATAAAATCGTACTTCAAATATCGATCGATTTAAATGACTCCCGTCTTTGCAAAAGCTGCCTCTCTTCTCACCCCCCCCCCCCCCCGGCCGATTGGATTATCGAAAAAAAACGTCGCCGGCGTTTTGCGACTTGGATTTGATTGATTTTTTTTTTTTTAATTTTGCAACTTGTGACAAGAAACTTAACAAATTACTGCATTACAACCTTTGGATTAAACATACAACAATTGTGGACTACTATTATGAAGACTAGCATCCTAGACTAGGGGGATGAAAATAGTCACTTCGATTCAAGAAAAAAAATTAGTACAGAAAAGTGAGTGTTTCAGGTATTTATGTTTAATTAATCAACTGCTGCACCCTCGAAAGTTGTCTTTTCAACAACAAAAAAATTGAAAAAATAAAATAAAATAAATAAATAAATAAAATCATATACTTCAAATATCGATCGATTTAAATGCCCCCCCCCCCCCCCCCCCCCCCCCCGTCTTTGCAAAAACTCTCAAACTTGGGATCCCGAAAGACATGGACGACATATTATGATGACGTCAAACATCATTTGCCGCCGTCTTGATACTATTCCACTCTTTAGTCATGTCGACGTGAATTTATTTGCAGACGAACCCCATTGTTATAGTCTCATTGTTTCAAAAACAAAGTCCATTACAACACTATTAAATCAGGGCCCACAATTGCTTCCGGTTATCAGACCTGCCAACTTGTGCACCTAGGCCGTGCCTCATTGCTTCGAAATAACCGTTTGTTAAATTTCGATTTAAATCTTTACAAACATCATTTAAAAAACCGAAACAGAATAAAAACAAAACAAAACAAAACAATAAATGAAAAAAGAGGGTCTTAACTACGAGTTTTAAAAATCCTTTTAAAAATGGCGCTGACAAATAACAGCCCATTTGATATTTGAAATGACTTGCAAATACTGATTTTTAAAACAGTTGATATCATTGGCGTCTATCATATCTGTAAATTGTAAATTTTATTTTTAAAACGCTTTTAGAAAATAAATTTTAATTTCTTTTTCTTTCTTTCTGTATCTGTATGGTTGGCGCTGAAGAAACCAATGGTCTGGTTGTATTTCAGCGGCGTCCTCATTGGGCGCGGGCCCATGTCAGTCGGGCCTTGAAATCGTTTAGGTGTGGTGCCATGATGACCAGTTCATCCAGCCCATTTCACTCCGAGATAGTTCTAATGAAGAAAGAATTTCTGTAGTTTTGTGGTCTTGTCTGTGGGATTTTGAAGCAGTTCGAATTGTTCGTGGCGTATCTCTCAATGGGGTTTTCGGTTATGTGGTTGGCAAAAGTGAGTGCTCGGATTTTTCTTTTGTTTTGTCGTGGCGTGAAAAATGAGTCTGCCTTTATCGATGGTATTTGATCTGTTATAATCTTGAACATGAATGACAGACGGGTTTCTTTACTTCATTGTTGGAGGCTGATGAGGTTTCTTTCTTCTAACATTTTTGTCATGCATCCTGGGGTTCTGCTCTTATAGTTCCCCAGTTATGAACCGGGCGCCTTGTCTCTGGACTCTCTCAAGTTTTTGAATATCCTCTTTCAGGTAGGGGTCCCAAGCAACTGCTCCGTATTCCAATTGTGATCTCACAAGTGCGAGGTAGGCGTTTTGTTTGCTCTTTCTTTCTTTTCTTTTTTCTACAATGATCTTTTTTTGCTCGTATCAAACTTAACCAATTGACGTTTGATTACAATATATACCTTACAATATTTATATTCTCAAATTTTATATAATTATCATTTTATTGCTTGCATTAGTTGGTGTCATTGCTAAAATTTAATACTTCAATTTTATGATGTTTAATATGCTTCACACTTTCCTTTCAGATCCGTTGGCGTGACTGCTGGTAAATCAAATTAAAACGGCTAAAATTTGGAATTGATTTGCTATGCTGACTTGCTAACGCGACATGGGCATTTAAAGGCCTTTGCCTATTTTTGCCCATTAAACTTCATATCATATCATATCATATGACGTGCGGCTATGTGGTCTAGTTGTATGACACTCGCTTTCGGATCGGAAGGTCCTGGGTTCGAGCTTCGCTCGGCGCATATTTGAGTCCTTGGAAAAGACTCTTTACTCACATTCTCTCACCGCACTCAGGTGTAAAATGAGTACCTGGCCGTCAACAGCGTTGTCTCTGTCGGAAATAAATTGTAATATCGCCTAACAGGCGTTATGTCTCGTTCTACATGTGACGTGTTGCTGTTGGTCAGGGCTAGGGACCCTTTGTAAAGCGCTTTGAGCACATTTAGTGGATATTGCGCGATATAAAAGCTCTAGCTCTATATCATATCATATCATATCATATCATATCATATCATATCATACCATATCATATCATATCATATCATAGGGTGTTTCTTTTTTTCTTCTTTTTTACGGAACCCGCCGAAACGTAAAAAAGAAACACCGTCATATCCTTTTATCGCTCAACACTTCTATGTATCGATTAATTCACAAATGTAAGTACTGAAAGTGACATCGATTAGCGCCCATCTTTACAGAACAACACAACTCACTCACTAGGGGAGGGCATCCGGGTCACCAAAAGGTCAACGATGCTTTAGGTTTTGAGAAGTCAGGTCATCGACGACTGAGAACTTCCCGACCTCCACTTAGTTCTCGATGCTTTTCTCGTCTCGAGAATCTTGGTCGTCGATGCTTCTCGTATTGAGTCCCGAGTCCCGAGTCTCGAGACTATACTGCGCGAGCGACGCACGCGTTACTAACAATGTGTACTATCTGCATTGTTCACCCCTCTCTCGTCGGCGATGATTCCAGCGAAGCTCGAGACTTTTTTGCGTCTCGATGCTTTTTTGAGTCTCGAGACTCAAAAAAGTCTCGAGAATCGCTCTAGTCATCGGTGCTTTCATTCAATACCTAGTCATTGGTATTGGGTATTGACGTTATATCATATTTTAAACAGCTAACAAAACACAAACGTCGTAAATAGATCAAAATGGTTATAGGTATCAATGTTTTATTATTATACAAAGTGAATTTATTTAATGTATTTTAAGTTTTAATACAAAAAAGCCATCCAAAGCTCAGTTGAAGTGCTACTTCTCGGGAATTCCCGACTTTTCCTTGGTCATCGAGTTCGGGAAGTTTTGAGTGTTGGTGGCCGATGACTTGAGGTATCATCGAGACTTCCGCTCGACACTATCACTCACAACACAAAAAATGAACACAACAATGGCCCTGCTGTCACTCGTTCGTCGCTGTTCTTTGACTTTGAATTTCAAAGGTTTTCCCCATTTCGCTCCCAGTGCAAGCTCTAGACTCTTCAGTCAGACAACTGAGGACAAACTGGAAGATGAGTTCCATGTAAATCATTTGGATGGCGATCGTAAAGGTAACGCACAATCTGCACCGGTCACTGAGCTGACTTGACTACGAGTGTGTGTACGATTGGCAGAGAATGAGAGAACGTTACACACACCGCCTTTCATTGCTTTGTGACTGTGTTGAGGGCATTTAATATCATTGCCCTGAAAATATTTTCCTATTTTTTCTCTCTATTTTTGACCTAATTAGTCTGATTTTTAAGTTCTATCTCTGATAAAAACAGTACAACTCTTTTTCGAGGTCTCAGTCTCACGTCTCTGGGGTTCCTGACCTCCCATTCCCATAGCCATAGTGTGCAGGGAGGTACTTACCTACTGTGTCTTCTATATATCTCCTTTCCAACTTGCTTTCTGTCTTTGTCTTGGAATGAGATTACTTGGTTTTGTCCTGGTCCTGGTCAGATGCCCTGGACTGATAGGGAACAGTCAAATGTATTGTTAGTTTTGAGATGATATTTGATGATTTTTTTCCCTTGTAAATCATCTCTCTGTTATGCGCTGTATTATGTTTTCTTTATATTATATATGATTTGTAAAACATTTGAATGTATTCCTCTTAGTGGGGACCTGTGCTTGTGTCTGGATGAGACTTTTAGGTGATCTCAAACTAAGTACTTCGATAGTGTGCTCTTGGAATTGGAATCCACACCTATGTCTCTTATTTGAACCAATTCCCCTTTGTCTTACCTTTTCTTGGGTGCTTTAATTGTAATCCTAGAACTTTTTACTATCCCATTTCCTTCCTTTTTACTGGCGCTGATATGACCTAAGTGTGTTGCAAGCGCTGTAAAACCTTTAAAAACCAAAAACTAAAATGTCTCGCGTCTCATTCACTCACTCAATTCACTGAAGTTGAAGTGGCAATTCTGACTCGAGTCTGAATTTGAATAGTCTCTCGACTCTCGTGGCCATTCGGACTCGAGCTCCAATTTCCATAAGCAAACACAAGGTGGACACTGTGCAGGATACAGCTTAGCTGTTTCTTTTTCTGACTGGCAAGTGGCGCGCTGTGTAGGCTGTAATCATAACCATGTGCATGGGTACAAAACGATACAAAATATATCGTACATTAGGGGCTCTATGATCTTTGTAAGACATTTCCATAAAAGAATCAGAATTTACAAGATCCTGTCGTGAATAGTTTTTTCTATTAGGGTTAGTCATAAGTCTTAGCAAAGGTGCTAGTGTGTTTTTCCTATTAGGGTTAGTTACAGGTACTACTAGTACTAGGATTTATTTTTTCTTGGGTTAGTTGATGGAATATTATTTGAGTCGTTTCCCTTTGTAGGAACTTTTGGAAGGCCTCCCGGGTTCTCCGTTTAGAGATCAAATTGGGCGTCACCACCTAATCTAAGATTTAATGGGGATCTCCAAAGACATGAATACGTCGATGGGCATCTCCATATATCGTCTTTATCTCTATATATATGGTTATCTCAATAAAATAAATCTACTGGCTATCTCGGGCATGGTTCCTGGCATGCAAAATACCCTAAGCACACATACCTGTTAGGTATAGAAAATATCAATTAGAAAGCATGCAAAACGATAGTCTGTATTCACAATTCAAATGAGAAAGAGACAGCCAGTATTCACAATTCAAATGAGCAAGAGATAGTCAGTTTTCACAATTCAAATGAGCAAGAGATAGTCAGTATTCACAATTCAAATGAGCAAGAGATAGTCAGTATTCACAATTCAAATGAGAAAGAGATAGTCAGTATTCACAATTCAAATGAGAAAGAGATAGTCAGTATTCACAATTCAAATGAGCAAGAGATAGTCAGTATTCACAATTCAAATGAGCAAGAGATAGTCAGTATTCACAATTCAAATGAGCAAGAGATAGTCAGTATTCACAATTCCAATGAGCAAGAGATAGTCAGTATTCACAATTCAAATAAGCAAGAGATAGTCAGTATTCACAATTCAAATAAGCAAGAGAGAGAGAGACTGAACACGTGCATTCACTTTATAGCCAGTTACAAAGTCAGAAACACATACAAGAAGAAGCAACACACAAGACTCACGAACCCACAGTGCTTCACGGACATAAAACAGTTCACAACAGCAACACAGCTGGGAATAACAACAAACCCGAACACACAACAAACACGTTCCCTACAACCCTTATAAAAATAATTCGCGCTACAGCTCTAGCCATGGATAGTCTAACTTTAACATTATTGTTGTTTTCATTTGCATAAATTTTATGTAGTAAAATAAATCAAAATAAAAACCAAAAACACAACAACCATACTGCCACAGGGGACTATTTAGACTCGAGTGCGACTATGTGGTCTTGGGGTATGACACTTGCTTTCAGATCGGAAGGTCCTGGGTTCGAGCCTCGCTTGGCGCATAGTTGAGTCCTTGGAGAAGGCTCTTTATTCACATTCTCTCACCATACTCAGGTGTAAAATGAGTACCTGGTCGTTAACATCGTTGTCTCTGTCCGAAAAAAATTATAATATCGCCTAACAGGCCTTGTCCTAAATGTTAAATGTTGGTGTAGGGCAGGGATCCCTTGTAGTGGATATTGCGCTATATAAAAGCTCAGTTTAAAAAAAAAAAGAAAAAAAGTCCGAATAACTTGTTGATTGAGTATGCACATAATCAGGGGATTGAGTCTGAATAGCCACGGGAGACTATTCAGACTCAAGTCTTCATTTCACAGTTGCACATCCTACTCATGTAGCAAACAGAAATAAGATAACACATGTTATTATTCCCAGACCACACATATTTAGAACATATTTGTGGCTATATGGTCTAGTGGTATGACACTCGCTTTTGGATCGGAAGTTCCTGGCTTGGGTTCAAGCCTCGCTCGGAGCATAGTTGAATCCTTGGAAAAGGCTCTTTACTCACATTCTCTCACCATACTCGGGTGTAAAATAAGTAGCTGGCCGTTAATAGCGTTGTTTCTGCCCGAAAAAATTGTAATATCGCCTAACAGGCGTCATGTCTTGTTCTACTTGTTATGTGTTGCTGTTGATCGTTCGATTATGAATTTATTACGAAATGGGACACACGTCTTGCTTACCTCGCAGGGGAACAACAACAGGAAAAGTATAATCATAAGCATAATAAAAATCATGGATCAAATGGGAAACGAAACGATATACAATAACGTATAGGGAATGAGATTAGCGGAAGAGTAGCATCCCTTGATTGGACGTCACCCATAGTCTGTGACGTCACCGGCAGAAAAGTTATTAGAGAGAGAACGTCATGTTGGATGTGCGCATGCGGTGCGGAAGCGAGGACGAGAGACGCATGCACACAACCAACATGACGCTCTCTCTCTAATAACTTTTCCACCGGTGACGTCACAGACTATGGGTGACGTCCAATCAAGGGATGCTACTCTTCCACTAATCTCATTCCCTATACCGGTCTAAGGGACATAACCACTAGGATTTTTAATATGAGTATAATAAAATATGAGTTACGTCATTCACATTATATTGTTATGAGATCATGTTCAATCCATTTCTTCTATTTCAGGTGTTGTGGTTTTCTCCTTGAGGAGATTCCGATACAAAAATGCCTTAGGCAGGAATATTGCAAACATGGTGAGTTAAAAAAAAAACAACATAATATATATGAACACAATGTGTTAAACATTGATTTTAAGGTGGAGAGTTGAAGATTATGGCTTTTTTTTTGGTCATCTACGATTGTTCCTTCTGTAGTTTTCATGGGCTTTGGTTTGGTTTTTGGGGTTTTATTGTTATGGCACAAGACTGAAGGGCTAAATCTCAGATGATCGCTGGTTCGGATAAGTAAGTAAGTTAGTAAGGTGGAGAGTATTATAAGAAATTTGAAATATTTGTTTTGTGACTTTGAGTCTATGAATGGGAGTGTGTGTGGTTCTGGTCGGTCTCAGGCTCAAGTTCCCCTTTGGGTGGTGCGACCTTGAGTGTTTGGAAAGACCTTTTTACTTACAACTCACCATACCCAGGTATAAATAAGTTCCTAGTTTATAACAGCGTCCTATCTCTTGAAAAGATATTTTGCAACTGTGCCATTGAAGGTGTCATTTGTCTTTCACGTTAAGTGCTGCTGTTGGCTTGGGACATTTTGTAAAGCACTTTGAGCATATTTCTTGGATATTTGGGTTATATAGAATAAGCCCAAGTTTTTTAAAAAATGATGCAATCTAAAGCCTGGATTTCTAGACTTGACTTCCATCAGACTAAAAACACCATACTGAGATTGGCAGGCTTGAATAAAAGAATAACGAAAGTAACATTGTGTGATAATTATTGTATTTATAGTGCAACTATGTGGTCTAGTAGTATGACACTCATATTCGGATCGGAAGGCCCTGGGTTCGATCTCACTTGGCGCATAGTTGAGTCCTTGGAGAAGGCTCTTTACTCACATTCTCTCACCGTACTTACATGTAAAATGAGTACCTGGCTGTTAACAGCGTTGTCTCTGAAAAAAAAATGTAATCTGCTTAAAAGGCGTCATGTCCCGTCCTACATGTCAAATGTTGCTGTTGGCAAGGGACCCCTTGTAAAGCGATTTGAGCACGTTTAGTGGATATTGCGCTGTATAAAAGCTCAATTTTATAATTTAAAAAAAATTGTAATGTATTGGAGTTGTTTGGCTATGTGTTTGTGTGTTTGATTATGTTGGAATTCTTTATAGAGTTCTACATTTTGATTTGTGCTTGTTTTGCGTGTGAGTGAGTATGAATGTTGATTGTGCCAACTTCAAAGCACTCTTTGTTCCTTAGGAACATCGTCAGACGGTTGTTTTATTTTAGTTAGTTACAGAACAAACTCCTTTGTTTTAGTTAGTTACAGAACAAACTCCTTTGTTTTAGTTAGTTACAGAACAAACTCCTTTGTTTTAGTTAGTTACAGAACAAACTCCTTTGTTTTAGTTAGTTACAGAACAAACTCCTTTGTTTTAGTTAGTTACAGAACAAACTCCTTTGTTTCAGTTAGTTACAGAACAAACTCCTTTGTTTTAGTTAGTTACAGAACAAACTCCTTTGTTTTAGTTAGTTACAGAACAAACTCCTTTGTTTTAGTTAGTTACAGAACAAACTCCTTTGTTTTAGTTAGTTACAGAACAAACTCCTTTGTTTTCGTTAGTTACAGAACAAACTCCTTTGTTTTCGTTAGTTACAGAACAAACTCCTTTGTTTTCGTTAGTTACAGAACAAACTCTGTATCATTGATAATAAACAAAATTCTGAGTTGAGTCTTGACACACATTATAACATGAGGAAATTTATAGGACTTTCTAACCTGAGAGCACTTTACAAGGGGTTCCAGTCCAACAACATTTTACATGTAGGACGAGAGACAACACACCTGTAAGGTGATGTTACCTTTTTAAAATTTCTGCTCGATAATGGCGGTTAGAGCTAATACAAAAATATAAATGGGATCACTCACTTATATGTGGCCGGCCGAAACACATGTTTCAGTGGCTTCCATCCACGTCTTCAGTCGGCATATTGTCTGTGAATTGTGAGTGGTGTGTTGTCTTCGGTACCGAGAGTGCTCAACTGTATATCAACAATCGACCCCAAAGGGAATAAAATCATTCTACGGACAATATGCCGACTGACGACGTGGATGGAAGCCACAGAAACATGTGTTTCGGTCACATAGAAGTGAGTGACCCCATTTATATTTTTATTTTTCATTTATATATATATATATATATATATATATATATATATATTATATATATATATATATATATATATATATATATATATATATATATATATATATATATATGTCAAGGATCAGGTACTCATTGTACACCTGACTTGGGTGAGATAGCCTATTCTAAGGACTCGGCTTTTGCATTGTTCAAACCAGGACCAATCAGTCCGGAGGCAAGTGTAAGATAATTTATTATCTCCCTTGTTTGTGTCCAGTTCATGAACTCTTTGCAGCAAGTCAGATAATTTATTATCCCCCTTTCTTTTTCTGACCAGTTCATGAACGCCATGCAGCAAGTGAAGGTAGACAACTCCATTCGTCTGGTCATCGTCAGGAGTGAGGTGCCTGGGGTGTTCTGTGCTGGTTAGTCTTAGCCATCCGGTTTCGTGTGATTGTTTGTTTGTTTGTTTGCTTGTTTGTTTCACTGGGCTGGGTTCTTGACCTCCCATAGTGGGCAGGGCGGTACCTACTGTGTCTTCTATCCCCCCTATATCTGTTTCCTCCATGCTTTCTGTCTTTGTCTTGGAATGAGATTACTTGGTGTTGTCGAGGCCCTGGCCGGTTACCCTAGCTGGGAGGTAAACAGTCAAATGTATAGTTTTGGGAGATAATATTTTTTGTCTTGTAAATCATCTCTCTGTTATTGTTTTGTTTACATATTATATATGATTTGTAAACAATTGAGTGTATTCTTCTTCTTAGTCGGGACCTCTGCTTGTGTCAGGATATGAAGTCTTTTGGGTCATCTCAAACTAAGTACACTGATAGTGTGTTCTTGGAATCTACATCTGTTCCCTATTTCAACCAATTCCCCTTTGTCTTACCTTTTCTTGGGTGCTTTAACTCAATCAATCCTTGAGATTTTTGCTACTTTTCAAAATTGGAAGAAAAATTTATGAAAAATGGGCATGTACATAGATAGATTTATTCAACTATCATTCACATGATTAGCTTTGATACTACGCCTATAATTTGTCTCAGAAAAATGTAATAAATTGGCATGGAGTAAACGGTAAGACAGGTATAATAAGGATATAGTCGGTGTTAGGGTTGAGTGAGTTAATTGGAATTCTAGAACTTTTTACTATCCCATTTTCTTCCTTTTTACTGGTGCTGATACAATCTTACAAACGCTGTTACCCCTTACCTGCCTGTTATTACTGGCCGTCCGTAATTGTTACGGAAGTGTAAGGACAATTAAGTGTAAGGACAATTACGGACTTACGGAAATAGAAGAAATATTACTGATACAAATGGTCGCAACGTTAAAGTAAAAAATATATTTTTTTCCCATTATTTACCACATGCTACAATAAAAAATCTCAATGCCTCGTTGGCTGGCGACGAGTGACGTCATCGACTCGACACGGAAACTTTACCCTCATCGGTAGAAACAGTGCAGTGTTGAAAGTAGGTCATCAATAAGCATATTATAATTGCGGGGGTCATTGGCAATGCCCAGCCGAGCCTAGTCGGGTTGGATAGACTTCCGTTAGTTATGGAACTCTTAGTAGGCCTATATATTACGTGGTAAGTTTATTTTACATATATAAAAGGGTGTATCTATCATCATTTTTGTTTGATTTAGTATTACTGAAATCTGACCATTAATTACTGATGAATTTTGTATTTCTTACTGAATTTGAAATTTTCGAGTAGGCACGTATGTGTTAACCCTTAAAAATAAACAAAAGACAATTGTTTGTTTCATCATTAATTGTCATCATTAAGATGTTTATCATTATCATCATCATTGTCATCATTAGGATATTTATCATTATCATCATCATTGTCATCATTATCATCATCATTGTCATCATTATCATCATCTTTGTCATCATTAGGATATTTATCATTATCATCATCATTAGGATATTTATCATTATCATCATCTTTGTCATCATTAGGATATTTATCATTATCATCATCATTAGGATATTTATCATTATCATCATCATTAGGATATTCATCGTTATCATCATCATTGTCATCATTAGGATATTTATCATCATCATTGTCATCATTAGGATATTCATCATTATCATCATCATTGTCATCATTATCAATGTCATTGTCATCATCGTCATGATCATCGTCATCATTATGATTGTTACCATTATCATCAGTATCATCATTTAGGCTATGTGGTCTTGTGGTATGATACTCGCTTTCGGATTGGAAGGTCCCGTGTTCGAGCCTCGCTCGGCGCATAATTGAGTCCTTGGAAAAAATGCTTTACTCACATTCTCTCACCGTACTCGTGTGTAAAATGAGTACCTGGCCGTCAACAGCATTATCTCTGTCAAAAATTTTTTTAAAAATTTGTAATATCGCCGAACAGGTGACATGTCTCGTTCTACATGTAACTTGTTGCTGTTGGTCAGTGACCCTTTGTAAAGCGATGTGAGCACAGTTAGTGAATATTGCGCTATATAAAAGCTCTAGTTTAGTTCTCATCATCACCATTATCAAAGTCATTATCATTGTTACCATCATTATCAAGTCAATATCATCATCAATATCATCAGCATAATCACCAATATCATCATCTGCATCATCAATATCATCATCAGCATCACCACTATCATCAATATCATCATCAGCATCATCAATATCATCATCAGCATCATCAATATCATCATCATAATCACCAATATCATCATCAGCATCATCAATATCATCATCAGCATCATCAATATCATCATCAGCATCATCATCAGCATCATCAATATCATCATCATCACCAATATCATCAATATCATCATCACCAATATCATCAATATCATCATCAGCATCATCAATATCATCATCAGCATCATCAATATCATCATCAGCATCATCAATATCATCAGCATCATCAATATCATCATCATCACCACTATCATCATCAGCATCATCAATATCATCATCAGCATCATCAATATCATCATCATCACCACTATCATCATCAGCATCATCAATGTCATCATCATCACCACTATCATCAATATCATCATCAGCATCATCAATATCATCATCATCATCACCAATTTCATCATCAGCATCATCAATATCATCATCAGCATCATCAATATCATCATCATCATCATCAATATCATCATCATCAATATCATCATCAGCATCATCAATATCATCACCAATATCATCATCAGCATCATCAATATCATCAATATCATCACCAATATCATCAATATCATCATCATTCAATCAGGAGCAGATCTCAAGGAAAGACTCCAGATGACACAACAGGAGGCCGCGTACTTTGTCAGCTTTGCCCGTGGGTTGATATCAGAGTTACATAACCTGCCCATGCCAACGATAGCCGCCCTGGACGGAGCAGCCTTAGGCGGTGGATTAGAAATGGCACTGGCCTGCGATATGAGAACTGCTGGTAAATATTTTAAAAAAAATAAAATGTGCTTTTATATAGCGCAATATCCACTAAACATGCTCAAAGCGCTTTACAAGGGATCCCTGGCCAACAGCAACATTTGACATGTAGGATGGGACACGACGCCTTTTAGGCGATAATACAATTTTTTTTTTTGGACAGAGACAATGCTGTTAAATGCCAGGTACTCATGTTACACCTGAGTACGGTGAGAAAATGTGAGTAAAGAGCTTTCTCCAAGGGCTCAACTATGCGCCGAGCAAGGCTCGAACCCAGGACCTTCTGATCCGAAAGCGAGTGTCATACCTCTAGACCACATAGCATGTTTTACCCCTCCCCGTTTCTCAAAACTAACTTACATGCCTTGTGTGGCTATGTGGTCTAGGGGTATAACAGCTGGTAGTTCTAGGAGCTTAGATATCACTTTCTGATCCAGATCATTTGGAGAGGAACATGTGCAGCTATGTGGTCTAGTGATAAGACACTTGCATTTGGATCAGAAAGTCCTGGGTTCGAACCCCGCTCTGAGTGGCAAATATGTGAGTCTTTGGGGAAAGGCTCTTTACTCACATTCTCTCACCGTACTCAGGGTTTAAAATGAGTACCTGGCCGTTAACAGTGTTGTCTATGTTGAAAAAAATGTTGTAATATAGCCTAATGGCACCATGTCCTGTCCTACATGTTAATACGTTTTGCTGTTGTTTATCATCCTTTGTAAAGCACTTGAGCATGTTTAATGGATATTGCGCAATAAAAAAGCTAGGGTTTTATTTTAGTTATTAATTAATTTATTAATTTATTAATTTATTTGATTTATTTATTAATTTATGTTATTTATTAATTAATGAATGTTATTTATTAATTAATTTATGTTATTAATTAATTAATTAATTTTATTAATTTATGTTATTTATTAATTAATTTATGTTATTAATTAATTAATTTTATTTATTTATTAATTTATATTATTTATTTATTTATTTATTAATTAATTGATTAATTTCTGTTATTTATTTATATATTTATTTAATTGATTGATTGATTGATTTTTTTTCCTCAAGCATCCAGCACCAAGTTGGGCCTGGTGGAGACAAGCCTTGCCATTATCCCAGGGGCTGGAGGAACTCAGCGACTCCCCAGGATCATTGGGGCCTCCAAGGCCAAGGAATTGATTTTTACCAGGTAAGTCGGTTGTCGGCCTCCAAGGCCAAGGAATTGATTTTTACCAGGTAAGTCGGTGGTCGGCCTCCAAGGCCAAGGAATTGATTTTTACCAGGTGAGTCGGTTGTCGGCCTCCAAGGCCAAAGAATTGATTTTTACCAGGTGAGTCGGTTGTCGGCGGCGATGTGGTCTTGTAGAATGACTCACACACACATTCATATTCATCATTATCATCATCATTGTCATCATTATCATCGTCATGATCATCATCATCTTTATGATTGTTACCATCATCATCAGTATCATCATTTAGACTATGTGGTCTTGTGGTATGATACTCGCCTTCAGATCGGAAGGTCCTGGGTTCGAACCTTGCACGGTGCATCGTTTGAGTCCTTGGCAACGGCTCTTTACTCACATTCTCTTCTCTCACCGTACTAAGGTATGAAAATGAGTGCTTGACCCTTTACAGCGTTGCGGTGATGCCAAAACTCTGGTCTGGAGAAGAGACAAAATTCTGGGTTATGGGCAACTTCTGTCAATTTTCGATGAGTTTATACTGTTCCAAAGATACCCCTTGATTATATGACGCCTGTTTTTCAATAAAACCTTTCATAATGTATTGGAGATTTGCATAAAATATGCATGTTAGCCTCGAATATACTTTTAGTGTTCTCAGACAGTATTGATACTTTCACTATTTGTTACAAATATTGTATTAATTAAAAATTAAATTAAATCAGCATCTTTGATTGGAAGGTATTCAATCAGAAAATCAATTGTTTACATAGATTAAACATGACAATGATTATTTCCCTTTATTAATTTATGAAATATAAATTCAATCCATTAAAAAAAATCTTGATCTGGTTCTATTTTTTTTTTTCAAGCAAGCTTTTATAATGGTTTAAGTTCAAGAGAAATAAGTATAGTCATTTTTAGGTGTGTTTATCTTGTCAAAGTAAAGAGGTAGGAGTTCTCCAATATTTATAGGTTCATTTTACTATAACTACTATTATAGTGTACTATTTAAAGACCATTATGTTGAATGAAAGAAAATATATATGCAATCTCCTACTTTTTAGCCAATCTCCCTCATTTTTATCCCAAAAAACCCTTTCAAGTGATGTACCAGGTTAGCAGTTATGCATTTCTAAACATCCCAAGTTATTTCATTTATATTACAATTGTGCTAGAGTGTACTGGTCCTTATCAAAGTTAAGGCAGTTGGATTCTTTCTTTTTTTTTTGTCTGTTCTGAAATTTTGATCTCATTGTGGAAAGTGTCATTTCATAATGATTCAAATGGGCTGGAACTATACCCGATAATTTAGCACCATTTGGACTAGCCTCTGTTATCTTAAACTTTTTAGTGTTAGTAGTAGTAATTAAAAAGACTGACTTTTATATGTTGCGATTCGATGAAAGGGGGAGGAGGAGGGGGGAGGGGCACACATCGTCCCCTCAGCCTCGGCCAAATGGGCGTTCCTTATTTTATTTTTGAAAAGTTGGCAGCTAAGGCATCACTACCACTTACAACTAAGGAAAGAGTCATTGTGTTTCATCTGCTATAAGGAAAGAGTCATTGTGTTGCATTTGCTATAAGGAAAGAGTCATTGTGTTTCATCTGCTATAAGGAAAGAGTCATTGTGTTTCATCTGCTATAAGGAAAGAGTCATTGTGTTCCATCTGCTATAAGGAAAGAGTCATTGTGTTCCATCTGCTATAAGGAAAGAGTCATTGTGTTCCATCTGCTATAAGGAAAGAGTCATTGTGTTTCATCTGCTATAAGGAAAGTCATTGTGTTTCATCTGCTATAAGGAAAGAGTCATTGTGTTCCATCTGCTATAAGGAAAGATCCATTGTGTTTCATTTGCTATAAGGAAGGAGTCATTGTGTTGCATTTACTATAAGGAAAGAGTCATTGTGTTTCATCTGCTATAAGGAAAGAGTCATTGTATTGCATTTGCTATCTATAAGGAAAGAGTCATTGTGTTGCATTTGCTATAAGGAAAGAGTCATTGTGTTTCATCTGCTATAAGGAAAGAGTCATTATGTTGCATTTGCTATTAGGAAAGAGTCATTGTTTTGCATTTGCTATAAGGAAAGAGTCATTATGTTGCATTTGCTATTAGGAAAGAGTCATTGTTTTGCATTTGCTATAAAGAAAGAGTCATTGTGTTAAACATACCATAAAGAAAGAGTCAATCCATTTCAAATGCTGTAAAACCCTTAAAAAGTCATTTTGTGTTTTGTTGTCATTGGACAGTCGAATCTTGGATGGAAGAGAGGCTCATGACTTTGGTATCGTCAACCACTGTGTCGACCAGAACGATGACGGGGATGCCGCCTACAAGAAGGCTCTCGAATTGGCTGATGAAATCGCACCCAAGGTTAGACCTGTCAATTCTCAGTCAATTCGTCAAATTCAAATATTTAAAAAAAAAAGAAATAAATAAATTATGAATCATAGTCGAATGACCGTAAAGTAATTAGGAATGTTCCACAGCGCTACGCATAGCTCATGGGCCGTTTATATTAACTATGGATATATTGCCAAGGCTAAGCGACGCTTTTTAGAATTGCCGTGTCGGAACACACCCCAGTGTATTTTCACACAGCCTTCGTGAAATTATTTTTTCGCTTTCCAAACCTGTCGTGTTCCCAATGGTAGCCAATTTTAACTGAGCCACTGAGCGATAAATTTCACTGTTTCGTCTAAGCCAAAATTGACCACCTTTACTTGAAGGACAGTAAAAGTATGAAAAAGAAAAATTCGAACACCGGAAGTGCATTATGTAGACAGATTTACGTGGTGGTGTGTTATGTGGTGGTGTGTTATATGATGGTGTGTTATATGATGGTGTGTTATGTGGAGGTGTGTTATGTGGAGATGTGTTATGTGGAGGTGTGTTATGTGATGGTGTGTTATGTGATGGTGTGTTATGTGGAGGTGTGTTATGTGATGGTGTGTGTGTTTTTAAATGAGAGATGAAAGTTTTCTCTTGCGGTCAATTAAGATGACTCAGCAGAATAATGAAAAAAAAATAAATTCGTAAAATTATGCGCATAATTTTGCAAGCCAAAAACAAAATTAATGCGACTACAGGTATGACTTTTCACTCAACCTTCTTACTGAAACAAAAAGGCTAACCTCGAAAAACAAAACAAAAAACAACCAAGAGAACTAATCACACAGTTGTTTTGTTTTATTGAAAAAACAAAAACAAAGCAAAAGATAATAATAATATTTCCACATAACTCAATGGTAGAGCATTGATAAGACACGAAGAACTGCATTTTCGTGATGGAATACAACACCATATCTAGATGACCACTTACATTACAATAATATTAACTTATGGAACAGACAGTACTACTTTCACTTGTTATTTTTGTTCGTTTTTCGTTTCATTGTGATTATTCTAATAGGTTTTATAAGCAATTAAAAATCCCTACTGTTTCAAAATATTTTTGTTGTTGTGCGGACAATAAAACCATTCAAATCTTTAAAATCAGACGTTGGATTCCGAAACTGATTAATGCTTTGTCCAGTCTTAATATTATTACACACAGTAAAACATTCATTTCCTGATTCAACACATTTTGATTACTTTTTTTAATGGTCATAAATGTAATGGGCTGGACATCTGGTATGTTCTCTTCATTTATATTTTTGTAATATATTTAAAAGATATCAAGATCAGTTGATTAAGCAATTTAACACACTCCTTTAAAGCATGTATTGCAATACATTGTGTGTGCAGGTTTTACTTTTCTATTACAAATTGGAACAACACCATCTTCATTACACGAAACAAAACAAAACAAAATTGAGCTTTTATATAGCACGTTATCCACTAGATGTCCCTGACCAGTAGCATGTAGAACGAAACATGATGCCTGTTAGGAGATATTACAATTTTTTTCTGACAGAGACAACACTGTCAATGGTCAGGTACTCATTTTACACCTGAGTACGGTGAGAGAATGTGAGTAAAGAGCCTTTTCCAAGGACTCAACTATGCGCTGAGCGAGGCTCGAACCCAGGACCTTCTGATCCGAAAGCGGATGTCATACCACTAGACCACATTGCCGCAACACCACCATCACAGTGGCCTAGCTGATGATACAGTCAGTAATTATGGTAGAACGGAGTCGGGTTGCATTGCGTTGTGTGATGACGTGCATTGCGTTATGTGATGACGTGCATTGCGTTGTGTGATGACGTGCATTGCGTTGTGTAATGACATGTGATGACGTGCATTGCGTTGTGTGATGACGTGCATTGCGTTGTGTGATGACGTGCATTGCGTTGTGTAATGACATGTGATGACGTGCATTGCGTTGTGTGATGACGTGCATAGCGTTGTGTGATGACGTGCATTGCGTTGTGTGAGGACGTGCATTGCGTTGTGTGATGACGTGCATTGCGTTGTGTGAGGACGTGCATTGCGTTGTGTGATGACGTGCATTGCGTTGTGTGAGGACGTGCATTGCGTTGTGTGAGGACGTGCATTGCGTTGTGTGATGACGTGCATTGCGTTGTGTAATGACATGTGATGACGTGCATTACATTGTGTGAGGACATGCATTGCGTTGTGTGATGGCGTGCGTGCATTGCGTTGTGTGAGGACATGCATTGCGTTGTGTGATGGCGTGCGTGCATTGCGTTGTGTGAGGACATGCATTGCGTTGTGTGATGACGTGCATGCATTGCATTGTGTGATGACGTGCATTGCGTTGTGTGATGACGTGTGTGCATTGCGTTGTGTGATGACGTACGTGCATTGCATTGTGTGATGACGTGCAGTGCGTTGTGTGATGACATGCATTGCGTTGTGTGATGACGTACGTGCATTGCGTTGTGTGATGATGTACGTGCATTGCGTTGTGTGATGACGTACGTGCATTGCGTTGTGTGATGACATGCATTGCGTTGTGTGATGACGTACGTGCATTGCGTTGTGTGATGATGTACGTGCATTGCGTTGTGTGATGACATGCATTGCGTTGTGTGAGGACGTACGTGCATTGCGTTGTGTGATGACGTGCATTGCGTTGTGTGATGACGTACGTGCATTGCGTTGTGTGATGACGTACGTGCATTGCGTTGTATGATGACGTACGTGCATTGCGTTGTGTGATGACATATGTGCATTGCGTTGTGTGATGACATGCATTGCGTTGTGTGATGACGTGCATTGCGTTGTGTGGTGACGTACGTGCATTGCGTTGTGTGATGATGTACGTGCATTGCGTTGTGTGATGATGTACGTGCATTGCGTTGTGTGATGACGTACGTGCATTGCGTTGTGTGATGACGTACGTGCATTGCATTGTGTGATGATGTACGTGCATTGCGTTGTGTGATGATGTACGTGCATTGCGTTGTGTGATGATGTACGTGCATTGCGTTGTGTGATGACGTACGTGCATTGCGTTGTGTGATGATGTGCGTGCATTGCGTTGTGTGATGACGTGCATTGCGTTGTGTGATGATGTACGAGCATTGCGTTGTGTGATGACGTACGTGCATTGCATTGTGTGATGACGTACGTGCATTGCATTGTGTGATGACGTATGTGCATTGCGTTATGTGATGGCGTACGTGCATTGCGTTGTGTGATGATGTACATGCATTGCGTTGTGTGATGACGTGCATTGCGTTGTGTGATGACGTGCATTGCATTGTGTGATGACGTAGGCCTAGACGTGTTGGAGACACTGATGTCATTGCAGCGGAGTCATCAATGGGTTATCTCGTTGTTGCCTACAGATGCTGCCAATCGTAGTATATTGAACAATTAAAATTAGATTAAACGATTTAATGACCATTTATTAATACAATCACATTTCCATAGGTGATAATTACTTTGAAGAATTTCTAGTTGGCATTCTTAATGAGTTGGGTTTTTTTTCTAAAATCAGCAAAGCCACCTCAACCCCCCCCCCCCCCCCCCCCCCCAATTCGCACTCAGTATTATTATTATTATTAATATTCAATCCCAATGATCAATTGATGCTTCCGGACATTACTATGTAACTATTACTACTAGATTATTTGATGATTATCCATTTATCCACGGATAATTTTGATGATTTTTTCATTTATTCGCTGGTCTGTAAATGCACGGATAAGATCCAAGTCTAGATTTTACAGTGATTTGTGTTTTTCATTGTTTTTGTTTTTCACATGATTCAGGGTCCGATTGCTTTGAAGATGGCCAAAGCAGCGATCAATCGAGGAATCGAGGTAAAATAATTGGTGTTGTTGATGATTATGCATTTGTTGTTGTTAATTTTCTTAGGAATAATAATAATATATATATATATGCGGCCGCAAATATCAGGGCGATTCGCAAATTTTGGCAAATTTCCCAAAATTGGCAAATCGTGGCAAATTTTGGGAAAATTGGCAAATCGGTTGGCAAATTCTAAGAAAAAGAAAGAAGAGAAAACAAAATAACGAGAAAATAAGGTGCGAAACTTGAGAAATCTTGCAGCTTTGCCTGGGCCCAAACCAAGGGAAGGTACTCTCTACGGATAATGATCCTTTAAAATCTTTGTAACAACGCTATTCATAATGTAGCCTCCTCAAATGTAATAAATTGTCTTTTATTTATATTTTTTTCTGTATTGCGTGTTAATTTTTACTGAAACGCTTAGTTCTCCTCGGCAAATTTTTGGGCAAATTTTGGTCTTTTTGGCAAATTTCTTGGCAAATTTTGGTGTTTTTTTTTGTTGCAAATTTTGGCAAATTTTAGGTCCCAATTTGGCAAAAAATGCAGATGACAGCTTAATCGGGTCATACGCTTTATTGGGGAGATTGTTTGGGATGACAGTCAGGTGTAAATTGAATGCCTGGTCGTTTACAGCGATCCTCTGTCTTTGTCGAATAAACAAATTTTAATCAAGCCTTCCACAGGCTTCATGTCTCATCTTACATGTAGAGTTAAGCATCTCTATTTGCTTGGGACTCCTTGTAAAAAAACCCTGGCCCATGAAAAGGCATACATGCAGAATCTTAGGATTTTTCGTAATTTTACGAATTTTAGACAAATTTCATGGCCAAATACTAAATTTTATGGAAAATTACGAATTTTTAATGCTTAGTAATACTTAATAATAATATTAATAATAATAATAGTAATAATAATAATAATAATAATAATAATAATAATAATAATAATAATAATAATAATAATAATAATAATAATAATAAAAATAATAATAATAGTAATAATAATAATAATAATAATAATAATAATAATACTGATAAGAAGAAGAACAACTACTACTTCTACTACTACTACTACTACTACTACTACTACTACTACTACTACTACTACTACTACTACTACTACTACTACTACTACTACTACTACTACTACACTATTACTATTACTACTATAAAAATGATAATAATAATAATATTGTGGTTGTTCATACACAATTTCAGAAATTACGAATTTCCTTGTCAAATTACTAAAAATTGACATAAAAATTACTAAATTTGAAGTTTTTAATTTGGCATGTCTGAAAATGTGTACAATGGATATCCAAAATGAGTCAGATTTTGAACAAATGTGTACAATGGATATCCAAAATGAGTCAGACTTTGAACAAATGTGTACAATGGATATCCAAAATGAGTCAGACTTTGAACACATGTGTACAATTGATATCCAAAATGAGTCAGACTTTGAACACATGTGTACAATGGATATCCAAAATGAGTCAGACTTTGAACACATGTGTACAATGGATATCCAAAATGAGTCAGACTTTGAACAATTGTGTACAATTGATATCCAAAATGAGTCAGACTTTGAACACATGTGTACAATGGATATCCAAAATGAGTCAGACTTTGAACAAATGTGTACAATTGATATCCAAAATGAGTCAGACTTTGAACAAATGTGTACAATGGATATCCAAAATGAGTCAGACTTTGAACAAATGTGTACAATTGATATCCAAAATGAGTCAGACTTTGAACAAATGTGTACAATTGATATCCAAAATGAGTCAGACTTTGAACAAATGTGTACAATTGATATCCAAAATGAGTCAGATTTTAAACAAATGTGTACAATGGATATCCAAAATGAGTCAGATTTTGAACACATGTGTACAATGGATATCCAAAATGAGTCAGATTTTGAACACATGTGTACAATGGATATCCAAAATGAGTCGGACTTTGAACAAATGGGTACAATCCTTCAAAAACTGTAATTAGCCTTAAATTTGATGATGGGCAATTAGACCAAACTAGCAATAATATTATTGATAATTTAGATCAATGAATAAACTTACTATAAATAGGCAATGTAAATAGTATCTACCTCCAGAATCCACTTATAAATCTCTGGGTGGGCATAGTGGGCAGGGAGGTACTTATTGTGTCTTCTATTCCCCTATATCTGTTTTCCAACTTGCATTCTGTCTTTGTCTTGGAATGAGATTGCTTGGTTTTGTCCTGGCCCTGGTCGGGGTCCTGACTTGGAGGGAAGCAGTCAAATGCATAGTTATTGTTTTGGGAGATGATATTTTTTTTCCTTGTAAATCTGTTATGTATTATTATATTTGTTCTAATTTATAATGTAAGCATTTGAGTGTATTACTCTTAGTGGGGGCCGTTCTTGTGTCCAGATGAGACTTATTGGTGATCTCAAACTAAGAACATTGGTGGTATCCTCTTGGAATCTACATCTGATCCCTATTTGTTCCCAGTTCCCCTATGTCTTTCTTTTTCTTGGGTGCTTTAATTGTAATTCTAGAACTTTTTACTATCCCATTTTCTTCCTTTTTACTGGCGCTGATATGACCTTAATGTGTTGCAAGCGCCGTAAAACCCTTAAAAACAATAAACAAAAAAATAAACATACTCCTTATAGACAATATGAATAGTATCTACCTCCAGAATCCACTTATAAATCTGATATGACCCACCCAGATATTGAACTCCCTAAATGAACGTCCAGGTCAACAAACAGATTAAAGTGTTTCAGTACACCAAAAGAGTGTATGATTGTTACAAATGCTTAAATAATAATAAAAAAAATAAATGAATAATATGTAAACACCTTAGCAAAATATGTATTATGAGCAAAAATGGGTAAGAATACGCATTTTTTACGCAAGGTTGGCCTCAGTGTAAAATGTTTTGAGCACGTTTCGTGGATATTGCTCTCTTATTGTTAAACCTCCCAGTCAATCTGGTCATGTCTGGAAATGGAGATCAATAAGGAACATCTATATTTAAACTTGAACTTTTATATAACGCAATATCCCCTAAACATGCTCAAAGCATTTTACAATGAGTGCCAAGCTAACAACAGCAATGCTTAACATAACATGTAGGACGAGACATGATGCTTGTTAGGCGAAATTACATAATTACAGAGTTATAGTTATTTGCCGATGCAGGCCGAACAAACGACTTACCGATCACGTGTTCAATTTTTTCTCGCGTCCTCTCGTCTAATCTCGTCACTCCGGAATAGAAAGAGGAGGTGGAGCTTATATGATATAACGCAATGAAAGTTCTGTCCGATGACGGGTGGGGGGATATCACCTCTCCAAAACTTACCTTATTATATGAGATCTTGAGATTCTTATCCAATCATCGATTGCTCGTTTGACAGTTCGCTTGTGAATGGTTAGGAGACCATCTCTTGATTTATGGGCAGGCGGCTTTGCGTAAAGGCGGTGAGTGTTGTATACATCAAAGAGTACCGCTGACCGATGGGTAAATAGTGGTTGTGTAACCCAAAAGCCCTGCCGACTCGACTGCAAGCTCTTGTATGTAATAGCTGCGTCACCTCTAAACGCTCAGGAATTAATTAGTGAGGCAGGACTCAAAAACAAACAACGCTTTTGAATCACACGAGATACATCAGTGTGCTCGTCACATTGAGAATTGAAAAATGAGATATAAATCAAGAAAATCGACCGGAAAATAAAGAAACTGTCATTAAATTTTAAAAAATTGAGCAATATTTTTTTCAAAATCAATCTACTAGAAAAATTTTTATTTCTAAACCTATTTTTGTGAAACAAAGATAAATGTTCTCCTTTTTGCAAGCTGATTCAAACAATGTGGTTTTCAAATTTATCGTATACGTAATCATTTGGAAGCTCCCGAGAAAGGTATTTTTGTATAATCCCTTTCACACACACGCGCGCACGCACACACACACACACACACACACAAACATATACAAACAATACACATCTCTGGTCATCTATTGCCTATATTATTAATGTTAATATATACATCCCATGCTGATTGTCACTACCCCCCCCCCCCCCCCCCCAACCATTGCCACCATCCAAGTACCAGCGGCCATTTCTCTTTGATCTCGTATCATGGTCTACCCGAAGCCCAACACCTCGATCGTTTGTGGGTCAACCCCCCCCCCCCTTCCCCCCCTCCCCCCACATTCCCCCGTAATCAATTTATAATTTTCTCTCCGTAAAGAGCGCCACATGCACAATTATATACTATTGAATGACACTGACCTTGCCCCTCCCCTAACACATGGTAGATCCGATGCTGCATACCGCTTGAGAGCCTTCACTATCCAGATCTCGTTCATGGTCACGTGAGAAGGCTATATCCATTCGGGATCGGCGTTTGGCGTCTCGTTCGGCCCGATTTCGTTAAAAGCCTAATTTTTTCAACATGAACAACGCTGATAACAGCCAGGTACTCATTTTACACCTGAGTATGGTGAGAGAATGTGACTAAAGAGCCTTTTGCCAAGGACTGCCCCACTCAGGGCAGGACTCGAACCCAGGACTTTCTGATCGGAAGGCGAGTGTTTTACCACGAGACCACATAGCTGCACATGTTCCTTTCCCAATGCTCTGGACCAGGAAGTGATTTATAAAAACTCCTAGAACTACAAGCTGTGGACTTTTAAAAAGAATGAACAAAGATGAATATGGCAGCTTTGAAAAAGAACAAAATACCATAAACGTTTCGAGTTCAAAACCCTTCTTTAGCCATTAACAAAAACAATCCAAATTTTTTGTTGTTTTGTTAATGGCTAAAGAATGGTTTTGAGCCACTGAATATAAAAATAAAATAATAAAATAATAAAATTCCCCTTATTCATCCCATAGGGGAAATTTGTCTCTAGGGTCTATTTCAAGGGAAGACTGGAATAACCCAGGCGTTAGCTGCAGTGCAGCACCGCAAATTGAGCTAAGGCGAGGTAACTTGCTCAAGGCCACACAGTGAATCGGCGGATGATCGAACTCTGTACCTTTCGGGTACGAAGCAAAGACCGTACCGCTGAGCTGCGCTGCCCCATAAGTTAATAAATTATTTGTTAATTTCAAATTAATAACATATTTCCATTTTACTTGCAGGTGGAGTTAGAGGCTGGTTTGCGATTTGAGGAAGCTTACTACGCCCAGGTAATTTTACATAGAGATCAACCACAGTGATCAGATCAGGATGTCCCAATTTAGCAATCTGAGAAAATAAAAAAAAAAAAAGAAAGAAAACTGGAACGTTTATGTGTGTGGAAATTCAGGGCGGCCAAGTGTCCCGCACCACCTCATGTCCCGCATTTCAGCCCAGTTGTTGATAGTTATTAGTATTAGGAGAATGTGACTGTGATATATATCATCCTGTATGATCAATCAATACACATTCTGTTTGTCTTGATTAGTAATACACATTCTGTGTGTCTTGATTAGTAATACACATTCTGTGTGTCTTGATTAGTAATACACATTCTGTGTGTCTTGATTAGTAATACACATTCTGTGTGTCTTGATTAGTCCCTTCAAAGTGTATGTAGTTGATGTCGGATAATATTAAATTTTTGTAGGTCAATGGCAATGGCCGAGTTATTATTATCTGATGCCTCCAATACTAGGGTCAATGACAGCGGTATTATTATATGATGCCTCCAATACTGGGATCTATGACCGAGTTATTATTATATGATGCCTCCAATACTAGGGTCAATGACAGCGGTATTATTATATGATGCCTCCAATACTAGGGTCAACGACCGAGGTATTATTATATGATGCCTCCAATACTAGGGTCAATGACAGCGGTATTATTATATGATGCCTACAGTACTAGGGTCAACGACCGAGGTATTATTATATGATGCCTCCAATACTAGGGTCAATGACAGCGGTGATGCCTCCAGTACTAGGGTCAATGACCGAGGTAATACGATGCCTCCAGTACTAGGGTCAATGACAGCGGTACTATTATATGATGCCTCCAATACTGGGGTCAATGACCGAGTTATTATCTGATGCCTCCAATACTAGGGTCAATGACATCGGTATTATTATATGATGCCTCCAATACTAGGGTCAATGACAGCGGTATTATTATACGATGCCTCCAATACTAGGGTCAATGACAGCGGTACTATTATATGATGCCTCCAATACTAGGGTCAACGACCGAGGTATTATTATATGATGCCTCCAATACTAGGGTCAGTGGCCGAGTTATTATTATATGATGTCTCCAATACTAGGGTCAATGACCGAGTTATTATTATATGATGCTTCCAATACTAGGGTCAATGACAGCGGTATTATTATATGATGCCTCCAATAATGGGTTCAATGACCGAGATATTATTATATGATGCCTCCAATACTAGGGTCAACGACCGAGGTATTATTATATAATGCCTCCAATAATGGGTTCAATGACCGAGATATTATTATATGATGCCTCCAATACTAGGGTCAACGACCGAGGTATTATTATATGATGCCTCCAATACTAGGGTCAATGACCGAGGTATTATTATATGATGCCTCCAATAATGGGTTCAATGACTGAGTTATTATTATATGATGCCTCCAGTACTAGGGTCAATGACCGAGGTATTATTATATGATGCCTCCAATACTAGGGTCAATGACTGAGATGTTATTATATGATGCCTCCAATACTAGGGTCAATGATCGAGTTATTACTATATGATGCCTCCAATACTAGGGTCAATGACCCAGTTATTTTAAACTACATCCAATCAGTAATATTATTGTGTGCTGTCCGCTACTGACAATGTGTATTTGTGTGTGTTTGTATGTGTGTGTGTGTATTTGTGTGTGTGTGTATGTGTATGTGTATGTGTGTGTGTGTGTGTGTGTGTACGCCTATTTCTCTGTCTCTCATTTGTCCCACATTCTGCCCCAAAACGTCCCTCATTTTGACTTGTTGAACTTAGCAGCCCCTGGGTGGGGTTCCTGACCTCCCATAGTGGGCAGGGAGGTACTTGCTGTGTCTTCTATCCCTTGTATCCTGGGTGGTGTTTTTGACCTCCCATAGTGGGCAGCGAGGTACTTGCTGTGTCTTCTCTCCCCCTGTATCCTGGGTGGGGATCCTGACCTCCCATAGTGGGCAGGGAGGTACTTGCTGTGTCTTCTTTCCCCATGTATCCTGGGTGGGGTTCCTGACCTCCCATAGTGGGCAGGGAGGTACTTGCTGTGTCTTCTATCCCCCTGTATCCTGGGTGGGGATCCTGACCTCCCATAGTGGGCAGGGAGGTACTTGCTGTGTCTTCTATCCCACTATACCCGTTTTCCAAATGTTTCCTGTCATTGTCTTGGAATGAGATTACTTAGTTTTGTCCTGAACCTTGCCGGAGTTCCTTGGCTGGGAGGGAAACAGTCGAATATATAGTTATAGTTTTGGGAGATGATATTTTTTTCCTTGTAAATCATCTCTCTGTTATGCATTGTATTATGTTTAGTTTACATATTATATTATCTGATTTGTAAACATTTGAGTGTATTCCTCATAGTTGGGACCTGTGCTTGTGTCTGGATGAGACTTTTAGGTGATCTCAAACTAAATACATTGACGGTGTGCTCTTGGAATCTACATATGTTCCCTATTTGAACCAATTCCCCTTTGTCTCACCTTATCTTTTGTGCTTTAATTGTAATTCTAGAACTTTTTACTATCCCATTTTCTTCCTTTTTACTGGCGCTGATATGACCTTAATGTGTTGCAAGCGCCATGAAACCCTTAAAAACAAAAACAAAACAACTTAGCAGCCCGAAATGACCCTTGCGTGTCCCAGGATGTTTTGTTTTTGACAAGCAAAGTAAAACATAGAACAGAAAATCTCTAAATCTAGATTATGTTGTACAATAGTCCAAACATACTTGTGTTTTTTAGATCATGACGGTGTTGTTAGTGTTAGGGTGTTGACCTGATTTAGCTCTTTGAAAAGTTAGCCGCTATGAATTTATTTAAAAAAATGACACCCTACATGAAGTTGTCGCTAGGCATTGTGGGAAGGAATAGCATTGACTTATCAAACTCATTTTCACGCCACGACCAAACAAAAGAAAAATCCGAGCACTCACTTTCGCCAACCACATAACCGAAAACCCCATTGACAGGTACGCCACAAACAATTCGAACTGCTTCAAAATCCCACAGACAAGAACACAAAACTACGGAAATTATTTCTTCATTAGAACTATCTCAGAGTGGAATGGGCTGGATGAACTGGTCACCATGGCACCACACCTAAACGATTTCAAGGCCCGCCCACGCCCAATGAGGACGCCGCTGAAATACAACCAGACCATTGGTTTCTTCAGCGCCAACCATACAGATACAGATACAAACAAGTGATATCATCAGGAATCGCCCATGTTTTCACTGTGAGATCCTGGGCGGGATCCTTTGACCTCCTATGGTGGGCAGGAGGTCAAGCTATGTCTTCTATCCTCTTATATCTGTTTTCCAAGTCGCTTTCTGTCTTTGTCTTGGAATGGGATTACTTAGTTTTGTCTCAGCCGTGGCTGGAGTCCTTGACTGGGAGGGAAATAGTCAAATATATAGTTATAGTTTTGGAAGATGATATTTCTTTCTTTGTAAATCATGTTTTGTTAATTATCTATTCTCTAAACATTTTAGTGTGTAACCTTTAGTGAGACTGTGCTGGTGTCTGGATGAGACTTTTGTGTAGTCTCAAACTAAGTATGTCTTGGAATCTACATCTGTTCCCTATTGGTATCATTCCCCTTTGTCTTACTTTTTCCTCGTCCTTTTATTGTACATCTAGAATGTTTTTACTATCCAATTTTCTTCCTCTTTATTGATGCTGATATGACATAATTGTGTCTTGAGTGCCGTAAAACCCTTAAAAACAAACAGAAACGTCATTGTGAGATAACGCCACCTAGGCAAGAAATGAAAAAGAAACAAGTGGAAAATATGAGAGATATGACCAAATGCCTGAGAAGGATCCTGAGGATATTTTGGCCTAAAGTAATTTCAAACAAAGAACAGGCTAAACGCACTGAATTTGAACCAGTATCTGAAGTTGTAAAGAGAAGATGGAAATGGACTGGACATGTCCTCAGAATGGATCTGAGTGCCATTCCCAGGATAGCCCTGAAGTGGACCGACCCACCAGGGTACGAGAAGATGTGGCCACCCGCTCTAGATCTGGAGGATGAGCTTAAAGCTAGTGGTTGGTCTTGGGATGACAAAAATTGCCTCCAACCGAGAAAGATGGCGCCCCAACGTGTCAGCCTTATGTGGTGGTCAAGCTTCAAGATGGAGTTCCCTGTCAGCCTTATGTGGTGATCAAGCATCAAGATGGCGTTCCATCTCAGCCTTATGTGGTGATCAAGCATCAAGATGGCGTTCCATCTCAGCCTTATGTGGTGATCAGGCATTAAGATGGCGTTACACTGTGTCAGCCTTATGTGGTGATCAGGCACCAAGATGGCGTTCCACTGTGTCAGCCTTATGTGGTGATCAGGCACCAAGATGGAGTTCCCTGTCAGCCTTATGTGGTGATCAGGCACCAAGATGGAGTTCCCTGTCAGCCTTAAGTGGTGATCAGGCACCAAGATGGAGTTCCCTGTCAGCCTTATGTGGTGATCAGGCACCAAGATGGTGTTCCCTGTCAGCCTTATGTGGTGATCAAGCATCAAGATGGAGCTCCACCGTGTCAGCCTAATGTGCTGATCAGGCACCAAGAGGATGAATAAGTAGATAAGACAAAGGAAAGTCAAACTGGATGTTGTGGTGGCCTTTAGAAAAGTCGATTTTGACATTTACGATGTTTCACTTTATTTGACTTTAAAAGTCGTTCATCATGGTCTGCCTCATAACACATTCTCTCTTTAGAACCACAGGAGTTAAACGATTGATAGTCCTTCGTTCCTACAGAAAGCTACAGTCATATATACAGAAAGAGTAATTTTGAGAAAGAGATCTTGATGGAGAAACATGCAGAGCTCAACGAGGGACAGACGATGGTACAAGTGTCATGACACGAACTGGAGAGATGATGGTGATGATGATGATTATGATGATGATGATGATGATTTTAATGACAGCACTATTCTATCATTTTTCATTCGTCTTTTAGAGTCTCTTTCATCAAGTTTTGTCGACAAAGGGAAAACCCGTCACGACTATGTGAATTAAATAGAATCCTATGTATCATTCGATTTATTATTTGATGGTGTTTGTTTGTTTTCTATATATTGGTTTATTCTTTTCTATATATATATATTAAATAGGTAGATAGTTAGATGGTGGAAGGTTTGTGTGTGTGTGTGTGTGTGTGTTTGTGAGAAATATATATTTATATATATATAATATATATATATATATATATATATATATATATATATATATATATATATTATATATATATATATATATATATATATATATATATATATATATATATATATATATATATATATATATATATAGACAGAGAGAGAGAGAGATTTGAATGGATTGATGTTATTGTTATGCACCTAGAACTTTATTGTATAGAGGATTAGGTGCAATATATATAAATGTCATTATTATTATTATTATTATTATTATTATTATTGTTATTGTTATTATTATTATTATTATTATTATTATTATTATTATTGTTATTGTTATTGTTATTATTATTATTCCTTATTATTATTATTATTATTATTATTATTATTATTATTATTATTATTATTATTATTATTATTATTATTATTATTATTATTATCTTCTACAGGTCATCCCAACCAAAGACAGGATAGAAGGACTCAAGGCCTTCCGAGAAAAACGTCCCCCCAAGTATGAGGGACATTAGATGTAGTAGAGTCACCTCGTTCCAGCGCCCCCACCCCCCTCCCAACACCCTTATATACCACCAGCCTCGAGTATAGCCAACATTTTGCCTGTAACAAATCGTTTCTCTTTTAAGAAATGCCAAAACCTCATTATACTATAGCGCCATCTGCCACCTGACACATCTGATGGCGAGAACGCTTTAAACAATAATAATAGAAAAAAAAAAATTTGTTTTACCGTCTATGCTAAGTTTAATAAACGAAGTTTATTAACGAAGTTTATTCAATTTTAGGCTTTCGCCAATAAATCAACAATTTGATGCCAACATACATGAAAGTGGAAAAGAAAGAAAAAAAAAAGGTAAATGGAACCAAAAAATAAACTGATACACCACACAAAAATACAACAATCGTAATACCATCAATGCGTACAATAATAATAATAATAGTAATAATAATAATAATAATAATAATAATAATAATGATAAGAAGAAGAAGAAGAACAAGAAGAACAAGAACAAGAAGAACAAGAACAAGAAGAAAAAGGAATGACATAATCAGTCGGATGGTGAAAAGGTTTGAGCTAAGATATTGCCAAGTTTAGTTAGAAGGTCAATTTTTATCCAAAATGAGTTCTTGTCATAAATTATTAAATCAACCATTTTTGTACATCTTCGGGAAATATCAAAGCTTAACTTCACTTCTAAAATTTTTTTACAGCTAGTCACGTTGAAAAAGTATGAAACTTGAGAAAAGTTGCTGGATACCTTTCCCATACATCTGACCAAAACTTCATGAAAAATCATCCGATTTACTTCAAATAAAGATTAAAATGCTCTGGGGAGCATATTCTTTCAGAAAATGAAAAAAAAAAAAAAAAAAAAATGCAAAACCAACATTTTTACCTTCAGACTGATTATGTCATGCACTGACAGAATTTTCCTAAAGTTTTTGATCACAATGAAAAAAAAAAAACGGTGTCAGATAGATGGGATTTGGCCATTTAAAAAAAATGTGTAATTACCATCTGTTTCGACTTATTTATTAAAATCTTTCCAATTTGAGTTCAGATAAAGATCCAAATAATTGTAGAATCCCATACAACACTGACATATTATAGTGATTCCAACTACTGCTAGAATCCCATACAACACTGACATATTATAGTGATTCCAAATACTGCTAGAATCCCATACAACACTGACATATTATAGTGATTCCAAATACTGCTAGAATCCCATACAACACTGACATATTATAGTGATTCCAAATACTGCTAGAATCCCATACAACACTGACATATTATAGTGATTCCAAATACTGATAGAATCCCATACAACACTGACGTATTATAGTGATTCCAAATACTGCTAGAATCCCATACAACACTGACATATTATAGTGATTCCAAATACTGCTAGAATCCCATACAACACTGACATATTATAGTGATTCCAAATACTGCTAGAATCCCATACAACACTGACATATTATAGTGATTCCAAATACTGCTAGAATCCCATACAACACTGGCATATTATAGTGATTCCAAATACTGCTAGAATCCCATACAACACTGACATATTATAGTGATTCCAAATACTGCTAGAATCCCATACAACCCTGACATATTATAGTGATTCCAAATACTGCTAGAATCCCATACAACACTGACATATTATAGTGATTCCAAATACTGCTAGAATCCCATACAACACTGACATATTATAGTGATTCCAAATACTGATAGAATCCCATACAACACTGGAATATTATAGTGATTCCAAATACTGCTAGAATCCCATACAACACTGACATATTATAGTGATTCCAAATACTGCTAGAATCCCATACAACACTGACATATTATAGTGATTCCAAATACTGCTCGAATCCCATACAACACTGACATATTATAGTGATTCCAAATACTGCTAGAATCCCATACAACACTGACATATTATAGTGATTCCAAATACTGCTAGAATCCCATACAACACTGACATATTATAGTGATTCCAAATACTGCTAGAATCCCATACAACACTGACATATTATAGTGATTCCAAATACTGCTAGAATCCCATACAACACTGACATATTATAGCGATTCCAAATACTGCTAGAATCCCATACAACACTGACATATTATTGTTGTGTTTTTGACGGGCCTCCAGATTAATATTGTGGAATCACTCAACTCAGAAGCGTTAAGTGATATGTGAGAGAACAGTTTATTACTGTGTATAAGTTACAGTATATACAAATATATCGCAACAACATTTTAAGAAGGAAAAATAGTATAAGTAACTCAACTATGAAAAGTAAGGAACAAAGAGTGCATCCTTCTCTAGGGCATGCCACTCTGATATTTGTTAAGCACAAATAATATTTTAACAATGGACTTAATGAATAATAACTAATTAAGCTGTAACTAAAATCAATTAGCTAATAACTAAGGGGAGCAACTCTTTCCTAGAGTAACTCTATGTATAAGTCCATAACACCTCCCTGTTTTGCCTGAGAAGTAGGTTTCGAAGGTTCGAAGGCTAAAATCGATTGGGGTATTTTCTGGTACGACACGATCTTCTCAGTTGGACACGATCCGATTCACGATTCGATTCTGCTCCGGGGGTAGCTGCATTCGATCATGAACGCTCACAATAATCACCGATAGGATTAGTAATGAAATCGTCCTCTATGGTATCATTTGCTGAAGCAGATACGTTTTGGCGAGGAAGGTTGTAACGTGGTCTTATTTGTTCAATATGACGCTTCCACGTTGTTCCGTCTCTCTGGAGAGTTACCATGACATGACGTGGTCCCAACACTTTGGTGACAGTTGCGGGAATCCATTTCGCCTCTCTGTCATTTCGATTACCAAAACGTAAGGAATAAATGTGTGTCCCAACTTTATAACGCGTTTTTGTTACACGTGGTTTGGAATTTGAGGTGGACATTGGGCGGAGTGTGTCGATCAATGTGCGAATTTGACGTCCATGAAGCAATTCACTAGGTGACGAGCCAGAAGCTAAAGGTGTGCGACGATATTGCATAAGAAATTGTTGCAAGGCTTGTCTTGGAGGAAAAGACGATTTTCTCAAAGCCTTTTTAAAACTTCCCACAAGTCGTTCTGCTGCACCGTTTGTAGCGGGATGATAGGGAGCTCCAGTGAGATGTTTGATTCCCCTCTCCCTACACCATGTCTGAAATTCGTCAGAAGTGAAGCATGCTGCGTTGTCCGACACGATAGCGTGAGGATAGCCGAAGTGAGCGAAGTCCTCTTCCAGAAGGCTAGTTGTTGCTTTCGTTGACGTCGAACTGGTTGCGTGAATGCATGGGTAATTTGAGTAGGCGTCGACCATTACTAACCAGTTGTTACCCATAAAATTCACTGCGTGATCGATGTGCATTCGACTCCACGGTGAGTCTGGCGTTATCCATGGATGGTTTGGCTCCTTTGGTGGGTTGTTTTGATGTTCTGCACACGTAACACATCCACGACACGTATTGACGATGTCAGAATCAATACCTGGCCAATATACGATCGTTCGCGCTAATTGTTTCATGCGTTGCATGCCGAAATGACCGTTGTGAAGGATATTGAGGACGTCTCGTTGTAAACTCTTAGGAATAACTATTCTTGATCCGTAGAATAAACATCCATGAGACGTTGACAGCGTGTCCTTCATCTTGAAGAATGGTTTAAGATTGTCCGTTTTGGAATCTGGTTTAGACCATTTACGAGTCGTATTTCTCATGACAACGGATATGGTGTCATCTTTAGCGGATTCTCTAGCGATGACTCCGGGGTCAGTAGCTCTTAGCTGTTTTCCAACTGTAGAGATTGTAAACACAGTGTTGACATCTTCTCCATCTTCCTCTCTGTCGAAGACTGGGTCGGCACTTGCAGGAAGTCTGCTCAGTGCATCAGCGTTGCCATGGTGAGCTGTCTTACGATATTCAATTCTATAGTCGTACTGACTTAGTGTCAAAGCCCATCTGGCCAGGCGGTTGGCAGCTAAAGCAGGTACTGGTTTTCTTGGACCAAAGAGCGACAATAAAGGTTTGTGATCGGTGACGAGTATGAAATTGCGACCGTAAAGAAATTGATGAAATTTACTCAGCGCAAAAATGATTGATAACGCTTCCTTCTGAATCTGACTGTATCTTCGCTGAGTATTGTTCAAAATGTTAGAAGCATTGGCAATCGGTCTTTCACTACCGTCTGGGAAACGATGGAATAACACGACTCCGATTCTATCATTTGATGCGTCACAAGACATACCCACGTCGAGAGATGGATCAAAATGCACAAGAATTGTCTCGTCACAAAGAAGTCTCTTCGCATGTTGAAAAGCTGTTTGTTCTTTAGCTGTCCATTTCCATTTAACTTCTTTCTTGGTTAACTGATAGAGGGGCTCTAAGACAGTTGAAAGATTTGGTAAACATTTCGAATACAATTGTACTTGTCTTAAGAACGATTTTAGGCTCGATACATTAGTGGGTGGTGGCATTTTAGTGATTGCATCAACCTTTGTACCTTTTTCAATTCCGTCTTTTGATAGTAGATGACCCAAGTACTCACATTGTGATTCTGCGAAAGAACATTTTTGGAGATTACAGCGAAGTCCCTTATCATGAAGTCGCTGTAATAATCTTCGCAGATTGTGTCAATGATCGGTGGAATCCTTGCCACTCACAAGGATATCGTCGATATAGACTGCGACACCTGGAAGATCCTGAGTCAGTTGATCCATTATTTGTTGAAAATATCCGGGAGCTGAACTGATGCCAAAAGGTAGTCTCGTTTGAAGGAGAACACCTTTATGCGTGCTGAGTGCGAGGCGTTCTTGTGATTTTGGTGACAACGGGATTTGTGTGTAAGCCTCGGCTAGGTCGATTTTGGAAAATCCGTAGCCTCCTCCTAATTTGCGCATGAGGTCCTCAGGTAACGGTATCGGATATCTGTGAGTTTCCAATTGCGGATTAACTGTAACAGAGTAGTCTCCGCATACTCGAATTTTCGGTCTCTCACCACTGATTGTCATCTTTTTTATTGGCACAATCGGTGTTCCAAATTCGTTGAAGGATGTAGGTTTCCAAATACCCTTTGCAATACCGGCATCCAAGCTCTTGTTGAGGTCGTCTTGGATCGCATAGGGGACGGAACGAGGCTTGTGAAACACAGGCGTCACATCGGCTTTAAATTTAATGTCAAGTTCAAAATCTTTCAATTTACCGAGTTCTGGTTTGAAAACATCAGGAAATTCTGCACACACTTGTTTACATGCCTTTTGAAGATGTGACATGTTTGTTGCGGGCTTACTACGAACAGATTTTACTTTTTTCGTTTGAAACAGTTCATCTACTGAAACATTGAGCATTTGTATGGCAGAACGTCCTAATAAGTGTAACGGCATAGTGGTGACAACAAAATTTATCTCGCGGCACGTATCGTTCACAGACACCGGCAAGAAAACAGTTCCAATGACGGGGAGTTCCTGGTTGGATGCACATTGATACTTAATGTTGGCATTACAGAGTTGTGGTTTGCCAATCCTCTCCCATGTTCTAGTAGAAATGAAATTGTCACCAGTCCCTGTATCTATTTCGAAAACAATTTCATGGTTGAATACAGTCGTAGCTAACTTAAGCGGTGTCACTGAAACGAAATTGACCCGTGACATGCGACGAATCGTGTTGATGTTAGGCGAACTCGACATTCTCTTTTTACGTCTACAGGCTCTTTCGATGTGTCCAGTGTTCTGGCAGAAGCGACACACGGCTGTTTTGAATTTGCAGTTTTGTCTGTTGTGGCGCCCATCGCATCTCGAGCAGGTTTGATTTTTATTATCAAAATCCTTTGTCGGCTCTGTCTGTCTTTCATTCGAACGTTTGATGTGCTGTTTGTTTTGACTGCCTTGCTGAATTATCGGAATCTGTTTTCTTTGAGGCTTAATTTTATGGACCTCGGGTTGAACAGATAATGCAGTCTCGTTAGCCACTTTTGAGGCATCTTCTATCTCCGTGGCGACCTCGATGGCTTTGTTAAACGAAAGCTCGTCCTCCTTGTGCTTGAATAGCGCTTCAAGAACAGCTGTGTTGTTAACTGCACACATGAAACAGGTACGCATAGCTTCATCCAAGGGGTTTTCAATGGATGGGAAATCGCATGTGACAGCGCTCTGGCGAATTCTAGCTGCCAATTCCTGAATAGTTTCGCCTGGTTTCCTCTGGAGGCTCGTCCAAAATTTATAACGTTCTCTGACAACAAATAGTCGAGGGTGATACTGCTCCATCATATATTTTTCGATATCTGGAAGACTGAGGGCAGTTATCGCCTTAGCTGGTGTTTCTTGACTCGCCATGTTAGTCAGTATTTTGTAAACAACCGGCGATTGGTTGACAAGGAAAACGTCTGCTTTCTTCTCATCAGGTACGGAGTGAGCAGTTAAAAACGTATTAAAACGATGCCAGTAGTCGCTCCATATCTCTAAGGCAGGGTCGAATGCGACAAAGCTCGGAATAGCTGGAGGTTTTGGTAAACATGTATTGCTACCGGTCATTAGTTTCATGAACATTTCCATCTGCTTTTCTTGTCGTTCAACGACTTGCTTCATTTGCTCATTTTGCTGTTCAATCTGTTGTTGTAATATGGTTATGAGCTCTTTATTTGACATGATGACAGTACTGCTGACACGACTATATTATGTACAATAAAGGTACGAAGATAGGACGCGAGCGAAGGGTAGTAAATTATTGACGAAATATAACTATAATTACTCCCCCAAGCGTCCGACTGCTTGGTTGTATGAAGACGACGTACCGTTTTGTTTTCTTTCGTGACGTAGGCAGTTGACCTCAGCGCCCACGAGCTGTGGCGGGAAAAAAAAGGCGGGAAGGCTTCTTACCACGTGATGGGCGGCTGTCCACGAAGAAGGCGTCTTACCACGTGCTGACGACACTGCAGGCAGAAAAGGCACTTGCTCCGGTTTTCTCGGCTGGCAGGTTTCCGTCCGTGGTGTGTTGGCTTTTCGACTGACGTCACAAAACGCTCCAATAGGCTGATGCGCAGGATAAAGATGAAAAATCCTCGTCGCCAATGTTGCGTTTTTGACGGGCCTCCAGATTAATATTGTGGAATCACTCAACTCAGAAGCGTTAAGTGATATGTGAGAGAACAGTTTATTACTGTGTATAAGTTACAGTATATACAAATATATCGCAACAACATTTTAAGAAGGAAAAATAGTATAAGTAACTCAACTATGAAAAGTAAGGAACAAAGAGTGCATCCTTCTCTAGGGCATGCCACTCTGATATTTGTTAAGCACAAATAATATTTTAACAATGGACTTAATGAATAATAACTAATTAAGCTGTAACTAAAATCAATTAGCTAATAACTAAGGGGAGCAACTCTTTCCTAGAGTAACTCTATGTATAAGTCCATAACAATTATAGTGATTCCAAATACTGCTAGAATCCCATACAACACTGACATATTATAGTGATTCCAAATACTGCTAGAATCCCATACAACACTGGCATATTATAGTGATTCCAAATACTGCTAGAATCCCATACAACACTGACATATTATAGTGATTCCAAATACTGATAGAATCCCATACAACACTGACATATTATAGTGATTCCAAATACTGCTAGAATCCCATACAACACTGACATATTATAGTGATTCCAAATACTGCTAGAATCCCATACATTACTGGCATATTATAGTGATTCCAAATACTGCTAGAATCCCATACAACACTGACATATTATAGTGATTCCAAATACTGCTAGAATCCCATACAACACTGACATATTATAGTGATTCCAAATACTGCTAGAATCCCATACAACACTGACATATTATAGTGATTCCAAATACTGCTAGAATCCCATACAACACTGACATATTATAGTGATTCCAAATACTGCTAGAATCCCATACAACACTGACATATTATAGTGATTCCAAATACTGCTAGAATCCCATACAACACTGACATATTATAGTGATTCCAAATACTGCTAGAATCCCATACAACACTGACATGTTATAGTGATACCAAATACTGCTAGAATCCCATACAACATTGACATATTATAGTGATTCCAAATACTGCTAGAATCCCATACAACACTGACATATTATAGTGATTCCAAATACTGATAGAATCCCATACAACATTGACATATTATAGTGATTCCAAATACTGCTAGAATCCCATACAACATTGACAGACAGTGATTCCAAATACTGCTAGAATCCCATACAACATTGACATATTATAGTGATTCCAAATACTGATAGAATCCCATACAACACTGACATATTATAGTGATTCCAAATACTGATAGAATCCCATACAACACTGACATATTATAGTGATTCCAAATACTGATAGAATCCCATACAACATTGACATATTATAGTGATTCCAAATACTGCTAGAATCCCATACAACACTGACATATTATAGTGATTCCAAATACTGATAGAATCCCATACAATATTGATATGTAGTGATTCCAAATACTGCTAGAATCCCATACAACACTGACATGTTATAGTGATTCCAAATACTGATAGAATCCCATACAACACTGACATATTATAGTGATTCCAAATACTGCTAGAATCCCATACAACACTGACATATTATAGTGATTCCAAATACTGATAGAATCCCATACAACACTGGCATATTATAGTGATTCCAAATACTGCTAGAATCCCATACAACACTGACATATTATAGTGATTCCAAATACTGATAGAATCCCATACAACACTGACATATTATAGTGATTCCAAATACTGCTAGAATCCCATACAACACTGACATATTATAGTGATTCCAAATACTGCTAGAATCCCATACAACACTGGCATATTATAGTGATTCCAAATACTGCTAGAATCCCATACAACACTGACATATTATAGTGATTCCAAATACTGCTAGAATCCCATACAACACTGACATGTTATAGTGATACCAAATAATGCTAGAATCCCATACAACATTGACATATTATAGTGATTCCAAATACTGCTAGAATCCCATACAACACTGACATATTATAGTGATTCCAAATACTGATAGAATCCCATACAACATTGACAGATAGTGATTCCAAATACTGATAGAATCCCATACAACACTGACATGTTATAGTGATTCCAAATACTGCTAGAATCCCATACAACACTGACATATTATAGTGATTCCAAATACTGTAGAATCCCATACAACACTGACATTATAGTGATTCCAAATACTGATAGAATCCCATACAACACTGACATAATAGTGATTCCAAATACTGCTAGAATCCCATACAACACTGACATATTATAGTGATTCCAAATACTGCTAGAATCCCATACAACACTGACATGTATAGTGATTCCAAATACTGATAGAATCCCATACAACACTGACATATTATAGTGATTCCAAATACTGTAGAATCCCATACAACACTGACATGTTATAGTGATTCCAAATACTGTAGAATCCCATACAACACTGACATATTATAGTGATTCCAAATACTGATAGAATCCCATACAACACTGACATGTTATAGTGATTCCAAATACTGCTAGAATCCCATACAACACTGACATATGTATTATGTGAATCCATAAACTACTGCTTAGAATCCCAATACCTAAATCCATTGACATGTTATAGTGATTCCAAATACTGATAGAATCCCATACACAACTTGACATTATGTGATCAAAGTAGCTCTGATTATTCCAAATACTGCTAGAATCCCATACAACATTGACATGTTATAGTGATTCCAAATACTGATAGAATCCCATACAACACTGACATATTATAGTGATTCCAAATACTGCTAGAATCCCATACAACATTGACAGATAGTGATTCCAAATACTGATAGAATCCCATACAACACTGACATGTTATAGTGATACCAAATACTGATAGAATCCCATACAACACTGACATATTATAGTGATTCCAAATACTGCTAGAATCCCATACAATATTGATAGGTAGTGATTCCAAATACTGCTAGAATCCCATACAACACTGACATATTATAGTGATTCCAAATACTGCTAGAATCCCATACAATATTGATATGTAGTGATTCCAAATACTGATAGAATCCCATACAACACTGACAGATAGTGGATACAAATACTGCTAGAATCCCATACAACATTGACATATTATAGTGATTCCAAATACTGCTAGAATCCCATACAACACTGACATATTATAGTGATTCCAAATACTGCTAGAATCCCATACAACACTGACATGTTATAGTGATTCCAAATACTGCTAGAATCCCATACAACATTGACATATTATAGTGATTCCAAATACTGCTAGAATCCCATACAACATTGACATATTATAGTGATTCCAAATACTGATAGAATCCCATACAATATTGATATGTAGTGATTCCAAATACTGCTAGAATCCCATACAACATTGACATATTATAGTGATTCCAAATACTGCTAGAATCCCATACAACACTGACATGTTATAGTGATTCCAAATACTGCTAGAATCCCATACAACACTGACAGATAGTGGATACAAATACTGCTAGAATCCCATACAACATTGACAGATAGTGAATACAAATACTGCTAGAATCCCAAACAACGATATATCGAGGTTTCACTTTAGTTCTCAAACAACATAGCTTCTGCAATATCCAAATCAACAACAACAACAACAACATCATCATCAACACCACCACAGACGGCGATGGACAATGATGACAGTCGCAAATACTCATTTCCGTAACACCACGTTATGTACCCTTCATTCAAGTATAATTGATATTGTTGTGGTCAATGTAAATTTTGTGGCTGAAGTAGGGTTTTGAGCCCAAAACATGGCTTTGCTCAAACCTTGGATATATTGTTGATTTTAGTTTGGAAAAATGGAATTGATTTTGTTTTGAGTGTATGTGTGTGTGTGTGTATGTGTGTGTGTGTGTGTGTGTGTTTATGTGAGCGTATGCATGTGAGTTTGTGTGTTTATGTGAATGTATATGTGTGTGTGTTTATGTGAGCGTATGCATGTGAGTTTGTGTGTTTATGTGAATGTATGTGTGTGTGTATGTTTATGTGAACGTATGCATGTGAGTTTGTGTGTTTATGTGAATGTATGTGTGTGTGTGTTTATGTGAGCGTATGCATGTGAGTTTGTGTGTTTATGTGAATGTATGTGTGTGTGTGTGTTTATGTGAGCGTATGCATGTGAGTTTGTATGTTTATGTGAATGTATGAATGTGTGTGTGTGTGTTTATGTGAGCGTATGAATGTATGAATGTGTCTTCATATCGCTAGGGGAACTAGGAACTCAATCCTTGGAATTGTGCAAATTTTTGATGAAAGCATGAAATTCTCATGGTTGATGGTGCAAGTTTTAAGAAATAAAATTTGATATATTATTGAGACCATAACTCTCTCTTTTGCCATACAGTCAAAATATTTTATTTGAATGTTAAGGGAGCGGGTGGTTGGATGGGAGCATCACCCTTGAATCATATACCTATGATGTTCGCATGGGTGTACGATCCGATAGTGATGTCGTTTCTTCTTCTCTTTACTAGCCTATCCTGCTTCTTTGGTTTGTGATTGTATTTTTGACAGGGGATTATTTTTTTTCTGTAAATCTTCTGCCTGTTTGTTCTTGGTTATTTATAATTTAGCTTATGATATTTTTAGGCTATGATTTTGATTGACATTTGTACTATTTTTGTTAGATTGCTTGTTTTTTTGTTTCGGCGGTCTCTCACATAACCTCAATTGTGTTGGAAGAGACCTAAAGCAACAAACAAACAAAAAAAAAAAATGTTAAGGGAAAATTTTGGAAGCCAATAAAATAATGCATCGCATCGGTGGGGTCTAACTTCCTGTCCAATATGTCCACGCTGTGGGCAAGAACCCGAGACGGCAGAGCATCTAGTCGAAAGGTGTGTTGTGACGATGCTAATGCTACCCGGCGGTTTTGCGACAGTGCACGAATGCGGACCGGACTTTGCTGATTGGTCGATCGTCATAACATAATAGTGTGAACCATAAGAGGCTGCTGCCATCGCGCTGGTTCAAGGGTAGGCTACTCTAAAAATAATTATTTTGAAAGTGAATCTGTTTGACAGGCCTTTAATTTTGTGGGGTTTTCGACTTCCCATGGTGGGCAATGAGGAACTTGCTGTGTCTTCTATACCCATCTGTTTTCCAATTGCTTTCTGTCTTTGTTTTGGAATGAGATTACTTAGTTTTGCCCTTGGCTGGGAGGGAAAAAGTCGAATCTATAATTATATTTTTGGGAGATGATATGTATTTTCCCTGTAATAATAATAATAATAATAATGCTGAAAACTTATATAGCGCTATAACTCAGAGACACCAGACTCTAAGCGCTTAAATTACAAATTACTTTGGCTGAAACATACTCGTTCACAAACACAAGCACACACACACACACACATACACACACACACAACACAACACACAACACAAACCAAACCTATCTTGCTTCTCATACCATCTACTAAAATCGAAACAAATATGTTTTAAGCGAACGTTTAAAAATAGACAAAGATTCTTTTTCACAAATGCTCTGCGGTAAGGCGTTCCAAATAGAGGGTCCGAAATGAGAAAAGGATCTCATTCCAGCATTTTTCCGAATTCGAGGGACAACTAGTTTTGTGGAATCACTGGCCGAACGTAAGGGGCGGGTTTTGAATATCTTTCAATTAGTTCTGAAAGGTAGGAAGGGGCAGTACCTTCAAGACAACGATACACTAAAACACAAGCTTTGAATTTAATTCTTTTCTCAACAGGCAGCCAATGCAGGTCATGAAGTAGAGGTCCGGCAGAGTCGCACCTATGCTTCATAAATACTAGTCTGGCAGCGCTGTTTTGGACAATCTGAAGACGTTTCAGATTGTATTGCGAAACGCCAAACAACAGAGCATTACAATAATCCAATTTCGATAGTACGAGGGACACAACCAGGTGCTTGGTCACATCCTCAGATATGAACCGTCTAATGGAAGCAATCTTTTTTAGTTGGAAAAAGAGAGATCTAACCAAATTATTAACCTGATGCTCCATCGACAGTCCAGAGTCTAAGAATGTGCCAAGGTTTTTCACTTTGTCAACAATTTGAATAGAGGCTTTTCCACTTCCTGTTCCCCACATACAGCACCTCCGTCTTATCATCATTCAGTTTCAGTCTGTTCTCATTCATCCATTTCTTAACACTTTGGATACAATTTTTACTATTGGCTGATACTTCTTGTAAATTTCTCATATTGGAAACGCAGTACAATTGCGTATCATCAGCGTATTGATGGTAAGACAGACCAAAACTTCTGATGATTTTAGACAGAGGGCCAACGTACAAAACAAAAAGAACGGGTCCAAGTACTGAACCCTGGGGAACCCCACAATCAAGAAAGATTTCCTCCGATCTATATTCATCCACCGTAATAATCTGTTTACGATTAAACAAATATGACCTAAACCAATCAAGCGCTGCACCAGACACGCCATAAGTAATTTCAAGACGTTTGAGAAGAAGATTGTGATCAATAGTATCAAAAGCAGACGATAGGTCAAGCAAATTCAGCAAAGAACATGAACCATTGTCTATAACAGAGAGGAGATCATTAACAACCCTAACAAGTGCGGTTTCCGTCGAATGATGTTGCCTATAAGCAGACTGAAATTTTTCTTCAAGACAATTATTTTTAAGATGAGACAGTAATTGTTTCAAAACAAGCTTTTCTAAGATCTTAGAGAGAAAAGGAAGATTAGAGACAGGGCGATAGTTTTTTAAGTTCTCTTTATCGAGATCAGGTTTTTTCAAAAGGGGTTTGACATGAGCAACTTTGTAAATGTCTGGTACAGCACCTGACTGCAACGAATTATTAACAATACATGTAAATGGTGTTAAAATTACATCAATGCATTTTTTTAGAATGGCAGTATTTAAGGGGTCTAAATCACAACTTTTAGTTGGAGACGACATAATGCAATCACGTAAGTCAGCTTCAGTAATCTTTGAAAAATGTGTTAACGAATCACCATGAAACTTGTCAAATGTTGTAGGGATCGATTCAGACGAGAGTTCCTTCCTGATGGTATCCGTTTTTTCTTTAAAATATTGACCAAAGCGAGTTGGTAGATATGCACGATCGATTAAAGATGGGAGAGCTGGTTGCGTCTGTTGTCCCAGCAGTTCCTTGGTCAAGGCAAAGAATTGTCTCGAACGTCCCACGTTTTTGAGGCTTTCTTCATAGAATTTCTTTTTGGCCCTGAAATTGACGGCTTTTGCATCATTTCTAGCCGCGATGTATCGCTTCTTATCGACAGCATCTCTGGACTTGAGCCATTTTCTTTCTGCCCGCCTCCTGGCTAATCCATTCAATTTTATTTCGGTATTATACCAGGGTGCTTGACGTCTCACTTTTACTGCTCTAGTTGTTAAGGGAGCATGCTTGTCCACCGTACCAACAATTGACTCGTGGAGACCATTCGCATCATGTTTATTTTTAACGTTATGGTCAAGGTCTTGTTTAAAAATGTTCATGTTTATATTCTTCAAATTACGAGATGTTATCATCTTTTTTACTTCGTGCTTCATTGGAAATAAAACGCAAAACACAATTAAATGATGGTCAGAGATTAATTTATCAATATTTGAGACAGGTGAAGAGAGAGAATGTTCAATGTCTGTAATGACATGATCTATTGTGTGGCCATGGTTGTTTGTAGGACCGCTTACAAGTTGAATATAGTTGTTTGTGTCAATAATCTCCCGAAATACTTTCGATTCATTTTTGTTTCCGAAATAATCAATGTTAAAATCACCCATAAAAATATTATGCTTTTTGTTAATGGATTGCATAGACATAAATTCTCCGAACTCAGATAAAAAATCAATTGTTGATATTTTGTTTTGTTGGCTTGGTGGTGGGCGGTAGACACAGTGAAACGACTTTTTAAAATTATTTTCATGAATGGCAAATCCAGCGTATTCAAAACTTCTAAAATTATCATGGTGAAATGATATCTTGTCAAAGAGTGACAAGTTGTAAATAATTGCAATACCACCTCCTTTCCTCCCAATGCGTGGAAATGATTTAATACAAAAGCCTTCGGGTGTAATTGCTTTCATAATTGGATCATCATATGAATGATTAAGCCATGTTTCCAAGATGACAAAAATATTAATTTTATGATCTTCAATAATGTCGATTATGTCTTGAGTTTTATTACGACACGATCTAACATTTAGTAATCCAATTTTTAAACTGGTATGATCACTACGTGCAGGTTGTTGTTGTTGTTGTTGTTGTTGTTGTTGTTGTTGTTGTTGTTGTTGCTCAAGACGGTGCTGTTGCTGCGAGTTGTTGTCATGGTGGTCGTTAATTTCATACTGACTGTCACGGACAGTGTTGACATTTGACAAGGAACGGTGAGGATTACTCATTGAAGTGATTAGATTGGATGGGGGACGAGTGTTGATAAATTAAAGCGAGGATCGAGGTCGTAGGGGGAGCGGGCGTGGGGTTGGCCGATGACCAATGACGGTGGTTATAGGGCGTTGTTTTCGTCTACCCCCTCTGAGTCTGTTCACAAAATTAGTATTATTAATAGATCGATGTACACGGTAGTTGTTTTAAAAGTTGTAAAATATAGCACAGTGAATAAAGTTTCCAATATGGCTGTAAACAAATAGCAGTTTAAAACTATGTTCGACTTTGGAAAATCCATACTTAAATTTTAAAATTTTAGAAAAATCCTCTGTTAGAAATCGTTAAAATGTATATCAATAAAACCACAAGACTATCACAAATCAGATGGTATTAAAATCCAGGCGAAATGTCAGATAAAAATCAGGATAAAATACAGGATGTACTGTAAATCATATCTCTCTGTTATGTACTTTTATTATATTTTTTAAAAATCTTTATCATATTATTTGTAAACATTTGAGTGTATTTCTTTTAGTAGGATCTTGTGTGGTGTCTGGGTGAGACTTTTTGTGGTTTCCTAAGTACACATAGTGGGCTCTTGGGATCTATTTGTTCTCTATTTGAACCATTCCCCTATGTCTTACCTTTTCCTCAAGTCCTTTTAATTGTACATCTAGACCCCATTTGGCACTGGAAGCCTGGTTGGGGTTCCTGACCTCCCATAGTGGGCAGGGCGGTACTTACCGTGACTTCCTGGGTGGAGTTCCTGACCTCCCATAGTGGGCAGGGAGGTACTTACCGTGAATTCCTGGTTGGGGTTCCTGACCTCCCATAGTGGGCAGGGAGGTACTTACCGTGAATTCCTGACCTCCCATAGTGGGCAGGGAGGTACTTACCGTGAATTCCTGGCTGGGGTTCCTGACCTCCCATAGTGGGCAGGGAGGTACTTACCGTGACTTCCTGGGTGAGGTTCCTGACCTCCCATAGTGGGCAGGGAGGTACTTACCGTGACTTCCTGGCTGGGGTTCCTGATCTCCCATAGTGGGCAGGGAGGTACTTACCGTGAATTCCTGGTTGGGGTTCCTGACCTCCCATAGTGGGCAGGGAGGTACTTACCGTGAATTCCTGGTTGGGGTTCCTGACCTCCCATAGTGGGCAGGGAGGTACTTACCGTGAATTCCTGGTTGGGGTTCCTGACCTCCCATAGTGGGCAGGGAGGTACTTACCGTGAATTCCTGGCTGGGGTTCCTGACCTCCCATAGTGGGCAGGGAGGTACTTACCGTGACTTCCCGGGTGGGGTTCCTGACCTCCCATAGTGGGCAGGGAGGTACTTACCGTGAATTCCTGGTTGGGGTTCCTGACCTCCCATAGTGGGCAGGGAGGTACTTACCGTGAATTCCTGGTTGGGGTTCCTGACCTCCCATAGTGGGCAGGGAGGTACTTACCGTGACTTCCTGGGTGGGGTTCCTGACCTCCCATAATGAGCAGGGAGGTACTTACCGTGACTACCTGGTGAGGTTCCTGACCTCCCATAGTGGACAGGAAGGTACTTACCGTGACTTCCTGGGTGAGGTTCCTGACCTCCCATAGTGGGCAGGAAGGTACTCACCGTGACTTCCTGGGTGGAGTTCCTGACCTCCCATAGTGGGCAGGGAGGTACTTACCGTGACTTCCTGGGTGGAGTTCCTGACCTCCCATTATGGGCAGGGAGGTACTTACCGTGACTTCCTGGGTGGGGTTCCTGACCTCCCATAGTGGGCTGGGAGGTACTTACCGTGACTTCCTGGGTGGAGTTTCTGACCTCCCATAGTGGACAGGAAGGTACTTACCGTGACTTCCTGGGTGGGGTTCCTGACCTCCCATAGTGGACAGGAAGGTACTTACCGTGACTTCCTGAGTGGGGTTCCTGACCTCCCATAGTGGACAAGGAGGTACTTACCGTGACTTCCTGGGTGAGGTTCCTGACCTCCCATAGTGGGCAGGGAGGTACTTACCGTGACTTCCTAGGTGGGGTTCCTGACCTCCCATAGTGGGCAGGGAGGTACTTACCGTGACTTCCTAGGTGGGGTTCCTGACCTCCCATAGTGGGCAGGGAGGTACTTACCGTGACTTCCTAGGTGGGGTTCCTGACCTCCCATAGTGGACAGGGAGGTACTTACCGTGACTTCCTAGGTGGGGTTCCTGACCTCCCATAGTGGGCAGGGAGGTACTTACCGTCACTACTATCCCCCGCTATCCATTTTCCAACTTGCTTTCTGTCTTTGTCTTGGAGCGAGATTACTTGGTTTTGTGCTAACCCTGGTCGGATACTCTGGCTGGGAGGGAAACAGTCAAATGTGTAGCTATTTTTGAGAGATGATGTTTGTTTTTGGAAAGCCGAAAAGCAGAATGCTTGCCTTGACTGCGGAATGTGGACCAATTAAGTGGAATTATTCCGCGAAAAGCGGAATGGTAGGAACCTCTAGCTCATGCTTCTTGTAAATCGTCGAGACAGAAATGGTTGGTACGCCAATTTCCTCTGCGATGATTTTCTGTCGCATGCCAGACTTTTCAACTGCATCGATCAACTGGATCTTTCTTTTCAGTGATAGGTTTGCCATTGTAGTTGTAGACATGACTTGAATTCTTGATAAAATTGATACTAATTAAGAGGGCCATTAGATAGAATAATGGCCTGTGATTAGAAAAAAAAGATAAATAATCTTGAACTCGAAGTTGCGACGATGTAAAATGTGACCCACCGTATCGAAGCGGTATTATGTCGGGATCCACTCGGTAAGGGAATTTGAATTCATGGCCACAAATATCCAACTTGGGTTTAATTTCTCTACTTTATGCTGGAGTATAAAGACTATTTCTTGCATTGCAAAATCTTCTAAGCTCCAATTTCTCATCAATCTATCTCTAAATTCACTTTTTGGGATCTGAATCATCCCGACATAATACCGTTTTGAGACGGAGGGTCACAAATGTGAGATGGAGAAATCCAAGTTATTCGATACTGCTTATGTACATTGAACACGGACGTCAGGCAAAGCACCTACGTCACATTGGTGTGCATCAATCATTCGCAGATATTCTTAACCAATGAAAATTCATACTGGTAGCTATTTTAACCAATGAAAATACTTGTTTATTTGTGATTTTATTTTGGTCATGAGTGATAAGAACATCGACTTATGTGGAGTTTTTTTTTTTTTTTTTTTTTTTTTTTCTTACGAATGTTATATAGGAAGAAGGGGGAGGGACCCAGAAAAACAATGACTTGGGTAAAAATTGACTTTAGCAACGTTGACGTATCCAGAATGCACTGTACTTGGTTTTGTCCAGGCCCTGGCTGGGAGGGAAACAGTCAGATGTATAGTTAGAGTTTTGGGAGATTATTTTTTTCTCCTTGTAAATCATCTCTCTGTTATGCACTGTATTGTTTTGTTTATGTATTATATATGATTTGTAAACTTTTGAGCGTATCCCTCTTAGTTGGGACTTGTGTCTGGATGAGACTTTTAGGTGATTTAAAATTAAATACTTTGATGGTGTGCTCTTGGAATCTTCATCTGTTTCCTATTTGAACCAGTTCGCCTTTGTTTTACCTTTTCTTGGGTGCTTTGATTGTTATTCTATAACTTTTTCCTATTCCATTTTTTTCATTTTTACTGTCACTGATATGACCTAAATGTGTTGCAAGCGCCGTAAAACCCTTAAAAACATAAAACATAAACAAACTAAGTGGGAAACTAGATAATCCATCACATCAAACAAAGGTCTGATGCCAACAGATATATACAACATTTTCAAATTGGTGTCAACAATCTTGCCGAAGGTAAAAAGAACATTTGTGCTTGAGGCGCGTCTCGACCTCGGGACTCATCCGTGTCTCAGTACATTGGATGTAAGTGCTTCAAAAAAAATAATGGGGGGTTCGATGGGGGTTATATGAAACGATGCACGAGGAGACAGAGGGAGAATTAATTTTTTTTCTTGACTGGACACTTTACCACGTACAGCGGTTGTTTTATTATTATTATTATTATTATTATTATTATTATTATATTATTATTATTATTATTATTATTATTATTATTATTATTATTATTATTATTATTATTATTATTATTATTATTATTATTATTATTATTATTATTATTATTATTATTATTATTATTATTTTGTTCCATGGTTTTCTTTATTCGTGGATGTCAGGAGGGAGACAAGCAGGATGAATGGATAAGTAGAGCTGTGTCATTCCTGATTCCAATTTGTGTTTTGGATGGACTTAATTATAATTTCTTTATCATGGTCAATACGTGAAGTACAACCTCCTTCCACCTTCTCTCTTTTCTCTTCCAGGCTGGGCTCAGGGCATCGGCCCGATTTGTAGGGAAACGTATCATAGGAAACCCCCTATCTTCTATAATTTCTCCTAGTCTTTAAATTGCTCCACCGACTCGCCGGGACGAGCCCGAATCATCACCCCAGTAACCCATCCGTCCGAAGATGGGTGCCAAACCACTAGACCACAATGACTTTTAAAGAACATCATTTGTCTTTGACAATTTTTGAATTTTTAGACATTTGTATTTTCAAAGTAACTGTAGTTTCATCCACGTATGTGATAAAAATAACGTTCGTGAGATGAAACTCAATCGATTTATTTCATTGATTTTATTGTCATATGCTATAGGATAGGCCAAAAATAGATCCTTATGAGACTCCATCATCTGATGTCTGATAAAAACTTGATCTTGGCTGGAGAGAAAAATTTAAGGAAATATAGATTTCATGTTTGATGCATCATATTAAAATAATATTTGCTCATGGAGTATTCTCTTTTACTTCTCAAACTAGCTACATACTTAAGTCCCATCGGCCATAAGGGAAATTGGTGTCAATAAATTTCAAAGACAAATCAGTTCATCAAGGACCTAAACAAAATTATTTAACCGTGATTTAAACTTTAAAATGGATTATGATCATGTATCAGTTAAATTTCATGAGAGGGCGTTTTAAAAATAGAATGCCAAAACGTACAAGAAATGCTCACCAATGTTAATTTTACGGTGTGTTTTACGTTTCCAAATATTTTTGTTATTTTTAAAATCTCAACCAAAACAGATAATGCGGACGCTTCGGGTTTTCCCTTTATCAACAATACAGGATGATTGAATTAGTATAGACGAATGTGAGATTGACGATACGGTGACCGAAACACTAACTTACAGACGAATGAGATATGTGAGATTGACGATACGGTGACCGAAACACTAACTTACAGACGAATGAGATATGTGAGAATGACGATACGGTGACCGAAGCACTAACTTACAGACGAATGAGATACAATGTGAGATTGACGATACGGTGACCGAAACACTAACTTACAGACGAATGAGATACAATGTGAGATTGACGATACGGTGACCGAAACACTAACTTACAGACGAATGAGATACAATGTGAGATTGACGATACGGTGACCGAAACACTAACTTACAGACGAAAGAGATACAATGTGAGATTGACGTCACGGTGACCGAAACACTAACTTACAGACGAATGAGATACAATGTGAGATTGACGATACGGTGACCGAAGCACTAACTTACAGACGAATGAGATACAATGTGAGATTGACGATACGGTGACCGAAACACTAACTTACAGACGAAAGAGATACAATGTGAGATTGACGTCATGGTGACCGAAACACTAACTTACAGACGAATGAGATACAATGTGAGATTGACGATACGGTGACCGAAGCACTAACTTACAGACGAATGAGATACAATGTGAGATTGACGATACGGTGACCGAAACACTTAACTTACAGACGAATGAGATACAATGTGAGATTGACGTCACGGTGACCGAAACACTAACTTACAGACGAATGAGATAAAATGTGAGATTGACGATACGGTGACCGAAACACTAACTTACAGACGAATGAGATACAATGTGAGATTGACGATACGGTGACCGAAGCACTAACTTACAGACGAATGAGATACAATGTGAGATTGACGATACGGTGACCGAAGCACTAACTTACAGACGAATGAGATACAATGTGAGATTGACGATACGGTGACCGAAACACTAACTTACAGACGAATGAGATACAATGTGAGATTGACGATACGGTGACCGAAGCACTAACTTACAGACGAATGAGATACAATGTGAGATTGACGATACGGTGACCGAAACACTAACTTACAGACGAATGAGATACAATGTGAGATTGACGATACGGTGACCGAAGCACTAACTTACAGACGAATGAGATACAATGTGAGATTGACGATACGGTGACCGAAACACTAACTTACAGACGAAAGAGATACAATGTGAGATTGACGTCATGGTGACCGAAACACTAACTTACAGACGAATGAGATACAATGTGAGATTGACGATACGGTGACCGAAGCACTAACTTACAGACGAATGAGATACAATGTGAGATTGACGATACGGTGACCGAAACACTTAACTTACAGACGAATGAGATACAATGTGAGATTGACGTCACGGTGACCGAAACACTAACTTACAGACGAATGAGATACAATGTGAGATTGACGATACGGTGACCGAAACACTAACTTACAGACGAATGAGATACAATGTGAGATTGACGATACGGTGACCGAAGCACTAACTTACAGACGAATGAGATACAATGTGAGATTGACGATACGGTGACCGAAGCACTAACTTACAGACCAATGAGATACAATGTGAGATTGACGATACGGTGACCGAAACACTAACTTACAGACGAATGAGATACAATGTGAGATTGACGATACGGTGACCGAAGCACTAACTTACAGACGAATGAGATACAATGTGAGATTGACGATACGGTGACCGAAACACTAACTTACAGACGAATGAGATACAATGTGAGATTGACGATACGGTGACCGAAACACTAACTTACAGACGAATGAGATACAATGTGAGATTGACGATACGGTGACCGAAACACTAATTTACAGACGAATGACATACAATGTGAGATTGACGATAAGGTGACCGAAACACTAACTTACAGACGAATGAGATACAATGTGAGATTGACGTTACGGTGACCGAAGCACTAACTTACAGACGAATGAGATACAATGTGAGAATGACGTTTTAAAGGCGAATAAACAATAACGAACGGTTGTAAACCAGAGAAAGATCTAATTTGAGATATTGAGGACAATTGTTGATAAAACATGAAATAAAGAGATTTCAATATCGTTGTAATGTGTAGACGACTCGTCAAGATGGGAGTTTAAGTAATCATTGATAAATTCTCAGTCTTAATTGGATTCAACGACAATAGACTAAATACATTTAAATATCCGTTTAAAATTTCATATCTATATAAATGTCGTTCAGTGGTAGCAAAATCAATTGTATAGACAACGACAACAGACTAAATACATTTAAATATCTGTTTAAAATTTCATATCTATATAAATGTCGTTCAGTGGTATCAAAATCAAATGTATAGTCAACGACAACAGACTAAATACATTTAAATATCCTTTTAAAATTTCATATCTATATAAATGTCGTTCAGTGGTAGCAAAATCAAATGTATAGACAGTCTCCAATAGTTATTATTTAAGGATAAATATCATGTAAGAAAGTTATTTTAACATTAAAATGACCCAAAAAGTGGGATTTTTAACTTTATTTCAATTCCAGGAACCACATTTATTGTCTTCAATATAACATACAAACTCAGCATACGTTTTTTAATAGACTGATATAGTCTATACTTACTGACATCATCCTTGCTCTTGGTCTTCCTGATCTTGGTCATGGTCTTATTATTCGTCTTGTTCTTCTGGATAGAGATCATAGACATTCTTTGTATCTAAAAAAAAAATTAGAAATATACAGAAGAAAAAATAAATATATAACAGCTTAAATTTTTAAAAATCAAATAAAAAAAAACAAACATCGAATGTTTCGGACCCAAATTCCTTCTTCAGCTAACAGCAAAAAATCAAACAAACAAAAATAAAACAATAAAAACATAAACATCTATGGAATATGCTTTATACCAATAAGGTCGCAGGTTCAAACCCCACCACCGCCGCGAAAATTTTTTGTTCTCTATTGTCTTCTGGCACTTTTCTACTCACTTCATATCTTAATATGCTTTATAGCGCATGTCACAGAATTATAGAGAAAAACAAAAGAGTTTATGAAGGAAAGATATTCTCAATTCAAGAAGTTTATTGAGTAGCACTGGTAAGTTGATAATATTTGAGCTTTCATATAGCTCAGTATTCACCAAACGTGCTTAAAACGATTTACAAGGAGTCCCTGACCAACAGCAACACTTAACATGTAGGACTGGACATGACGCCTGTTAGGCGATATTACAAATTTCCGACAGACAACCCTGTTATCGGCAAGTACTCATTTTACACCTGAGTACGGTGAGATAATGTGAGTAAAGAGCCTTCTCCAAGGACTTAAATATGCGCCACTGAGCTGGGCTCAAACCCAGGACCTTCCGATCCGAAAGCGAGTGTCATACCACTAGATCACCGAGATCCAAAACATACTTCTATTATTCTAAATTGAAGAAATTATATTTTTTTGTGAAGCTGTTGTGTTCATTTATACCCATTACTATTCTTATTATAACATGATATAAGCTATTGAGTTATGACGAGTGAACAATCTTCCTCTCATATAACCTCAATTGTGTTGGAAGAGACCTAAAGCAACAACAATCTTGAGCATAAAATGAGGCGACAGAAGTGTTTGACGAGGATCTCTTTTATGGATTGTACGGCTATGTGAGGCTATGTGGTCTAGTGGTATGACACTCGATTTCGGATCGGAAGGTCCTGGGTTCGAGCCTCGCGCTCGGCGCATAGTTTAATCCATGGAAAAGGCTCTTTTCTCACATTCTCTCACCGTACTCAGGCGTAAAATAAATGAGTACCTGGCCGTCAACCGCGTTGTCTTTTCCGAAAAATTGTAATATCGCCAAACAGGCATCATGTCCCGTCCTACATGTTAAATGTTGCTGTATACCAGGGGCTCCTTGTAAAACGCTTTGAGCACATTTAGTGGATATTGCGCTATATAAAGCTCAATTTTAAAGCTTGATTTATACGGAGTGCATCAGTTAACATGACTTTAAAGTGATACTAAGCTGTTAGAAGCTGTGGACTGTAAAAAGTAATAAACAAAAATGAATAGATAGAACAGCTTAAGAAAATACCAAACAAAACAAAATACAACAGAAGATTAAATACATTTCTAAATTCCAGGCTAACAACTATCGTCAATCTTGAATTTAGTAATTTATTTATGTCTCTAAGTTTTGTTGTTGTTGGCTGAAAAAGGATTTTCAGCCCGAAACGCTCCGTTTTTGGTATTTTGCTAATTTTGAAGCTGTTATATTCATTAAATAAATTAACATAACACAGGTTTGTGGAGTGACTTTATAAAAACCCACAATTACCAGGGTCATATGGTTAGTCCCAGAGGGAATTCATTAATATTACGTTTAAAAGAAATCGTAGCATCCAAGTAAAAACACATTACATCACAACTATTTCCCTGCTAGCGTTCAGTGGACGATACGAGTAGACTTCACGTTATATATTTTCAATATTAAAATGTTAGACATTGTGATATCAAACAATGAAATACTTACAGCACATTATAGCCTCCAAGGGATAGTCAAACGTGCAGTAATAATCATCTGGGCACGGCTATAAAATTAGAGAAAAAAACTTGATGATTTTGTTCAATGGCATGGCATAATTTTAGACTATTTAATTCAATATAAATTTAATATCTATATGTAAGATTTATACGAATGACAATTCCTACTATTATTCACGGTTTCGTTTATAGGCAATATGTGGGTAATGAACCTTCAACAATCCCACGATATTTGCTCTTTAATGCACTAGTTTGGTCTGACTGAATTAGGTAGGGCATACCTCATTGTGAATACTAATGGCGACATACATACACCTATCACACATACATATATATGTGATATGATTTTTATGCAGTTAAAGTTTTACTGTCCTTTAGACTCAGTTTGTTAATTACTTAATCGTCTGTGGTGATTCATCAATAGATAAGGTCGTAGAATAACTGCAGCCGAAATTTGGTTTTATAGACGCATTTTTAAAATCTCATGGAAAGATAAAATAAAAAACGAGGAGGTATTAAAAGAACTTGGAGTACGACCAACTTTGGTAAACACCATCAGAAAAAGACAGTTAAAATTTCTCGGACATATTTACAGAAAAAACGGAATTGAAAAGATTGTACTTACGGGTAAAGTTGCTGGGAAGAAAAGAAGAGGGAGATAGAGTATAGATTACATTGACAATCTGAACGTATGGATTGGTGGAGGAGGAACAGGAATCGAGCTATTGAGAAGATCTGAGGACAGATATGGTTGGAGGGACATGATCGCCGATGTCTGCAACAGGCCTGCACTTGATGATGAAGGTCGACAGTTAGGAGCGCCAGAAACTTTTATCCTCCATAAACTTTCGAAGTTTAATCCACATCTCACCAAAGGATGTCATCTATATTTCTACATTTCTAATGCAAGGAGGAAAGGCGTAAAAGATGGTCGAGGTAACGGATGGGAATGGAGATCAAGATTGGAAGTTTGAACGTTGGAAGTATGACAGACAGATCGATGAAAATCGCTGATGCTATGGAAAGAAGAAACATTAGCATTCTGTGTGTGCAAGAAACAAAATGGAAAGGTGAATCAGTAAGGCAGATTGGTAGAAAATTTAAAATATTTCATAAAGGAAATGAGACCACAAGAAAGGGAGTTGGTATCATCCTGGTTTAAGAACTTGCACAAAATATTGTTAAAGTCCAAAGGGTGTCCGACAGACTTATGTGGATCAAGGTTGTAGTCAATATGGAGCAAGTCACTGTCGTGAGTGCACACGCACCCCAGACAGGCTGTACGCAAGATAAGAAGGAATAATTTTGGAAGGAGATTGATGAACAAATGGAAATGTTCGACCAATCAGAAAGATTTTTCATCGTTGCGGACTTGAATGGGCACGTTGGAGAAAGCAATATCAGAGAGCAGAGATGGTTGGGAAGGAATGGATATGGCAGGAGAAATAAAGAAGGCGAATATATTGTAAGAATTACAACACGGATAGATCTGTCAATACTAAATACATATCTTAGAAAGAAAGATGAGTACAGAGTGAAGAATTCAAGTGATGTGAGTAAGACACAAGTTGATTACCTGTTGTGCTGGAGGAGAAATTTGAAGGCAGTTTGCCGGGAGTGAGAGTTGCAGCGCAACATAAGATTGTTATTGCGAATGTGGCATTTGGAAAGAGTAAGATAAAAGAGACACAAAGTGAGGAGAAAGACACGATGGTGGAAACTGAAAGAGGAAGAGCAAAGAAAAATATTTGCTACAACGGTGAAAGGAAGACTTGGAATTGATTTCCCAAAGGAATGGAAAACAACTGCTGATACAATCCGTGAAGTGACCAAAGAAGTGATAGGGGTCAGCTCAGGAAGAGGAACAGTTGGAAAAGAAACATGGTGGTGGAATGAAGAGGTTCAAGGAGCAATAAAGAAAAAGAAGGAAGCAAGGAAAAACATGGAGATAAACAGGGATGCTATGAAAGTAGATGAATATAAGCAGGCAAAGAAAGAAGCAAAAATAACCGTGCAAAGCAAATTCCGAAACATTCAAAGATATGAATGAGCAATTAGAAAGTAAAGAAGGCCAGAAAAATATTTTCAGCATATCGAAATAGATGGACAAGAATAGGAGAGATATACAACATTAAGATGATCAAAGACGAGAATGGAAGAATATTGGGCAATGATGAAGAGATTTGAGCAAGATGGAAAACATACAACGAACACATCATGAATGAAGAGAATGACAGGGAGAGGAGAAGTGCAGATATACAACCTAAATTGAAGATAGTAGATGAGATAAGCAAGAACGAGGTGTGGGATGCAGTGCGCAAGATGAAAAGGGGAAAGCAGTTGGACCAGACAAGATACCAGCAGACGTCTGGAAATCACTTGGAGATAAAGAGTTTAATTTTCTGGTATGGTTATTTAACGACATCCTACAGAAAGCGGAAATGCCAGAAGAATGGACAAAAAGCACCTTGATTCCCATATGCAAAAAGGTAGACGTTAAAGAATGGGGCAACTATAGGGGTATCAAGTTAATGAGCAACACAATGAAGATATGGGAAAGAGTAATCGATAGGATTATAAAAGATGTAGACATAAGTGAAGAACAGTTTGGATTTGCTGCTGGTAAAAGTACAACTGATGCTATATTTGCCTTGAATGTGACCGCAAAGAAGTATAGAGAAAGCAAAGAGAATTACATTCTGTCTTCATTGACCTGGAGAAAGCATATGATAATAGGGTAGCAAGAGAAGAAATAAGTGGTACGGTCTAAGAGCAAAGGGGATAAAAAGAAATAAATCAAAGTTTTCCAAGATATGTACAAAGGAAACAAAACAGTGGTAAGGACAGCTGCTGGCTCAACTGATCCATTTAATGTAAGAGTTGGATTGCACAAGGGATCTGCTCTCAGCTCACTGCTGTTTGCAATAGTAATGGATGTACTAACAGAACCCATTCGACGAGAGGCACCATGGAACATGATGTATGCGAATTACGTAGTACTTTTGAATGATACAAAAACTGAGTCAGAAAAGGAACTGGAGCGTTGGAGACGGGTGTTGGAAAGGTGGAGATTAAGGGTAAGCAGATCGAAGACAAAATGTATGTGCATCGGACAACAGAGAGCAAGACCACCAATAAAGATAGGAGAAGAGGATGTGCCAAAGACAAACCAATTCAAATACCTAGGAATAACTGTCTAAGGAGATGGGGGCAATGAGAGGTTAAGAAAAGGAAGGCAGGCTGGTATAATTGGAGGAAGGTAACTGGAGTTGTGTGTGACAAACGAATTTCCGCAAAGCTGAAAGGGAAAATTTATACAACTGTTGTAAGACCAGCAATGTTTTATGGACTAGATACAGCAGCTACAACAACAACAAAAAAAACCAAGTTACATAAGTTGAGATGGTCATTTGGCTGGACAAGAAAATATAAAGTGAAAAATGAACGAATTCAAAGGTTGACTGAAGTTAAGAATGTATCAATACAGATGAGAGAAGATAGATTGAAATGGTTCGGACACATAAAGAGACGAGAGAGGGAGTATGTGGAAAGAAAAGTATTGGACATACACTTGGTGGGAAAGAGGAAAAAGGGACGCCCAAAGACTAGATGATTTGATAAGGTAAAGTACGATATGAAGGAACTGGGCCTGGAGGAAGATGGTGCTCTGAACCGAGATGCATGGAGATGTGGCATTCATTATGGCAACCCTGCAAAATGCGGGATAGCTGAAAGAAGATGAAAAAGAAGTTGAATCGCCATCCTCAGATATTCTAGCTCAAGGAAGCACATTTCATCCACGTTTTCTTCCTCGTCACAACAATATTAGAATGTTCCTTTTGTTTGGGAAAGATAAGGGGTTGAATTTTCTATATTTATCTTTACTTCTCTTGTCAGGCCTTGCGGGTGTCGTCTGTTTTTTGTTTTCATTACTTGAAGTTTTGTGCCAAGACAACAACGCCATCTGCAAAATCGAGATCTTCCAACATTTCCCAAAATATCAATTTGATTTCTGTTTTTGTTCTTTCATGACCCAATCAAGTGCCAATAGGAGAGGGAATGGGGAGTGACGTAGAGACTATTTCACAACTCATTCACTCACTCAATCCTATCCGGGCCTGCTGGCGCTTGAGACGATGCAAGGGATCTCCACCTGGTCCTGTCAGCAGCTATTCTCGGGGCCATCTCGTGGGACAGACCTCTATGCCTTAGGCCCCTCTCTACGGTACGTCTCTAAGTCTCTTTGGGGCGGCCTCGCTTCCTTTTTCTTTTAGGTGTCCATAGCAGAGCCTTCCTTATCAGTGATAGACATGACTCAACCAACAGAATGGCAGAGAATAATTGGATGATGTTGAAAGCGAGAAAAGGCCGACACGAACTGAAGATTGTTTAAGGGTATGCCAGGGCAAGTTAAGAAATTAAGGAGCAGACACCGGTGTGAGATAAGAACTAAACAATTGTGTATGAAGCAGGCCAGAGAGGATTGAGTGAGTGAGTGATCCTGTTTCTTAAACGTTTTCCGTTGTCTTCGTTGATATGAACAATTTCCTGACCTGACTATTAGACCTTTTCAAGCTGGTTTTTGGCTGATTGAACCAAACTTTGCTGCTGTATAGCAAGCTGGGTATTACAGTGTGGTCTAGCATTGTCCTTTTATCTGCCTTGGGAATTATATTTTCCCTTCTTCTTCTTCTTCTTCTTCTTCTTCTTCTTCTTCTTCTTCTTCTTCTTCTTCTTCTTCTTCTTCTTCTTCTTCTTCTTCTTCTTCTTCTTCTTCTTCTTCTTCTTCTTCTTCTTCTTCTTCTTCTTCTTCTTTTAAAGTTCTTCCACAGATCACAGTATATTTCTGTCATTGGAGATGTGAGACTATTCCACTGTCTTAATGTCGATGGTATAAACGAATACAAGTTTGCATCTTCTCTTGAGTGGTGAACCACAAACTTGGATGACTTCTCTTATTTTGTTGAATATCACCAAGGAGTAGTTGAACTTGATCGTTTAGGCCTTTGCAAAATATTGTTACTTTGTCACGCTTTCTTCTCTGTTGCAGTGGTTTGATATTTAAATCAGTTTTATGTTTTTTATCTTTGTTGTTTTGATCTCTAAATTTCACTGCTCTGTTTTGTATTTGTTCGATTTCTTGGATTTCTGGTTTGTGGCGAGGGCCCCAGACAGAGATACTATATTCTAGTGTATTCTAACAAAGGCTTTGTAGAACATTAACATTATTTCCCTCCTGCTGTCGTATTAGAATTATTTTGAGGAAGTCTAAGCCTTTTTTTGAGATTGGAGTTTGTTAAAGTCTTGGTGGAGAATGTCTGTGGCATTTGGGGTTTATATTCTTCTGAATAAGATGGTCCTGTTGGCAAAAGGCACATAATTGTGGTCATTAATACAGACAAAGGACAAAGTTGGATCTGACATAAATCATAGTGGAACACCCGATAGAACAACAATTACTGACATTTTGTTTTCTAACCTCGGTATTTGAGTATTATAAGACAGGAAGAAAGCTTTATGAAACGTTGTGTTCGTAGAATAAACGACGAGAATTCTCGAAAAAACACATTATATATTTTGTGCTGTGGACAATCGGTAGCCTTGATAAAAAAGTATAAATCAAAGTGGGAAATCAAAGAAACAAACAGTAAAAGTATAAATCAAAGTGGGAAATCAAAGAAACAAACAGTAAAAGTATAAATCAAAGTGGGAAATCAAAGAAACAAACAGTAAAAGTATAGATCAAAGTGGGAAATCAAAGAAACAAACAGTAAAAGAAACATGACTACATGGCGATACAAACGTTTATAGATCAAAGTGGGAAATCAAAGAAACAAACAGTAAAAGAAACATGACTACATGGCGATACATACGTTTATAGATCAAAGTGGGAAATCAAAGAAACAAACAGTAAAAGAAACATGACTACATGGCGATAGAAACGTTTATAGATCAAAGTGGGAAATCAAAGAAACAAACAGTAAAAGTATAAATCAAAGTGGGAAATCAAAGAAACAAACAGTAAAAGAAACATGACTACATGGCGATACATACGTTTATAGATCAAAGTGGGAAATCAAAGAAACAAACAGTAAAAGAAACATGACTACATGGCGATACAAACGTTTATAGATCAAAGTGGGAAATCAAAGAAACAAACAGTAAAAGAAACATGCCTACATGGCGATACATACGTTTATAGATCAAAGTGGGAAATCAAAGAAACAAACAGTAAAAGTATAGATCAAAGTGGGAAATCAAAGAAACAAACAGTAAAAGTATAAATCAAAGTGGGAAATCAAAGAAACAAACAGTAAAAGAAACATGACTACATGGCGATACAAACGTTTATAGATCAAAGTGGGAAATCAAAGAAACAAACAGTAAAAGAAACATGCCTACATGGCGATCTTCTTCTTCTAGGTTCCATGCCTGGTCCAGGCTTCGGATACTGCATGAATTATCTCTCTCCATTCCTCCCTGTCTCTTGCTTTTTCAAACAGCTCTTGGATTGTTAGGTTGGTGAAGCCCTTCAGTTGGTCTATGAGTGTTTTTCTTTGTCTCCCCGGGCGCGTTTACCAGGTATTTTTCCACAACTTGCCAGGTATTCATTTTTATCTTTCCTTACTATGTGTCCGAAAAAGGATAGTTGTCGATCCGCTGTTAAGGGCATTAGTTTCCTTTGTTGGTATTTTTGTTTTATCACTTCTTCGTTCGTTTTGTGTGCAGTATACGATATTCTCTGCATCCTTCTCAAGCACCACATTTCAAAAGCTTCAATGTTCTTTTGTGTTTCTGCATTTGTAGTCCAGCTTTCGCATCCGTATAACAAGATTGGCCACACGTAGCACTTCAAGACTCGGAATCTAATCCCGAACGACATCCGTTTGTTTTTCAAAATGTTTCCCAGGTCCATGAAGGCCTGTTTGGCTTGAGTTATTCTTGCTCGTATGTCTCGGTTACATCTTCCATCTGTTGTCACTATTGAACCTAGGTATTTAAAACTTTCTACGTTGGTAAGTTGCTCGCCGTGAATCGTTATATTGCAGGTGTTGTTGTTTTCGGGGTTTTTCTGTATTACCATGCATTCCGTTTTGGTGGTATTCACTTCCATTCCCTTGGCTTCACTATCTACTACCACTTTGTCAACAATCTTTTGAAGTTGGATTTCTGATGTTGCAATGAGTACCGTATCGTCTGCGTATCTTATATTATTTATGTTGTGACCTCCTACTTTTATTCCCTCCATATTAGTTATGCCCCTCATGATTGTTTCTTGGTATAGATTAAACAGATCTGGTGAGGCAACACACCCTTGACGGACTCCTTTCTTAATAGGAATGGGATTTCCTGTAGAGTTTCCGATTTTCATAGATGCCTGCTGGGTGTAGTATAATGTTTGCATGAGTCTGAGGTCTTTCTCTTCAGCGCCAATGGAGTGCAGTTGTTTTAGTATTTCTTCGTGGCGTACTCTATCAAAAGCTTTTTTGTAGTCGACAAAACAGAGGTATAGTGGGGTCTGAACCTGTATAGCTCTTTCACTTAAAACACGGAGGAGGTATATTGCGTTCCTTGTTTCTCTGTCAGGTTGGAATCCATATTGTTCTTCTGCGATTTCGGGGTTAATCTTATTCCTTAGCCTGTTGATAATTATACGCAACAGTATTTTGTTGATGTGGCTTATTAAACTTATAGTTCTAAAATTTTCGCATCTGACTGCACCTGCTTTCTTTGGTATTGCTATGAAAATAGAGTTACAGAGATCTTCTGGAATTTTCCCAGTGTTGTATATATTGTTGAATAATATGTGAAGTTCATCAATTGCTAGATCTCCTAGGCTTTTTAATACCTCTACAGATATTTCATCAGGGCCTGTTGCTTTACCATCCCTCATTCGTTCCATGGCATGTTCAATTTCACTTTTGGTGATGTTTGGTCCGCTTAATGGTTCTTTGAATTTCAATGGTGGTTCATTTCTATTTGGATCATTGTACAGTTCGCCTATGTATTCTACCCATCGGCTTTCTATATGTTGTTCTTCAAATAGCAGTTCCCCTTGTTTGTTTTGGATACAACTTCCTGCTGCTTTGCTTTTCCTTTTCCCTGATAGTTCTTTTATTCTTTGGTGAGCTTGTTGGGGGTTGGGTTTGTATTCTCTTTCGATTTCGCAGCATTTCCAGTCTAGATAGTTCTCGTGTGCCTCGATGCATTTGGATTTAATGTGGTTGTTCAATGTTTGGTATTCTGCAGACCCTCTGTTGCATTTTCGTCTTTCTTCAAATAGGTTTAGAATTTCATTTGTCATCCATTCCTTTTTGCTGTTTATTTGAGCTATTGGTAAATGCTTTTCTGCAGTTGCTTTGACACACTTTTGGAATATATCAAATTATTTTTCACATTTTTCGTTATCAGGTTCACTTTGGCTTTGTATCATGAGTGCATTTTCAAATTCTTCTCTCATTTTTGTTTGTATGCCATTGTCTTTGCATAACCTGTAATCCCTCTTTATTCTACCAGCTGTTCTCTGAATAGCTTTAAACTTTATCCTTACTGTACAAACAACTAGGACATGGTCACTGTCTACATCGGCGCCTGGGTAGGTTTTGCAATTTAATATGCCATTTCTGAATCTTGATGATACTGCTATAAAGTCTATCTGGTTCCTTGCTCTGTCCCCTGGTGATTGCCATGTCCAGGTTCTTCTTGGGTGTTGTTGAAACCAGGTGTTTGAAATCATTAATTTATTTGTTCTACACCAATCTGCCCAGATGTTTCCTCGTTCATTTCTGTCTCCGAGTCCATGTAGTCCGATTATGTCACCATCTCTGCCTCTGCCAATCTTAGCATTTAGGTCCCCCATTACCATAAGGACTTCTTGTGATTTACACATTCGTTTTGCTTTGTCTAGTGAATGGTAAAACTCTGTCATATCTGCATCTGTCACCTCTTCTGTGGGTGCATAAACTTGAATAATATTGGTGTCAACTACAGGTCCTCTTAGCTTAACCAACAAAACTCTGTCTGAGATTGCTATGTGCCCTTTGTAAAATTTGGTTGATTGTTGGTCTAAGATCATCCCTACTCCTTTTTGGAAAGAGGTTCCACCACTCCATATGATCTTATATGTCGTGTTGTTTTCTTGTTTTGACATGGTTCCCTGCTCTTTCCATCTCATCTCTGCCAGGCCAAGAATATTTATTTGGAGCCGTTTCATTTCTTTTAGAATGTTGTTTAGTTTTCCTTTTTGGGCACAGGTCCTGACATTCCATGTCCCAATTTGGTTTTGTCACATTTGTTAAATTTATTTCGCCTAGTAACTGGCTGACGGTTCGGTGTGACCTGACGAACA
>NC_088374.1:4079561-4082061 GCF_034508935.2 Berghia stephanieae
ATACATACATACATACATACATAACATACATACATACATACATACATACATACATACATACATACATACATACATACATACATACATACATACATACATACATACATACATACATACATACATACATACATACATACATACATAAACATACATACATACATACATACATACATACATACATACATACAATACATACATACATACATACATACATACATACATACATACATACATACATACATACATACATACATTCATACATACATGCTCTGTCTCTGTCCCTCCTCTCTCTCTCTCTCTCTCTCTCTCTCCTCTCTCTCTCTCTCTCTCTTTCTCTCTCTGTATGTCTAATTTTGTGTGTTCGTTTCGTCGTTCAAAAAGAAAACCAAATACTTTCTGCAAGGAAAATGATTAAATTGGCATGCAATGGTGGAACAAGTATAAACCCAACAGGACGGAAAGGTCAAAATGTTCCTATCGATTAATCTGATATAAAAAAAGCAAACATAAAAAGAACTGTAGAATTGGAAAATGCTCGAGTGAGCGTTAAAAATGCGAGACAAGAATGAAACATTGACACTTTGCCAGAAATAGAAGTTGTTGGCATGAAACATTGACACTTTGCCAGAAATAGAAGTTGTTGGCATGAAACTTTGACACGTTGCCAGAAATAGAAGTTGTTGGCATGAAACATTGGCACTTTGCCAGAAATAGAAGTTGTTGGCATGAAACATTGGCACTTTGCCAGAAATAGAAGTTGTTGGCATGAAACATTGGCACTTTGCCAGAAATAGAAGTTGTTGGCATGAAACATTGGCACTTTGCCAGAAATAGAAGTTGTTGGCATGAAACATTGGCACTTTGCCAGAAATAGAAGTTGTTGGCATGAAACATTGACACTTTGCCAGAAATAGTAGTTGTTGGCATGAAACATTGACACTTTGCCAGAAATAGAAGTTGTTGGCATGAAACATTGGCACTTTGCCAGAAATAGAAGTTGTTGGCATGAAACATTGACACTTTGCCAGAAATATAAGTTGTTGGCATGAAACATTGACACTTTGCCAGAAATAGAAGTTGTTGACATAGAGAAATCGCTGCGCCCATCCTTTAAATTGCAATTAACATTGGCCGTATGATACATAATGCATTTTACCGGAGTGCATAAAGGGATTGTTCTACCCCACCGTCTGGAAAATCCTATCATTCTTACTAAATACGTAATCGTTGAATAATGCTTTGAATGCGCTGAATAAAATTTTTATTCATCTATTGCAGAATATTTTCGCACATTTTATTGGTGTGAAATAAGGTGAAAAAGACCGCTGATTGGTAAATACAAATAATCTTTGGATGCGCATGAATACAAATCCAACGTTTTTAGTTCTGGTATAGTAGATATATACGATAATCTCTTTGTATTTATTAAACGAGTTTTTTTATCGTGCCCAATAACACTACGAGCTTGCGAGTATGTGTTATTGTACGATGAAATATAAAACGACAGACCCACAAGTACAATAAATTGTCCTTTTTCAGCAGCTAATTGGAAGGAGATGATTACAAGAAGCTGCTTGGGCGGTACATGGAGAGAATGTGGGGCGTAGGACGGAACTGCTGAAGACAACGATTGTGGAGCAAATATGAAATGAATTGGCACTCATTTGGGACGGTGCTGTAGGATGAAAATAAGGATCTTGCTAACAAGGTATGAATCATCTTTTTGTCGTAAATAAATGTCACAGAAAAACTCTCTTATTTTTTAGAGTGGACATTTGCCGATTTCCAATTAGGAAAGCGGGTATCAATAGACTGTTACTTTTAAAAGAAGATTTTTCCCCATTCACCAAATTAGCGGGAATTTAGGCAAAACTGGCACTAAGTCGCAAGCATGTAGGCAATCACCACTGTATATGCAGATTCTAGGAATTACAGGACGTGAAAGAGCAGGGAAGGGCGATCTCCATTGATAACCAGCATCTGTGATCCTTCGCCTCAAAACGGTATAAAGTCGGGATGGTTAAGATGTTGAAAATTGAATTTATAGCCAGAAATATCAGACTTTTGTTGAGTTGGTACATTTTATTGAGGAGAATGGATACCATATTTTAGGGTGCTAATGCCAACAATTTATATTTTTTACCAGTTTAACATTTAATTCGGCTTTTAAGCATCGGGTTCGTTCCGTCATAATACCGTATTGAGACGATGGGTCACATTTATTCAGACCAGAAAATTTGATGCTCATCATTCTGAAACCAGACTATTTACACAGGGTACGTATTCAGTTCGCTGGATGGCTAGTTTAACACTTCCAATGAGTTGGGAATCGGACGCCATTACGCAAAGTCCAATTAGATCTCGTCAGCTAGGTATTCCATGAAGGTCTGTAGTTCGCTGAAGTCCTGGGTTTGAGGGTTTTTGCCAAGATGAGAGTCATTTAAATCGATGGATATTTGAAGGACGTGTTTTTTGGTCAAATTTTTAAATATGTGTTATT
>NC_088374.1:4084561-4087061 GCF_034508935.2 Berghia stephanieae
TGTCCAAGTGGGACAATTGGGGGTTAATAATCTTGCTCAAGGAAAAAAACCAAAGTGCCTGAAGCGGGGCTCGAACCCGGGTCATCCGGATCACATTGCAATGCCTTAACCACTGGGCCACTATTTATCAATATACATTGGGTATAAAAGCAGCATTCTTCCGATAATAGGAAAGAAAAGTATGACGTCATACCTTCCAATAAGATATTGAACTGGTTTGGATATGTATTGATAAAGGAAAATGGGTTTATAATAATAATAATAATAATAATGATGATGATGATGATGATGATGATGATGATGATGATGATGATGATGATGATGATGATGATGATGATGGTGTCCATCTCATTGCCATAGCACAACCAAACCCATTTTCCGATATTACAATTTTTCGGACAAAGACAACGCTGTTAACGGTCAGGTACTCATTTTACATCTGAGTACGGTGAGAGAATGTGAGTGAAGAACCTTTCCAAGGACTCAACTATGCGCCGAGCGCGAGGCTCGAACCCAGGACTTTCCAATCCGAAAGCGAGTGTCATACCACTAGACCACATAGCCGCACATAACTAATTTTATCAACGGAAGAAGATAGCAGGCAAAAGATGAAATGTTACCCTTCGTCTCAAAACGGTATTATGTCGGAATAATTAAGATGATGAAATTTGAATTTATAGCCACAAATATGAGACTTGAGTTTGTATGTTTTATTGAGACGAATGAATTTGACATTTCAGTCAGTACCAACGCTGATAATTCGTATTTTTGGAAAATTTAGCTTTAATTTTGGCTATGTAGCATCTGGTCAACCCCGACTTCACACCGTTTTGACAAGATTAGTCACAAATAAATGGGATCACTACTCAAAGATAGGTCGATATCATCCAGAGAAAAAAACAAAAAACTACTCTATAGAAATATTATGGATAGGAAAAGACAACTCGAAAATAGCTACAAATATAAAGTTGTATAGGGAATAAGATTAGCGGAAGAGTAGTGTCCCTTGATTGGACGTCACCTTACAGAGAGAACGCCAAAATGGTTTTGCGCATGCGTCTCTCTCGTCCTCGCTTTAGGCGAAGTGTCTCATGCCGCTTTCACCGGAAGCGAGGACGAGAGACGCATGCGCACAACCAACATGACGTTCTCTCTCTAATAATTTTTCCGCCGGTGACGTCCAATCAAGGGACGCTACTCTTCCGCTAATCTCATTCCCTATAAGTTCCTTGTCAAATGTGTCTTCATTTACAACTTTGGAGCATGGGCTATTACTCGGAACGAGGAAGAAAAACTAGACACATTCCATTGAAAACACTCAAGTATTAGGCTTTATAACAACAAGCAATAATCATTTTATATAATTATTTCTCATTTTTACTTTTAAAAATATAAATATTAATTTATTAATTTATTTGTTTTACAATCTTTTCAATTTTCAATTTATAGTGACAGTTTTACTATTATACAATGTTGCAATTTTTCATATCATAAAGTGCAGCTCTGGTTATAGAGCTGCTCCTTTTTTTTAAAAATATATATATATATATATACATCCTATTTCTATTGTATTCTTATCTTATTGTGTAAATTATAACACGTCTGTACAAAAAATTTCCTTTTTGGGATGCAATAAAGTATTATTATTATTATTATTATTATTATTATTATTATTATTATTATTATTATTATTAATCTATCTCTAAATTCACTTTTTGGGATCTGAATCATCCCGACATAATACCGTTTTGAGACGGAGGGTCACATATGTTCACACTTCCAAATAAAGCTTCGAAGCACAGCCCCCTCTTTCGTCATCTTGTTTTATCCTTGAGTGGCAAGGTGGCTTTCTACAGCTGACTCTTCCAAGTCTAGAGCCATCAGATTAAGAATTCAAGCGAAGCAGCAGGCACCGGTGTACCACGCGAGAATGACTCTACCAAAAAAGACTAGAGTTAAATTGGCGTACGCGAGGCACACTGTAGAGATAGTCTCGCGGCCGCGAGGCTAACTCTAGAGTCTGTCTCGCGTACGCCAATTTAACTCTAGAGTCTTTTTGGCGATAGAGTCATTCTGGCGTGCTACACCGGTGTAAGATAAAGAACTGAAAAAGTGTGTATGAATTGTGCCAGGCAATCACGAAAGAAAAATACAAGGTAAAAATAAAACGTCCCCAGAAAAAGTCATTCTACCTCAACTGGGGATCGAACCTCAGATTTTCTGATTACTGGTCAGACGTGGCACCATTACAACACGTTCATCATCATCCATCATGGCTTGTGGTCTTGAGCACGTTGCCGGTCAGCTGTCTCCACGAATCACGATCCATGTCCATCCATCCATCCATCCGTCATCCATTGTGGCTTGTGGTCTTGAGCACGTTGCCGGTCAGCTGTCTCCACGAATCACGATCCATGTCGATCCATCCATCCATCCATCCATCATCCATTGTGGCTTGTGGTCTTGAGCACGTTGCCGGTTAGCTGTCTCCACGAATCAC
>NC_088374.1:4092061-4107061 GCF_034508935.2 Berghia stephanieae
CACGATACGGTTCAATTTAATCAATCAATGCATGAAGAATGAGTTTTTTTGGCTTAATTTAAAATTCGTGTTTTTTAAGAGGAAGAGCAGTATAAAATATATCTATATCTGATAAATGTTTGGTAATTTTTCACGAACAAAAAAACAGTTTCTGGCGTGTTTAATCAGTCTGGTCGACGTTTGTCCAAGAGAACCTCCCAGACCCCGATATCCCGTGTACATGCTCTGTAATGAGTATTCGGTAAGTTACATTTGTGTCCCGCAGTCGCCAAACGGTACTATGCCAAGATTAATTAAGTAATTGACATTTGAACTGATAGTCATAAAAATAAAACTTGTTTTTAAGTTCACTACGTAATCATGGTGGATGTATCATACAATTTCTTGCATTGGATAAGACGCCCAATCCGTATGTCATATATCTTTTTATTTCTGATTCAATCTTTACAGTTGGGGTCATCCTGACATAATATCGATTTGGGCGATGGGTTAAATGTAGAATTGTGTGTATTGCATTGTGGTCATCTAACTTTTATAATAGTAGGCATTCTTCCTTCTCAAGAGACGCCTTGTATGGCTTTGGTCTCATCAGTGTTGTTGAGAGCAGCGACGGGTGTGACTCAGCAGACCAATCCTTGCATGACTGTCTCTATCGCAGTTGCTGCACAAGTAGTTCGACTATGTGTTTGGTGTTTGGATCTGCTACATTTCTTTCCTCCTTGCTCTCCTCTCCTCAAACTTCTTCTTTCTCCTCTCCTCACATCTCTTCACTCCCTCCATCACCGCATATCTCCAGCCGCTGCGGACTTCAGCAATCGATTCCCATGTGTTTGAGTCGATGCCTGTCAGATTCATGTCTCGTTTGCAGACATCATAGAAGCGAAGAGCTGGACTGCCAGTTGGTCACCGTCCAGAAGCTAGTTCACCGTACATGATGTCTTTGGGTATTCGTCCATCATCCATCCTGTGTACATGACCAAGCCATCGCAAACGTCGCTGCAGACCATGAGATGCATACTGAAGGAGTTCGCTCTTTCTAGCGCTGCATTGTTATATTAATAATAATGATAATAATAATAATAATAATAATAATAATAATAATAATAATAATAATAATAATAATAATAATAATAATAATAATAATAATAATAATAATAATAATAATAATAATAATAATAATAATAATAATAATAATAATAATAATAAGATACTTGTTGACCGCATTCCATAAAACCAAACATCTCAAAGCCCTTTAATGATAAGGAATTACGTTACGAACATTTTTATAGTTAAAATGAAATATTGAAACAAGATACAAATTGTTTTAATAATATTAGATATACAATCATTTCAATCGTTATGGTGTAAAATGAATTTTGAAAAAGTGGGCTTTTAAAGCAGATTTGAAGTTTGAGATATTCTCGATTTCTCTGATTGGTTGGGGTAGGATATTCCAGACTTTGGGGCCATAACATTGAAAAGAGAGATAACCAAAAGATTTTAACTTACTTTTTGGTATAGATAATAAAGTGGTGTCGCGTGATGATCGTACGCTTCTGGTTCGCGGCTTAAGGCATAAAAGTTCAGAAAGATAAAGAGGGGCTTTTACCAACTAGGTCTTTGAGTTCTCGCTTTGATCCTAACTTATTTATTTAGGCTACTGATTACCGGCCATGTGACCTAGCGGTATGACACTCGATATAGGATCGGAAGTTCCTGGGTCCGAGCCTCTCTTGGCACATAGTTGAAGTCTTGGAGAAGGCTCTTTACTAACATTCTCTCACAATACTCTGATGTGAAATGAGTACTTGGTCATTAACAGCGTTGTCCCTGTCAGAAACAATTGTAATATCGCATAACAGGCGTCATGTCCCGTCCTAAATGTTAAATAAATGTTGCTGTTGGCCAGCTTTGAGCACGTTTAATGGATATTTCACTTTATAAAAGCTCATTTGTTTCTTTCAATTGTACAAATCATCTATTTCTTCTTTCAGCCCACCACGCATTCTGAAGAGTGTCATTATGATTGCCGTATCTTCATGCATCTCGGTTAACTGCAGCATCTTCCTCCAGACCCAGTTCTTTCAAATCATCCGTTAGCAAATCCAACTATCTAGTTTTCAGGCGTCCCCTTTTCCCTCATCTGCTAATAGGATTCAACAGTCTGATGTCACGTCCACCCACCAACGAGCAGCTTGGTTCTAAACCAAGAAAATCGGTATTTTTTATTCTTCATGCTGGCTAGAACTTTTTCACTTGTCATGCAATCAGAATGTATAAAAGTCAAAAACATGATCAGATTTTTAAATGATTTTCTACTCTGGATACACTTTTATGCTCGTCGAAGAAGTATTTCGTAAGGGTGTCCGCCATTGCTCCGATAGTTTAAAATCAGTTGCTAAGTTACTATGCGTCATTACGAGGGAAGTGACGTCCCCACTGTTGAATCCTATTGTATATTTATTACTTTCTTTCCAACATACTCATTCTCTCGTCTCTTAATACGTCCAGACCATCTCAATCAATCTTTCTTCTCTCAGCAATATTGATATATCATCCTTTTGTCAACTACCGAATCTGTTCATTCTTCACCCAATCTACAGAAATTCTTTCTTCATTAGAACTATCTCGGAGTGGAATGGGCTGGATGAACTGGTCATCATGGCACCACACCTAAACGATTTCAAGGCCCGACTGACATGGGCCCGCGCCCAATGAGGACGCCGCTGAAATACAACCAGACCATTGGTTTCTTCAGCGCCAACCATACAGATACAGATACAGAATCATTTCTCACCCAGCTAGTTGACTACCTTGAATCTACATTTCTGCCACTCCAATATTAATCTAGAAGAATAAAAACTCTAAATGACACAGACAGATATTCTCCAACAAGGTCTTAACAACCTCAATAATTGGGAGAAAGACTTGAAAATAGAAATCCATTGAATGAAATGTAAAAGTTTACGGATATATAACAAACTAAAATTACAAATAAATGAATACAAAATAACAAGAGAATAATTAGAGTCAACCACAAAAGCTGGGGCTGAGGGGTAATATTGATTTATAACCATCTGTCACTCGTTCTGTGATATTAATATCGAAATATACGAGTTCCAACAACAATCGAATTAACACTATTCCAAAAGGTCCCAAAAAGAAGTCCAGCTTTAAACAATCGGACTAATACTATTCCAAAAAGTCCCAAAAAGAAGTCCAGCTTTAAACAATCGGACTACTACTATTCCAAAAAGTCCCAAAAAGAAGTCCAGCTTTAACATGTTAAACAAGTCTGCTGATTTGATCTAATTATAATAACTTTATCTTGAAAGTATTAAAATGATAAAAATAAAATGAAAAGGTTTTAACAATAAAACGTAACTATATGGTAACTCGTAAAGACAATACTATACACACAAATACATCTTGTCTTGTTGTAGTCTCAGGTTTGCTCCTTCCTCTCTTTCTTGTAGCGGCGTTGGTCTGGCTTCTCGTGAAGAAGATGCGTAGTAGGGGTACTTCACTCTTGACCGATCATGACTCAGCAAATATTGAAAACTACCGTGCTCTTCAAACGCATTTAACACAACAGACTTATCACTTTCTTTATGCGTCTGGAAAGAGATTTGACCGAACAAGTTTAAGGGTACCCCAATATTACCACACTCTTTTTATGGAGATGTCGTGAAATTACGACATGCTTCTCTTCTTATTGCTTACTGAACAGGGCAAAACAACAGGCCAGCATTGAATATTTCATAAAACAGTATTGGCCTTCTCTGCGTTATACTTTATAGGGACATATATACAGATGGAACGGATTGACGTTTCTGTTCTATGATTTTAATTATCTCTTTTAGATTGGACTGACATTGCATCGATCGCTTTTTTCTGTGATATGACAGTTTATCAGTCACCCATTTGCCCACTAACACAGTAGATAGCAACGACTATCCCGCACAAATCTTTGGGCCTCTTTTTCGCTCACGAAGTGCCCGAATTCGCGTCAAAATATGGGACGAAGCCGTTTCGTATATGCTATTTAAAAAAAAATTATTTACGACGCTGTTTATCGATGAATATGACTGAAAGTTGGCACACAGTTAGAAAAAAGGTCATTTTAGATTATGTCAAGCGACAAAACTCGTGCGATTACCAAAAGACCGTTAAAAATAGATTTTTACTCTTTGGAGTAAATATTTCTAAAACTACCGGGCGTGGAGGTTTTGTCGCTGACAAGGTAAACATGAACATTTCTTCTTTTTGGTTGTAAAATTTCATATGAATATGACGAGTACTTTTCCCGTGTTTTACAAAACACCATCCTAATTTGCTCTTCAAGTTTCAATCTTTTAATACACTTATTACGCAAGATACAACAAAGGTCGAAGAAAAATGCCGAAAAAGCGTCCCATATTTTCGCGTTTTTTTCCTCTTTGCGGGTCATCCAAATAAATGACACTTTTGAAACTGCATAACTTGTTTATTTATGAATTGATTTTCAAAATTCAAAAACATTTTTACTCAGTTGAGATAGGGCTTTGGTTTTAGACAAAACTTTTCCTCAAAAAGAGAAAAAAAACATTTTTCATAGTCATTGCTACAGTAGAGTAACCTGTACTATACCTTTCTATTTTCTGACACCGAACGTTTCTCGCACAACCAACAATGAATTGTCCGATCAAGCATAGCAAGTGACGTTTTGCAGCCTGCCATGGGTTTATATGTCATGGTGACTAATATTCATTGGACGACCGAGAGGCGTTGTCAACACAAGATAGCCTAACAACAGATTTGGAAATAAACAACTCATGGTCGCCTTAAGCTAGTTTCTCAATGAGACTTAAGGTCGTTCTACAGCAACGTTACACCGGCATACGGGAAAAATTGCCACAGGTCAAAATCAACCTAAACTTTCCCCAGCAAAAGCTTTCATCATGTCCTAAGGCTGCTAAAGACCAATACTACGTCACCCATATCATAATACGACGGCAGTGAGTGTGGGACCCTCAAACTAAAAAAGCCACAAACCAGATTGAAATAAACAGAAGTCGAGCCTGTAAATTTAGTCATAACAATTATGACAACCAAAAACGTAAATGTGTCACAAACAGGATGGAAGAGAGAAATGTGATAAAATTGATCGAGAGAAAGAGCAAATATAAATCTTATGATGGTCTTATTTAAACTTATACCAGGACAAACCCAAATAAACACATACTAACTCTCACACACACACACACACTCACACACACACACACCGGCGGAAAAGTTATTAGAGAGAGAACGTCATGTTGAATGAACGTCATGTTGGTTGTGTGCATCCGGCTCTCGTCCTCGCGGGAGAGACGCATGCGCACAACCAACATAACGTTCTCTCTCAAATAACTTTTCCGCCGGTGACGTCACATACTATGGGTGACGTCCAATCAAGGGACGCTACTCTTCCGCTAATCTCACTCCCTATTTTCTTTTTCATTTTATAGCCGTGTCCAAAGAAATGGGGGTCGTGTGAACTCGATAAGAAATTTAAGCAATACTGGCACAAATGCTGTAAGTATTTCACACAACTTACATTTGATGTATAAAAGCATATAATGTGAGGTCTCTCGATATATATTTATATATATACTTATTTATATATAATAATAATAATAATAATAATAATAATAATAATAATAATAATAATAATAATAATAATAATAATAATAATGATAATAATAATAATAATAATAATAATAATAATAATAATAATAATAATAATAATAATAATGATAATAATAATAATAATAATAATAATAATAATAATAATAATAATAATAATAATAATAAAAATAATAATAATAAAAATAATAATAATAATAATAATAATAACAATGATTAACACTAATAATGAAAAAAGGTGTAGAGACGGTTTTGTCAAATACGAATTCCGATAATTTCCGAACAAAGAACATTCTGTATTTCAATTTCGTTACAACTGAATAGTTATGCAAGTTCGAAAGTTTGTAATACTTAAACGGTTCAAGTTTTGTTCATTAACACTAATTGGTTGGAGGTCACATTTATCTTCCAAAAGTCAATGATCATTTCTTTGGATGTATTAACATTAAAATGTTTTTTTCACACCAAAATCACGAACTTATCTATTTCCAACCTCTTGACGTTTTTGTCTTCATTAACGATCAGCTCTTGGAAGATGTCTCATAGGCAAATTTCCAAAGGGGTATGGAACTGTGACTAGTACTAATGCAGATGTCTGTATGGGTAATAAATAAACGAGGCAAAGAGCACATCCTTGAGGGGCACCTGTATTTATAATAATTATTTTTTATTAAAGGTTATGGAATTCGACAAACTGTGTTCTACCTAATATAAAATCAGAATCCATAAAATCATCTGAGGATTAACATTCACGATTTTTTTAGTTTCTACACAAATAAATGTGGTCGTATTGTCTTAAATGTAGATGAGAAATCAACAAAAATAATTCTACAGTAAGATCTTGGTTGCTCTTGATGTTTTTAAATGTTACTTTTAAAACAATGATAGCATCCTTAACGCTCCTATTTGGTATGGAAATTTATTTGGATTTGACTGTGAACGAACTAGTGGAATTAATTTATAAAGACACACACACACACAGACACACACACACACACACATACACCCCCCCCCCCACATATATATCATCGTGAAATGTTGCGATTATCCGAAATTGCGATTATTGATGTTGAGTATCCTGTCCACTAATGTATTAGTTTTCCTTTGCGTTAACACAGGCTTGTGACCGTTGATGGCCTCAATTAAAGTGTTTTGTGGGACGGTTTTTAAAATTTGTTTTGTATTTTTTTGTGTTGGATTAAAATCTCAAACTTTTGTTCTCAACATTTGTAAGAGACGATACACTCTCACCAAACACATTTGTCAGAATTCACTTTTGACAATCCCTAAACAAAGGATATCGTTCAGTCTCCCCTGACATCTGCCATTGTCTATCTAAAGTCTAGTAAATACCCAGGCCCCACTGACTGCTATCTAATGGTCACAGAAACCACACAAACCCACACTGCAAAGCCCCTCCCCGTCTTTTGTCCCTAATAGTGCTGACACATTACTGTAGCGTTAAACCCCCCACACTCTCGATTCTTCAACTGGTCATGATTATCTCCAACGATGAAATTTAATCATGACATTTTGTTTGATTTCTTGAATTTGCCCCTTTTTGAGGTAGAAAAGTTGTTGTGATTAGCCAAAGTTTGTTGCAATTAAACATTGAATTTTATATATAATTGATGCATTTTATGGGGCATGGTGCCATTAACCGAGTTGCAATTATCTGGAGTGGACTATATATATATATATATATATATATTGTGGTGTGTGTGTAAGTTTGTTGTAACATGCTATTTCTCATTAAATATAAATATATTAATATGTTTAGTTTTAAATGAAATTTCTAATCACTAATTTACAGCAAATATATTAAGGAATTAAGACCAACAGAAGACACAGAAAGTCAAGAACATCAGTAAGTACCTATCAATCCGTTAAGAAACTTGTGTTAAGATTAGATGTTTTGGAGAAGGCTCAGCGGCAAGGTTTTTGCTTCGTACCCGAAACCTACCGAGTTCGAATACCTGTTGTGCCCGATCTCAATATGCGGCACTGCACTGCGGCTGACCCCTGAGTTTATTCCAGACTTCCCTCAACTTACCTTAAAGACAACTTTCCCCTATGGGATGAATAAAAACATTTATTTATTTTTACTTTTATATTCAAGGCAATGGATTTTATTTCTGAAATTGACAAAATAAGCTCTTACAAATCTGCTTATTTTTTTAAACTTAAATGGCAATGTGGTCTTGTGGTATGATCGGAAGGTCCTAGGTTCGAGCCTTGCTCGGGGCGTAGTTGAGTCCAAGGAAGAAAGCTTGTTACTCACAATTTTTCACCGTACTCAGATGTAAAATGAGTACCTGGTCGTTAACAGCGTTGTCTCTGGGAAAAAGTTGTAATATCGCCTAACAGGCGTCATGTGTCGTCTTACATGTTTAGTGTTGCTGTTGTTCAGGGATCCCTTGTAAAACGCTTTGAGCAAGTTTAGTGGATATTGTGCTATTTAAAAGATCGACATTCTTTTTCTTACATTTTGTTTACCCCGAAATAAAACTGGGTGGACAAAATGGCCTTCAAGTATTATTTTTAACAACTAAACCCCAGTTAGACTTTATAAGATTGACAAAGTTATAGCCATTCTTTAAGTATCACAACATTTGCAGAACGTTTATTTACCTCTGGTGTATTCAAAGCTGCATTATTCTATTACTACTATATAATTACTATTACTATATTACTAGTATATTAAATAAATGCCCCATATAATTAGAAATAAGGTCAGAACTTTTCAGCCTGTCTATAGCAGTTCAGCCTAGCTTATTTATAAAAATAGAGATAATTCTTTCTCATCCTGTGTTCTTCTATGTAAACCTCATTGGTAAAAAGAAATAGAAGAGAATCAAGTTTATATCCTACACGGCACTGAACACTGAAATAAATAAAAAAAACCAAACTAGATTTGGCTAAATGAGCCAATAAAATGGAGAGAAAGATAATGGGAGTAACTGTGACTCATACGACGTTTCGGCATTTGGCCTTTATCAAGTATACACGAAATAATCTAATATTTACATATATATATATATTGTTCCCTTATATATGAGTCACATTTACTCCCTTTATCTTTCTCTCAATGAACACTAAACGCCCTTGCTGTTAAAGTGATCGTGTTTTTTTAAAGTCTCTAACATAAACTGAGATCAAATCATTGAGTTTGTTTTTCTTTCTTTTTAAAAAAAAATAATAGAATTTTGAATTAATGATACCATAGTTTAATAATTGACGTCATAGTAGGATGATTAGTAGTATGTATTTACAATAGTTTCTTATCTTGATTTTGATATTCAGCTCTAGAAATTTTGCCTCTTTTATGAATTTTCACTTTTATATTTTTACCTCGTCCTGCTTGTTAGAATAAAATGTTTATTATTCTATAGATTTTATCAAATTACAAATAATCAACGTCCACCTAACTCTGTACGTTATCCTGGAAACTGTGGGTTTCAAAACATTTTTTACTGGTCGCCATTCTGTACATTGTTCACCTTGATTTCGTCTTGACTTCCTACAACTATTCTTTTGACCACTGTGGACTCTTTTATCCCACGGATTTTATTTATAGCGGGCCCCGAGGTGGTAGGCGTAAACAACGTCCCATTGAAACTGATCAACTGACGCATGAGGCTTCCTTTGCCCTATCCCTAACCCTAACCCTAACCCTAACCCTATCCATATCCCTCGACATCCACCAATGCCCATCCCTGTCAATCAAGTCAATGAAATCGAAAAATGGTCACAAAAAGTAAACGATTTTTACCAACCAAAGGTATTGTAATGACCAGTCAGTGCGTAATAAAACCATGAAAATAAATGATGTCATAAGTGACTCCGAGTATGTAGTAGTCTTTATTGGCTAAAAGAGGAGGGCTAGAAGAGGACTATTGACGAATTGAAGCCTCCATCCTATGAAGTTATGTCAAATCCAGGAAGTACAGTTCCGGGAGGCGATGTTTATATTATTGATAAATATCACAAAGAATTGAAATACGAAAACATGGGTACATATGTGTTGTTTGAATGCATGAAGGTACCCGTTTTAACACCACCATACCTTGTTTATACCATAAACCGTCATCGCTTAATAACAAATCAACGCATTTTCTGTATGCAGAGGTATTTTAAGACGTTGATTGTAACTGACATTGAAAGATTCTAAAGTATTGGCAACGTAAAACTTTATCCCAACTCTACAACTGACAGTCATAACAAGAGACTTCAAGCCAATATGACAAATTTTGATTTAAGACAAAACTATCAACGCCCACTCACAACAAAGGGAATGAGCTGCACTGGGGTTGGGGGGGGGGGATGACAAAAACAACGATCTCATTCAAGACTTGCTTGTGAGTGTCAGGTGTATATCAGACCATTTCTGTCCCATTTCCCCTGTTCGTCACCTCCCCGCTTGGACAAAGCGTGAAGTGAGGTCAAGACATTGGCGTGCAATCAACAAATAGTGGTTGAACTATGACATCAACTAATATTTGCTTTCAATCATCTTAGAAGACTTTAGAAAACCTTTTTGACACAATTGATATTGTCCTTCGGTCAGTGTCCGACAAACATGCTCCTCTTCAAACCAGGGTAGTTTGAGACCGCCTTTCAGCATCTTGGATGTCCGAGAGTGTACGCCAGGCAAAGCAACAGTGTCAAAATGCCGGGTGTGCATGGGTGAAACATAAACATAACACGCAAAAAAGAAAAAAAATACATGGACTTCAGAAGGTGCATGAAATGTCTAAAGTCGGTGACTGTCCTCGCAAAAACTGAGTTCCCCAGAGGCAAAATAGAACCAACTTCCAAGAACCCGTTATAAGTCCTCAAAGAAATTGCGTAGTAAAGTCCAGAACTTCATTCTGCCTAGATCAAAGCATAACGCACATTGCCAGATATCTTTGTACAGTACTTTGCATAAAAAAATCACACCTTGTCTTCAACCTCACATTTTTATAAAAGATTCTCGAGAAACATTTACAGGACCAGATATCCGCCAACCAGTCGAGTTGAAGAATTTCAATCGGCGTATCAAAGATGATACAGTACGGAAACGGCACTATTAAAGAGCATCAACGACATTGTGAAATTATGCGATGAAGGAAAAGGGCCGGTTTTATCGTTGCATGACACGTCGGTAGCATTTGATACATTCCAACATAACATATCCGGCACAACACTTTGGAACATTTTGGAATTCGTTATATTGTCCAAAATGGTTTTCTTCTCAACTTGCAGATAGATCGATAACTATTACCATTGATGGAATAACATACTGCAACGTGCCTCTAACTCACGGTGTACACCATGGTTTCGTTCTAGGTCTGGTTCTTTTTACTCTTTACATAATGCCCCTTGGGCAAGTCATCAAGAACCACGGTGTTCAGTATCTCATGTCGGGAGATGAAACCCAATTACAAGAGACATCCATCCCGTCAGAATTTCTTATGCCCTCCAAGTCACTCAACAATGCTGTTTCTCAATAAACATTAATGGATGATAAACAAGTTTAAACCCAGTGCTTTGAAAACAAAAGTCATCTTGTGAATTGCCGACAAGAGTTTTCAAAATCTCCACAATCCCAGTATACAACAAAGTTCAAACACATCTGTGTTATCTTGAATAGCTCTCTTTTTATGAAATATCACTTAAATGGAGTCATTGGGGTATCAATTTGGATCTCAACAAGCTTCCACGCATTAGAAAAAATCTTAAGTTAGGACATGCTATAAACCAATGTGTGTGTAGTTGTATTCTATCGTATTGAGTAGTGCATATCCTTGTTTGACGGCTTTATTACTATTATTATTATTATTATTATTATTATTATTATTATTATTATTATTATTATTATTATTATTATTATTATTATTATTATTATTATTATTATCATTATTATTTATTATTATTATTATTTATTATTATTATTATTATTATTATTATTATTATTATTATTATTATTATTATTATTATTATTATTATTATTATTATTATTATTATTATTATTATTATTTATTATATTATTATTTTTATTATTATTATTATTATTATTATTTATTATTATTATATTATTATTATTATTATTATTATTATTATTATTATTATTATTATTATTTATTATTATTATTATTATTATTATTATTATTATTATCATTATCATCATCATTATTATTATTATTATTATTATTATTATTATTATTATTATTATTATTATTATTATTATTATTATTATTATTATTATTATTATTATTATTATTATTATTATTATCATTATTATTATTATTATAATTATTATTATTATTATTATTATTATTATTATTATTATTATTATTATTATCATTATTATTATTATTATTATTATTATTATTATTATTATTATTAGTAGTAGTAGTAGTAGTAGTAGTAGTAGTAGTAGTAGTAGTAGTAGTAGTAGTAGTAGTAGTAGTAGTAGTAGTAGCAGTATTTTCTTTATTATATTTATATATCAATCTCATCATCATCATCATCATCATCATCATCATCATCATCATCATCATCATCATCATCATCATCATCATCATCATCATCATCATCAACATCATCATGATTATCATTAAAAACAAGTATAATTCCCGTTTGAAATATCTTTTTTTTTCTCTTTAATGAACTTAACTGTTCCTGAACTCAATTTACTTCAATTGTTTCTCACTGGACGTGGTGAGGGGGATTATATGTATAGCCAGGGTCAGGACTAGAGAAAATTACACGAGCAAATAGTTTCAAAATAATCAATTTATTTAATACGTCTACTATATCTAATTGTGTTTTCCCTGCCAGCCAAGATCAAGTTTTAACAGCACAATCAGGAGATGGCATTCCACAAGGATCTTTGATTTGGCTGTTCTGTGACAAAAAAAATCAATTAAATAAATCAATTGAGTTTCATCTCACTACTTTTTCAATGATCTACATGGATAAATCGACAGTGACTTTAAAAAAACACCCCAAAAGGCAGGTGTCTGTTCCAAATTCAAAACATTTGTGAAAATCTGTAGAGACGAATGAAATTTGTTGAAGTCTTGTATGGCATCCGTTTTTGGACGGATCGATGACGGCTTTACGACCTGCTCTAAGCTGTGCAATTTTCAATCGTTGAAGAAGGCTCTTTATAAATATTCTCTCGCAGGACTCTGGTGTTTAATGAGTATCGGATCTTTAATAGCGTTTGTATTTGTCGGAATATATATATATATATATATATATATATATATATTATATATATATATATATATATATATATATATATATATATATATAAATATATATATATATATATATATATATTTATATATATATATATATATATATATATATATATATATATATATATATATATATATATGTATATATATTTAAACGTCTCAAATGAGTCCTGTCTCATTTCACATGGAGACTTTAGATGTAAAATTAGAATCTCTTGTAAGGCGCATTTAGCACATGGCGTCTGAATTTCGCTTGATAAAAGTACAAGTGAACTTTAAAATGACACTAGTCTGCTAAAAGCTAAAGCCTATAAAAGAAAGTTGAGAGCAAAAATTGATATAAACGGTTTGAAAAGTAAAAAAATACCAGACGGAACGTTTTTGATTCAAAATTCTCCTATATGTACCATTTCGGTATTTTTTTTCTTTTTCAAAGCTTTAATATTCATTTTTATTGATGACTCATATCTTCTTCTTCTTCTTCTTCTTCTTCTTCTTCTTCTTCTTCTTCTTATTCTTCTTCTTCTTCTTCTTCTTCTTCTTCTTCTTCTTCTTCTTCTTTTTCTTCCTTTTAAGTCTGTAACTTCAAATTTGGAAAATTCCACGGACTACAGTTTTTTTCTTTCATTGGAGATCTGAGACTATTCCGCTGTCTCAAAGTTGATGGTATGATCAAGTACAGGTGGGAATCCACTCTTCATTCAGGAATAATAAACTTGGATAACTTCCTCTTATATCCTTGAATATCACCGAGGGGTAATTTAACTTGATCGTTTAGGCCTTTGAAAAATATTGTTACTTTGTACCGCTTTCTTCACTGCTGTAGCAGTTCGAGATTTAAATCAGACTCATGATTTTTCATCTTTGTTATTTTGATCTCTACATTTCACTGCTCTGTTTTGAAATTGTTCGATTTCTTGGATTTATGATTTCTGGTGAGGGCCCCATACAGAGCTACCTATTCTAGTGTAGATTTAACAGTGGATTTGAAGCACTTTAATCTTATTTCCCTCCTGCTGTCGTATACGTTTCTTCTGAGGAAACCCAAGGTAGAGTTTGCTTTTTTGCATATGATTGCAAGATGATCTTTCCAATTTAGTTTGTTATTGTTACTCTCCGATATTTCGCCTTGCTCACGTCTTTTAAAACAATGTTATGTTTGAGTACGTTGAATATTTAATTACATTAATTTTTTGTTTTGTTATTGTAATTTTTAGAACCTGGCACCTGGAATTCCATGCTATTTTCTATTTCCCAGCGCTGTAAAGTATCTAGATCGGTTTTAAGGATTTCTGTGTCACGTTTATTTCTTATTGTCCATTAGAGAAGGCTGTCATCTGCAAACAATCTCAGTTTGGTATCCAGGGCAAGAGTTTGTGTCATATCATTAATGTAGAGTAAGAATAGGAGGGGACGAGAACTGTGCCTCGAAAAACACCAAACATTACATGGGCTGACTCTGATGACTCATCATCCACGACAACTACTGTCTTTGATTAGTCAAGAAGGACAAAATCCATTGGATTATTTTGTTTCTTATTCCATATATCTCGATAATTTCAGTGCCTCTGTATGATGGTGGACTTTGTCAAAAGCTTTGCTGAAGTCTTACAAAATGGCATCAGATTGTAATTTTTTACTTCTGTTCTCTGCTAGGTCATTGGCTGGTGTGATCAGTTGGGCTTTACATCACCTTTTTTCCTTCTAAATACCATGCAGTGATTCTGTTAAAAATTGATTAGCTTCTATTTTATTTTTGTCAGAAAATATGACATGATCCAGTATTCTACTGGTGATTGATGTAATATATAATAGTCTATAATTCTCTGATTTAGTTATTTTTCCTTTTCATCCAATCTTCGGGTACTTTCCCTTGGATAAGTGAACCCTGAAAAAACGCGTGTCAATATAGGTGCTAGTTCGTCAGGGCAGTTTTTCATCAATTTTCCTGGTGTCCCATCAGGACACGTCATTGCTTTGCATTCATTTATAAGTTTGCGACACCTCTCTCTGATATTTTGACTTCCTTCATTATAGGTATGTCCAAATTGTCTTGGTCATGTGAAGTATATTTCTTTCTGAT
>NC_088374.1:4121322-4124099 GCF_034508935.2 Berghia stephanieae
TCTTAAGCGGTGTATGTGTGTGTGTGTGTGTGTGTGTGCTTTGCATGTCACGGTTAAATATATATGTTTGTACACCACATGAGTACATTTAAGTTGAAATACTATCTTTACCACGTGTATCATTATTGTAATTTTTAATCAATAGATTTACGGCATTACTGATTAATTTTATGGGCATTCAAGGGATCTTATCCTATTTTGCCCTACACCATATGTTATGTTAAGTTAAGATATATATATATATATATATATATATATATATATATATATATATATATATATATATATATATTAATCGGATTTAGCATATGCTCTACCGAGTCAATGCAAACAACAGGGGGCACACGCATAAAACACAACTCCATCTCTATGAAAGTACAACTATTTTGTTCTCCCTTTACTTACTTTCGTTTAATTTCAACCCCACCCCCTTTTTATGCAGTAAACTGACTTCATGAAGACTAAAATGAAAAAGACATAACCGACACTTAACATTAAGATTTCTTCAATGAAATTAATCTTGTTTCCCTACCCATATGACTGATTGATGAGATGACTTAGCGTCGTTATAATTTTATTTTTCAGAAGAGGACGATGCACAGACGAATATAAATAGATTGTGGCTTTAAATATTAGTTTTAAAAATGAAGCTCAGATAAAATTGAACACTTACCCAGCTTTGCATCAGCAGTATGCATCCACTGCCTTCTTTACCTTTATTTCAAATCTCACGTCGTGGGGCTTCTCGCTCTTCCGTTGGTTTCGGTAAACAGATGCAATCACATCAAAAACTTCGTTCTCCTATCTAAATATTTAAACATTATCGACATAATTTTCCAGGCAAAAAGGTTAAACTCGTGATTTTTACGGATATGTCAATTGATATGGTAAATAACTTTGAAAAAACATCCTCAGGGAGCTCGCTGACTCGTCACAGTGTAAGATTAAGAAAGAAACCGGCATGAATGTCAGAATCCGTGTCATGACCGGGGTCAAAGGGGATTAAGGTTAAGAGGCAACCTTTAATACCATTCTCTTAGTTTCAGATTTTATAATTTTTCATTCACTTGTTAAATTATTCAACTGCCGATTATATGCAACTAGCATAATTTGAAATAATTTCCTAATTTCTACAAAAGAGAGCTCTCTCTTATTTGAGAATTTGATTCGGTCCTTCTAAAAAAACAGTTGCACTTTTAAATAAGCATGCTTTCTTTAATTTAAATGTTCAATTTTATCATTGCGGGTGTACGTCGTATCTTGGAAGATTTGGTGGAAACCAAACTATCAATTTAACCCCTCGGTGTTTCAAAGTGAGTACCTAAATAAGCATACTATTTTCAGCAGGGTCTTTATTGAATTGTCTAATGAAAAAAAAAAAAAAAAAAAAAAAACAACGTTAAGACTACTTCTTGCTGCTTGATCCTCCGCCAATAACGAAAAAAATCACTGTGTTCCAGAATAAGTGAGTGGAAAATAAAAAAAATATAATACCAGCACTGGAGAAATAGCATTGGCACCGGAATATTTGCATTAACTAAGTAAAAAATGAAAATCCACTCGAAAATAAGATCATTCTATATCCTAAATGGTTCTACCTTAAAATTCATTTTCGCTGGTACGAACGACTGTTCCCTCCATTCTTCCACGCCTATGGAACGCACTCACTCCTCGGACACACTCCTGTGAATATTTATCATCTTTCGGAAATTGCTGAAGACTGAAGTTCCTTAAGGCTTATTTTTGATGAAGCAGATATAGCCCCGATTCTATTCTTTTTTTCACACTGATTTCGTTATGTCGTGATTTTTAAAGTACGACAAAGACCTATAAATGTGGCTGTTTAGGTTATATATAAAACCATTATTTATATGTTCTACCTGCCAAGGGTTTTTAATTTCAATAGTTAATTCAAATGCATTTTATATTTTAATGAAACTGAGTTGTCGACGGCTTGATACTGCTTAATCACTGGCTTTTTGTGACAAAATAAGGATTAGGCACTGGTGTAAGATTAAGATCTGAAAATTAAACTGTGTATGTACTGGCAATTTAAAGAGCACAATCCAATAAATATAAACAACCAACCTAGAATGTCTTTGTCGTCAACCTCTCGCGTTCAATGATTGCGATAGCTCACACCAAAAAACGCGTACCCTTGTAAATTATCTTAGTATTGTAATCTCTATGGTGTAATGGTCGCACGTCTGATTGGTAATAAAGAGGTATGAGGTTATATCCTTTTCCGAGGCATTCTGTTTATTTTGGGGAGAGAGGCTTTGCTTGTATTTCTCTGACACTGTTTTATAACACTTTCACAGATCTTTAATTCGTTTGTATAATTAGTTTTTTATTACATTATATTATTTATGGAAAGGAACATTATAATTCATTTTCTATCTGTAGTATAATACTTGTGTAAAATGTTCCAAAAGACAAATATTCAATTGCTATTACTGTGAAATTATTTTTTATATCGTCAACAAACGATAAGAATTCAAGGAAAAGTTATAAATCTATAAAATTATAAGAGCTTATTAATCTTGTCAAATCCGCAATTACTATATATTTGTTGCGATGCTTGATATGACGATAATTTTTACTGCAATCTAAATATCCTGGTTTGAGTCTCTGTTATTTATTCACGTAAATTTGAGATCTGGAACAAAAAGCTCTTTGCGATATTCATTGTGTCACTATAATTTGAAAAATAATGAGTACTTGGGCGGTAACAATGTAGTTCCTCTATTATAAAAATCAAGATTTGTGATCGTTCC
>NC_088374.1:4124196-4154196 GCF_034508935.2 Berghia stephanieae
TTAAAAAAAATCTGGTACTGAAAAATTGCAATGTTGTCGAGACATAATATGCCGGCTGTTTTCATTGATGTTGTGTGATGTTTTTTTTTTTTTTTTCAATCATTTATAATTTTTGTTGTCGGATTATTGTATTATCGTTGGACATCGATGAAGGCACAATAAATGGAAGGTATTTACGAAAGTTTGAAAATGTATTCCAGTAATGAGATTGCCTCGTTTTGTTTACTTGTTTGATTTTTTTAAACTTTCACAAAGAATGGAATACCGTGCTCCTTGAAATCAATATGACGACCATGATGTTGAAGATAGATGTTTATCTATGTTAATTAATTTACAATTCTCTCTGTCTGTATATACATTCAGATATAATGGGTAATTGGTTGTGAATTTCAATGGTTCGTATCAGGGTAGGATAATCTTCGAAAAACTGTCACCAACAACTGGCTATACCTTATACAAAACTTTTTCAAAGGTCAATCGATGAACAATCAGTGCCAGTACTTTGGAAAACATCGATTGTCGTTCCAGTTCCAAAAAAGCGTTGTCGGACCGTATTGAATGACTTCCGTCCAGTGGCGCTTACATCGCTTGTAATGAAATGTTTAGAAAAAATTTTAAAATCTGAGCTCCTACAAAAATGTTATGACCTGAAATTGCTAGATCCGTACCAATCTGCATACCAGCAACATCTCAGTGTTGAAGACGCACTATTAACCGCCACAAATTTGATCTCGAAACACCTTGACCAAACGCCCTCGAATTACGCCAGAATCCTGTTTGTCGACTTTTCGTCAGCTTTTAATGCCATGAACACAGGTATTTTGCTTCAAAAGTTGTGCAGCATGGATATTCCAAACTACCTTATTAAATGGTATAAAGAGTTTCTGACCCATAGACCGCAATGTGTAAAATTGGGTGAACATATCTCCAACAAAAGAACGTTGTCGAACGGATGTCCCCAAGGCTGTGTGAGTTCCCCAATCCTGTACATCTTATACACCAACGACTGCAGACCATCCTTTGAAAATTGTTTTATAGTGAAATATGCAGATGATACTGCTATTCTTGGCTTATTAAAAGATAAAGTTACCGAAAAGAATTATTTCAAACAAATAAATATATTCACCGATTGGTGTAAACAAAATCAGCTTGAATTAAATGTTGAAAAAACGAAAGAACAGGTGTTTGGTGTAAAAAATAAGAACGACTTAAAGTGTGTGGCGATCGGTAAAGATGATGTTGAGATAGTTGACTATTTTAAATATTTAGGAATAACCATTGATAGTTCCCTCAATTTCTCTCAACATATTAATATAATATCTAAGAAAGTTGCCCAAAGATTATACATCCTAAGGAAATTGAGAACATTTCAAGTAAGGAAGAAAACTATGTTAAGAGTTTATGACTCATTGATTAAAAGTGTAATTGCGTTTGGCTGCACCATATGGTTTGGAGGATGCCGACTTAAAGATAAATCAAAAATTTCAAAATCTATCAAAGAGGCATCAAAAATAATAAACCATCCTCTTGATGGAGTAGAAAGAATTCATGGAAAAGCAATAGAAAGGAAAGCATTCTCAATTACCAACAATAAAAAACATATTTTATACCATGAATTTAGTCTTTTACCATCTGGGAGAAGGTTTTGTCAGATTAAATGCAGAACTAACAAGTATAAATCAACGTTCGTTCCATCAGCAATAAAAATTTTGAATATTTCATATGGTACAGAAAAACCAAGGATTGATTCGTTGACTGATTAACTGATTAATTTATTTAATGTAAGATTAACTGACCAATTGATAATGATGATAATTTTTGGTGTCGAATTGCCACAATCGTAACAAATTGAAAACGAAATGAATATCATTTAATTGTGTTTTGCGTTTTATTTCCAATGAAGCACGAAGTAAAAAAGATGATAACATCTCGTAATTTGAAGAATATAAACATGAACATTTTTAAACAAGACCTTGACCATAACGTTAAAAATAAACATGATGCGAATGGTCTCCACGAGTCAATTGTTGGTACGGTGGACAAGCATGCTCCCTTAACAACTAGAGCAGTAAAAGTGAGACGTCAAGCACCCTGGTATAATACCGAAATAAAATTGAATGGATTAGCCAGGAGGCGGGCAGAAAGAAAATGGCTCAAGTCCAGAGATGCTGTCGATAAGAAGCGATACATCGCGGCTAGAAATGATGCAAAAGCCGTCAATTTCAGGGCCAAAAAGAAATTCTATGAAGAAAGCCTCAAAAACGTGGGACGTTCGAGACAATTCTTTGCCTTGACCAAGGAACTGCTGGGACAACAGACGCAACCAGCTCTCCCATCTTTAATCGATCGTGCAGATCTACCAACTCGCTTTGGTCAATATTTTAAAGAAAAAACGGATACCATCAGGAAGGAACTCTCGTCTGAATCGATCCCTACAACATTTGACAAGTTTCATGGTGATTCGTTAACACATTTTTCAAAGATTACTGAAGCTGACTTACGTGATTGCATTATGTCGTCTCCAACTAAAAGTTGTGATTTAGACCCCTTAAATACTGCCATTTTAAAAAAATGCATTGATGTAATTTTAACACCATTTACATGTATTGTTAATAATTCGTTGCAGTCAGGTGCTGTACCAGACATTTACAAAGTTGCTCATGTCAAACCCCTTTTGAAAAAACCTGATTTCGATAAAGAGAACTTAAAAAACTATCGCCCTGTCTCTAATCTTCCTTTTCTCTCTAAGATCTTAGAAAAGCTTGTTTTGAAACAATTACTGTCTCATCTTAAAAATAATTGTCTTGAAGAAAAATTTCAGTCTGCTTATAGGCAACATCATTCGACGGAAACCGCACTTGTTAGGGTTGTTAATGATCTCCTCTCTGTTATAGACAATGGTTCATGTTCTTTGCTGAATTTGCTTGACCTATCGTCTGCTTTTGATACTATTGATCACAATCTTCTTCTCAAACGTCTTGAAATTACTTATGGCTTGTCTGGTGCAGCGCTTGATTGGTTTAGGTCATATTTGTTTAATCGTAAACAGATTATTACGGTGGATGAATATAGATCGGAGGAAATCTTTCTTGATTGTGGGGTTCCCCAGGGTTCAGTACTTGGACCCGTTCTTTTTGTTTTGTACGTTGGCCCTCTGTCTAAAATCATCAGAAGTTTTGGTCTGTCTTACCATCAATACGCTGATGATACGCAATTGTACTGCGTTTCCAATATGAGAAATTTACAAGAAGTATCAGCCAATAGTAAAAATTGTATCCAAAGTGTTAAGAAATGGATGAATGAGAACAGACTGAAACTGAATGATGATAAGACGGAGGTGCTGTATGTGGGGAACAGGAAGTGGAAAAGTGAAACAGATTTGAAGTTGGGGGATGCCTCTATTCAAATTGTTGACAAAGTGAAAAACCTTGGCACATTCTTAGACTCTGGACTGTCGATGGAGCATCAGGTTAATAATTTGGTTAGATCTCTCTTTTTCCAACTAAAAAAGATTGCTTCCATTAGACGGTTCATATCTGAGGATGTGACCAAGCACCTGGTTGTGTCCCTCGTACTATCGAAATTGGATTATTGTAATGCTCTGTTGTTTGGCGTTTCGCAATACAATCTGAAACGTCTTCAGATTCTCCAAAACAGCGCTGCCAGACTAGTATTTATGAAGCGTAGGTGCGACTCTGCCGGACCTCTACTTCATGACCTGCATTGGCTGCCTGTTGAGAAAAGAATTAAATTCAAAGCTTGTGTTTTAGTGTATCGTTGTCTTGAAGGTACTGCCCCTTCCTACCTTTCAGAACTAATTGAAAGATATTCAAAACCCCGCCCCTTACGTTCGGCCAGTGATTCCACAAAACTAGTTGTCCCTCGAATTCGGAAAAATGCTGGAATGAGATCCTTTTCTCATTTCGGACCCTCTATTTGGAACGCCTTACCGCAGAGCATTCGTGAAAAAAGAATCTTTGTCTATTTTTAAACGTTCGCTTAAAACATATTTGTTTCGATTTTAGTAGATGGTATGAGAAGCAAGATAGGTTTGGTTTGTGTTGTGTGTTGTGTTGTGTGTGTGTATGTGTGTGTGTGTGTGCTTGTGTGTGTGAATGAGTATGTTTCAGCCAAAGTAATTTGTAATTTAAGCGCTTAGAGTCTGGTGTCTCGGAGTTATAGCGCTATATAAGTTTTCAGCATTATTATTATTATTATTATTAATATGTTTATGTTGTGTATATCGCACGTGTGAAAGAAAGAAAGAGAGAGAGAGAGAGAGAGAGAGAGAGAGAGAGAGAGAGAGAGAGAGAGGGAGAGAGAGAGAGAGAAAATAAGTAGGAGTGAAATATCTGTTCAATCTTAGTTATCGTTTAACATTATAATTAACAAATGCTTGTATTACTAAAGATCTATTATTATTATTTTATTAATATATAATTATTATTAATTGATTATTATTATTATTATTTATTATTATTATTATTATTATTATTATTATTATTATTATTATTATTATTATTATTATTATTATTATTATTATTATTATTATTATTATTATTATTATTATTATTATATTATTATTATTATTATTATTATTATTATTATTATTATTATATTATTTATTATATATTATTATTATTTTATTATTAATTATTATTATTATTATTATTATTATTTATTATTTATTATTATTATTATTATATTTTTATTATTATTATTATTATTATTATTATTATTATTATTATTATTATTATTATTATTATTATTATTATTATTATTATTATTATTATTATTATTATTATTATTATTATATTATTATTATTATTATTATTATTATTATAGTAGTAGTAGTGTAGTAGTAGTAGTAGTAGTAGTAGTAGTAGTAGTAGTAGTAGTAGTAGTATTAGTATTAGTAGTAGTAGTAGTAGTAGTAGTAGTAGTAGTAGTAGTAGTACTAGTAGTAGTAGTAGTAGTAGTTGTTGTTGTTGTTGTTGTTGTTGTTGTTGTTGTAGTAGTAGTAGTACTAGTAGTAGTAGTAGTAGTAGTAGTTGTTGTTGTTGTTGTTGTTGTTGTAGTAGTAGCAAGTGTGGCAGTAGTAGTATTCAATAATGATTAATCTTTGTTACTTATAGCATAGTTACGTTATCCACGAACTACTCCACGCAATTGGGATTTACCACGAGCACGAACGCCCTGACCGAGACAAGTACCTCGATGTGAAAAAACATATAGAAGTAATAAGATCCCCTAATTCTGTACAAGACTTTGGTCTCCCCTACGACTACAGGAGCCTCATGCATTATCCAAAAAATACAGTAAGAATCTGGTCACGTTTTCCTTATTATAGCTTATCATTTAAATACGTATTAAGTCGGCACTGTGGCATATTCCACAAATAATGCCTCCGTTTATCACACTCCAAAATTATTTCACATGGAAGTAGAGGTAGACATACCTTCTTCTCTTCAGATTCAAAACTTCTTGGAAGTGTGCAATCAGTCCTTCGAATTAACCAGGGATAGGTTATATACTGAATAACAATGTCACATAACTATTTAGAACTAGAAGCATATGATTGGCGGGCTTAGAAAGATTGAAAATGGATGATCTTTCTTGACTTTCTTGAATAGGATTTATTTAGACCAGTACGTAAAATATTGTTCAATATAGTATCCAGTCTGCCGACAAATCTCTATGAGACATCGTATTTTTTTTTCTTATTGATTTCTTTCCCTTTTCTTTTTTGATTGTTGTGCGGGTGTGTGGTGGGGGGGGGGAGTCCATTGTTTGTTTTCTTTAAGTTTTAGTTGTTATTCACCTTTCGGTTGGTGGATATCTGAATTTCAAAGGGCATATCCAATCACGCCCAACAAAGTTGGAGAATCAATAATCATCTAGTCATCATATAAACGCTATTAAATATTTATTCTAACTCAAAGCAATCCTTAAATTTCAATTGTATACACCAGGTCTCATCTTCACAAGTTTGACATAACTTTTACAACAGTCGGTGTTTTTTCGCCAAGTCTCTAGATACGTCATTGGGAAAGACTCGTTTTACAATAAAATTAAAGGGGCGGTATTTTAAATACATTTATTGGATCTTCGGACCGAGAGGAACTCCAAATTTGAGATGGCTGTATCCAAGGTCACGCAATTTACAATACAGTTCAAAAGCTGTATTATCCTGCTCCAGTGTTGTACACTGACCTATAAAAATCAAATGTAAAGTCAATCAATACAAAGGTGTCAGGAGAGTAAAGCAAATGTTTATGTGAAATAAGTTTAGTAGTAGATATACGATTATTTCAAAGTGTCAAAAATATCACAGTGTTGCTGGTTACTCCGAGATGTTTGTACTATTAAATTAACGTAACAATAATTATTAGGACCCAATCAATACACGTTATGCTATGTGTAGAGTGCAGAACATTACTTAAAAAGTGAAATTTAGCAGTCATTTATGTTTCAACAATGACTGTTTACTTTCACCTTTGATATAAATTATTCAATTCAATAAAACCATTATCTCGTAATGAGTCTTTAATGCATTTTAAGCTGGGCAGTTTATTTTCGTATTAGAAACTACTTAAGGTTAATCCTCTCGCTTACCATATGTACGCCGACGATACCCAGATATATAGCCTGTGTTTGCAATCCGATATAGTTTCAAAGATAACTGTTTACGAACAATGCATCAATCATGTGATGAGATGGATGTCTGAAAATAGATTAAAATTAAATGGCGACAAGACTGAAGCCTTACTCATTGCTAGTTCCAATAATAAGACAGATCCATTTACACTGGCACTGACAATCAACGATAATGACAAAATACAACTCACAACATCAGCAAAAAATCTCGGCATCACCTTAGAGAGTGATCTGTCTATGAACAAACATATTAACAATGTGAGAAAAGTGTTATCTGCATTCTAAGAAATATCAGAACAATCAGACCATTTATTAATAGGGAAACTTGCAACAAATTGGTAACATCTTTGATATTCCCGAAAATGGACTATTGCAGTGCACTGTTTGTTGGTCTCACAAAGGACAAAATAAATAAACTCCAGAAAATACAGAACATGGCAGCCCGCGTTGTACTGCAGAAAGACAGGAAAACTGCAGCTCCCGAATTACTACAGCAAATGCATTGGCTGCCAGTGGACCAGCGGATTAAATATAAATCTTCAACTATCGTTTTCAAATGCCTGGAAGGCTCGTCACCAGCATATCTCTCAAACCTCGTTGAACGGTATAACCCACAGCGATCGCTTCGATCAACGAACGACCTCAAATTGAAAACACCCCGCTGTCGAGTGAAGGCTGGTGAACGCGCCTTTCAGCATTCTGGTCCAAGGTTGTGGAATTTACTACCACTAGAGATACGTTCTTCGTCTTCACGAGAGGAATTCAAGCGTCGATTGAAGACATTCTTATTCCGACAGGCTTTCTTTTGATTATGTGTATAATTAGCGTTGTTCGTGTACTGTGTTAGGGCTTAATGATTAAGTTAATCTATGTTATGCGCCCAGAGCCCTCCTGATGAAGGGATGTTTGGCGCACTATAAATCTATACCATTATTATTATTATTATTATTATTATTATTATTATTATTATTATTATTATTATTATTATTATTATTATTATTATTATTATTATTATTATTATTATTAATTATAGCTTTGAATCATCAAAGGTGAAGGCAACCCGTCATTCATTAAAAAAATCAACAGTCGGACTTCACGTTTTTGTTTATGTCTATGATCGAAAGCGGATTGAACTTGTATTTAATTAGGTCATAATAAATTGTTACGTCGTTTATTGATCCATACACTGTAGAGTATTTGTAACATGTATTGAAATTTATTGTTATTTGGATGTGTGTGGATATAATTGTCTGTAAACCAACTTCATGGTCAAAACTTGGAGCATGTAAAGACAGCAAAATACCTTGGCATTGAGTTTGCTAAAAACCTCAAATGGAACAAGCAACTATGTCACCTGGGTTCAAAGGCAAATCAAACAAGTGCATACATCACCCGCAATTTAAAAAGATGCCCAATTTCAACTCAAATCCTTGCTTTTAAAACTATTGTTAGACCAGTTTTGGAGTATAGCAGCTCAATTTGGGACCCATATACAAAGAAAAACATCGACACCTTAGAAAACATCCAACGTAAAACCCTACAAACTGTAGAGTGACCTTCGACAATATTGGAGGTTTCCACAAGACGAAGAAGAAGAAGAATTGTTCCGCGGCTCTGTTTAATTATGTTAGGGTTCTTTCTATCGTACGCATTTTGTGTTGTGCATGTTTTGCATGTGAGTGTGAATGTTGACTGCGTGAACGTATTAGCACTTGTTGTTACTTAGAAACATCGTAAGACGATTATTTTACGTTAGGTTAATTCCTGAAATAACTCCGTCCTGGATGGACGTATTGCGTTTTATCTTAAATTATACATATGAATGATAATAATTAAATTGAATTAACCTAGTCTTACACAGAGTCGTTACATTAATACCCATCACTATGATGTTTTGTTGACACATTGAATTAAACTATAGTGAGATATTTAATTAATGGCGCGTGTTTTTTTCTGTTTTTTCTTTCTCAGTTGTCCCTCTATCAAAAGTTGTAAAAAATTGTGTCAACCTTTGAATCAGCTGGTCTTAAATGAATATAGATTTTGGAGAGTATTGATGCCATATTAAAAAAAAAGTTTACTTCTTTAAGACCTATAAAAAACTACTTTAAAACTAAATTAGAGATTTTACACTGTTTGATATGTAGAAAAGTTACGCACCACAAAGTATGATTGGATTATCGTATTTCCGAAAAATCTTGTGCTAACGTAGTGATTATGAGTTCACGTCATACTTATTTCCAAATAATAGCAATTCGCTTTAAGTGTTATTATCATCCATCGTGGCTTGTGCTCTTGAGCTCGTTGCCTGTCAGCTCTCTCCACGAATCCCGATTCTCTGCGGTGCGCATGAAATCTGTGTTGCGTTTTAAGTCACATTTAGCTATTTTAGGTTATTTAGATACGTCATTAGTGCTCTTACAAATTTATGCACCAACGAGTGATCACCCAGACGAGGAGGTAGAGGCACATTATGAAAATGTAAACAAGGCCCTCAAATGCATAAAATCAAGTGACATTGTTTTCGTAATGGGGGATTTCAATGCAGAAGTTGGAAACGCAGCAATCTCACCGTGCATGGGAAGTTGTGGTCTGGGAGAGTCCAACGAGAGGGGTGAACGTCTGGTCCAATTTTGCGAGTCCCACGACATGACCATAATAAACACCATATTCAAACATCCAAAGAGGCGCCTATACACTTGGAAGAGCCCAGGAGATATATGCAGAAACCAAATAGATTATTTTCTCATCAAAACCAGATTCAAAAACTGTGTGACCCAATGTAAAACTTTCCCGGGTGCTGACATTGGATCGGACCATGTTCCCATCATGGTGAAAATAAAAGTTAAATTAAAAATTCCCAAACAGAAAATGGACGAAGACATAAAGTACGACCTAACTGAACTTAGAAACGAGGAGCTAAGAGCGAAATATGCTGTAGAAGTAGAAAATACGTATTATTGTCTTATGGAAGAACAAGAAGACACAAATAAAGAAACATAAGAAACGCATAAGAGTAGAATTGATAAACAATGGTCCTCTCTTAAAGGTGCAATAACAACTACAAACGATAAAATGCTAAACAAAAAATCTAAAGAGGCAAAGAAAGAATGGATGACGAATGAGATTTTGAATCTTATGAGAGAACGGAAACATTCAAAGGGCACCCCTAGGTACAATGAACTGGACAAATCAGTAAAGAAAAAGTGCATCCAGGCTAAAGAAGACTGGCTTGATGAAAAGTGCCACCGTATTGAGAAGCTATCACACGAGAGAAACCCTGGACCAATGTTTGCTGAAATCAAGAAATTTACATATAAAAACTCTCAATCTGGCGGTTGCATCAAAGACAAATCAGGTAGACTCCTCTTTGAGGTGGAAGGAATCGCCAATAGATGGAAAGAATACGTGGAGGAGCTATTCAATGCGGACAGAGGTGACAACCATATACAGTCCTTTCTACGGGAACCCACAATCCTAAGATCAGAAGTAGAGAAAGCCCTATACTGCATGAAAACAGGGAAGGCCAATGGAATAGATAGGGTGTCAACAGAAATGCTGCAAGCACTGGGTGAATTTGGTGTTGATGTGATAACGGCCCTTATGAATGAAATATACGAGTCAACACACATCCCAGAGGACCTTCGCACTTCAATCTTTATACTGCTACCCAAGAAAGCGGGTGCAATTGAGTGTTCGGACTACAGAACAATCAGTCTTATGTGCCATCTACTGAAACTCCTCCTCACAATAATCCTGAAAAGAATCTCGTCAAAAGTAGATCGTGAGATTTCAGAACAGCAAACTGAATTCAAAAAGAACAGTGGCACCAGGGAGGCAATTTTCGATTTAAAAATCCTGTCAGAAAAATACTTAGAGGTCCAAAAAGACATATATGCCTGTTTTATCGACTACTCAAAGGCATTTGATTCTGTTAGTCATCAGACATTTATCCAGGACCTTGTGGCAATAGGTGTGGAAGAGAATGATGTGGCTCTAATCGCTAATCTGTATTGGCAGCAAAAAGCTCAGATAAAAGTGCAGGCAGATACAACAGATGCAATTGAAATCAAGAAAGGAGTGCGCCAGGGATGTGTTATGTCTCCTTGCTTGTTTAATTTATACACAGAATCTATTTTTTGGCAAGTAGAAACAGCACAAGGGTTGAAGGTTGGTGGCCACAACATCAACAATTTACGTTACGCTGACGATACTGTCCTGTTGGCGGAAAGTAAGGAAGACCTACAGAAGATACTTTCAAAAGTGAACGAAGAGAGTAAAGAAAAGGGGCTGTTCATGAATGCGAAGAAGACAAAAACAATGGTGATAACAAAAAAGAAAGAGCCCATAGGCATATATATAGAAATAGAATAGTGTTCGGTGGAACAAGTATAGGAGTTCACGTACTTGGGGCAGTTGGTAACATCCGATGCAAAGTCTGACGAAGAGGTCTGGAGACGAATAATGCTGGCCAAAAATGCGTTCATGAAACTAAAGCCAATCCTCACCAACACAAATATCTCCATCAGAACACGAATGAGATGCACCAAATGCTATGTGTGGTCCATCTTCTTTTATGGTTGTGAAACGTGGACACTAACCGCGCAGACAGAACAACGTATTGAAGCTTTTGACATGTGGACGTACAGGAGAATGCTGAAAATACCTTGGACAGCAAGAAAAACAAACATCGAAGTCCTCGACCTAATGGGCCAAAAACAAAAAAGAACTTCTTTTGACTGTGAAGCACAAAAAGCTGTCATATTATGGATATATGCAAAGACATGATAGTTTCGAAAAAGGATAATGGAGGGAAGAATTGAAGGAAAGAGAGGCGGAGAAAGACAAAGGAAATCCTGGACAGATGGCATCAAGGAAGCTACAGGACGGCGCATGGCAGACTGTAACGAGGCTGCAATGGACCGTGAAGGATGGAAGGCCATGACATCCGACCTGTGGAAAGAGATGGAACCCGGGTAAGGTAAGATAAGTCATTCTTTGTCTCCTCTAGCTCTCTTTACTTCGATCATCCCAGATGTTACCAATTTTTCTATTCCGTCTCTTCTCACACATGTCCCAGCGTAACTGCCTCTTTCTGATGTTATCGATCAGTTTTCTTCCCTTTCTCACCTTCTCCAACATTTCCTCGTACACCTCACTGTCCATGATGCCCTCAACATTCTTCTATACACCCACATCTCAAATGCCTATAAGCTCCTCGTACATTTTTTGTCAAGCGTCCACTTTTCACAACCTTATAAAAGGGTACTTATAACATATGTTTCTACTACTTTCACTCTGGTCTTCATGTTTAGGTTGTTGTTTGACACAACTGGTCGTATTTTATGGAACAGGGTTTTTGCTATTGCTATTCTTTGTTTTATACCCTCTATGTCACGTGTGTCATGGGTGATGATAGTCACTAAATATTTAAATTTCTTTACTTGCTTGACAAGTAGAAGGTCGTGTTGTTGTCATTCTTTGAGACCACCATGCATTCGGTTTTCTTCATATCTAGTTTCAGGCCCATCTTTGCACTTTTGCAAACCACTATATCTAAAATTATCTGCACGTGTTCTGGAGAACAGGCCATCAGAGAAGCATCGTCTACGTATCTTATGCTATTCATATTCTGCCCTCCAACGACGACGCCTTTCATACCTTCATTTTAAAAAAAAACATATTATTTCACTATATGTGTTAAAACGGTCCGGTGATAAGACGCAACGTTGTCTTACTCCAGTCTTGATATTAAAGAAGTCCGATATTTCACTATCCAGTTTGCAACACGCTGTTTGATTCCAATATAAGTTTTTCACAAGTCGAAGGTCTTTACTGTCTATACCGATCTTTCCTAAGATTTTGAATAGCGTATCGTGCTGTACTTGATCACAAGATTGGAATAATCAATGAAGGATAGATAAAGTGATTTTTGTTTTTGATTGACCGTTGCATGATGTTTTCAATGTAAAGATTGCATTTACCGTGCCATTTTCTTAAACAAAACCAAACTGCTTGTCACTTATCTTTAGAGAGATCTTGCTCCTCATTATTTTCATAAGTATTCTTAACATAATTTTGTGGCTGGGCTCATTATGATGATTGTTCTGTGTTGGTCACAGTCAATAGTACCTTGATTTTGGGTATCGTAATGAATACCGATTGTCTTAAGACATTAGGCAATTCATATAAGACATTAAAGGCTTTTATCAGAATGTCTATTCCCAGATCGTCAAGGGCGTTAATCAATTCTATTGAGAAGCTATCTTGGCCTATCGCTTTCCCATTTTTCATATCTTTGCAATCAGCTCCTACTTCTTCTCGCATATTCTGGTGACCCATGTTCACAGTAGATATTTCTTTATCCAAGCTTGTCTCTCTTTTGGCATCCGCGTATAGATTTGTTATGTATACTGCACAGCGTTCCAAAATGTCGTTGTTGTCGATAATTATATCACCGTTTGTGTCTTTAACGCATTTTCTTGCCACGGCTGGGCGTTTTCAACTTGGATCTTGTATTGACTGGTAGAATTGTTTGATGTTAGATCGTTTTAGTCTTTCAATTCTGTGACATTCATGTTCAATATAATCTTCCTTTGCTCTCTTACACTAACGGTTTATAATCGTATTTACTTCTTTATATTCATTGCTGTTGCGTTCTAGTTTTCGTCTTTCATTCATCAGTTTAAAGATGTTGTCATCCATCCACTTACATTTGGTTCGTGTGTTTTCACAGATGGAATAGTTTCTCTTGCACATTCCGTGCTGCAGTTTGATACTTCATTCTATGTTTATATCTGAGGTCAAGTTTTCACTTTTTTCTTTCACGCATTCTTTGTAATCATTTTTTTTTTTATTTGATGGTTATAAGTGTTATAAACATACCATAATTTATGTAGTTTGTATTAAATTTTGAACTTTATTATTTATATCATAATACCTACATCACGTCGCATTACCAAAGACTGATATGAAATCTCTCGCTTTAAATCATCTTACAATAATGGTTGTATACTCAAAATTGTCAAATTAGCAAACACTGCTATATAACTTTGACAATTTTTTGTCTATGCAAGAACGTTTCACAGGGTCTTTAAATGATTTAAAAACATATTAGGCTCTTAAACAACACGATACTGTACGGAATCTCTATCGGTTCCATTATCGTGAAGCTGCGAAAAGAAGTCTTCCTGGATCTATCTCATCTCATGTAGTTCCATATCTGAAGCAGACGTCGGAGGTCATCTTCCGCCAAGCTGATCTATCTCTTGCCAATTCTATTAAAGCAGCGCCACCTTTCTCAGCTTCATCTGTCCAAGTTCTTATCCCTTTCAAATACGTTATTCTTTGTCTTCCTCTTATTCTTTTTCCATTCATCTTTCCAGTCAAGGCGAGTATTTCCAAACCAGGGTGGCGGATAATGTGTCCTAAAAATTCCATTTGGCGTTTGATGATTTTTGTTATCAGTGATCTTTTTCTGTTTGCCATTTCTAAAATTTCTTCATTTCTTTTCCTTTCCATCCATGACACCCTCATCATTCTTCTGTAAAACCACATTTCCACTGCCTCCAGTCTTTTAACCATGGTCTTGTTTATGGTCCAGCTCTCACAACCATATAGCAGCACAGACAGTACATAGCAATCCAGGACTTTGATTTTTGTTTTCATGCTAATATTCCTGTTTTTCATAATTGTATGCAGCTGGTTGAATGCATTCTTCGCCATACCTATTCTTTTCTTTATTTCACAATCTGATTTTCCATTGGATGTTACATTGAAGCCTAAATATTTGAAACATTCAACTTGTTGTATTGTTTGTCCTCTGCTTGTTATTACACAGGCTGGTGGGTTATTATTTTTAGATACCGTCATACATTCTGTTTTAGATATATTCAGTTCCAGTCCCATATTTTCACTACTCCTGACTACAACATCCAGTAATTCTTGTAGTTCATGTTCAGATTCTGCCAGTAGAACCGTATCATCTGCATACCTCAGATTTGTTACATTCTTTCCTCCAATACACACCCCCTTCTTATGTTCGATATCTCTTAATATCATTTCACTATAGAGGTTGAATAAATCTGGAGACAAAACACACCCCTGCCTAACTCCTCTTCTAATAGGTGTAAAACTGCTTAGTTCGTTGTCAACACGCATTGCTGCTTCTTGTTCCCAGTACAAATTCCGTAATATTCTTAAATCTTTACCATCAATGTCCAAGGATGATAGAATTTTGAATAGTTTTTCGTGTTGTACTTTATCAAAGGCTTTTGAATAGTCGATGAAACACATATACAGATCTTTATTTACTTCAATACATCTTTCCATCAGCATTGATAATGTGAATATTCCATTTCTGGTACCCTTGTCCTCAACAAAACCAAATTGCATCTCCCCAATTTCAGGTCGTATTTTATTTCTTATTCTTAGTAAAATTATCTTCAAAAGAATTTTTGTGAGGTGGCTCATTAGGCTAATAGTTCTGTGTTGTTCACAATCAACTGCCCCTGGCTTTTTTGGTAGTGCTATAAAAATGGATCGTTTCATATCAGTTGGCATTTTTCCTGTGTCATACACTTGATTTAGAAGGTTTGTGATGAATTCAATCCCCCATTCACCCAGGCCAGTCAAGGCTTCAATTGTTATGGCATCAGGTCCTGCAGCTTTTCCATTTTTCATGCTTTTCATGACGTTCCTAACTTCATCTTTCATTATAGAAGGCCCTTCCAGTTCTTTTATCATAGGCATTTCTCCTCGATTATCAAAAAAAAAGTTCTTCAATATATTCTGACCATCTGTTTAGAATGCAGTCTTTGTCCATGATGGTGTTTCCACGCTTGTCTTTGATGCATCCACTTTTAGCACCTGATTTAGTTTTGTTTGTCACTTCTTTGATTTTCTGATGGAAGAATTTGCCATTTTTTTCTTTGCAGGACATTATATAGTGACATTGTTCATTTATCCAGTCTTCTTTAGCTTCGTTGCATTTTCTTTTTATCTGCCTGTTCAGAGTCTTGTATTTTTCTTCCTGATTTTTGGCCTTTCTTCTCTCATTCATTAATTCTAATATCTCTGGAGTAATCCATTTCTTCTTCTGCAACTTAAGTGTGGTTGGAACATTTTCTTCTAATGATGCAGCAACACTGTCTTTAAACTGCTCATATTTCTCTTCTATATCTGTTAGTTCTCCAAGCACTTCAAACTTGTTTCTTACTGATAGTTCAAATTTTTCTTGTATCTTTTGTTCCTCCCGGAGAATGTCTAGTTGGTATTTAGGTTTAGCCTTTGCTCTTTTGCAGATTTTCAATTTAACTCGTATGGGGCATAGCACAGGTATATGATCGCTGTTACAGTCAGCCCCCGGCATAGATTTGGCATACAAAACCGAGTTTCGGAAACGTTTGCTGATGACTATGTAATCTATTTGGTTTCTCACTCCATCTCCAGGACTTTTCCATGTCCACTTCCTTCTATTGTGGTTTGTTGACCAAGTATTTGTGATTGTCAGATCATGTTGACGGCACCATTGAATAAGACGATCACCTCTGTCATTTTGTCTCCCAGACCATGTGGGCCCACAATATCTTCTATTCTTTCTCGGCCCACCTTGGCATAAAATCGCCCATGATGAGTTTTATGTCTGAAGACTTAAACTGATGCATTGCTTTATCTATTTGTTGATAGAAATTTTCCACTTCTTCATCATCGTGACTGGTGGTTGGGGCGTATATTTGTAAAATATCAAAATCAAAAGGTTTTGCTTGTAGTTTGATTGCCATTACTCTGTCTGATATGGGCCAGAATCCTTTGACTGCTCGCGCCGTTTTATTATCTAGTATAATTCCAACTCCCCTTTGGTGTTCTCCTCCTCCTGAGTATATAATTTTACAGTCATCATAATTAAGTTCTCCTGCTCCTTTCCATCTAACTTCTGATAATCCTAAAACATTGATAACCTGGATCTATAGAGAAGTCATTAAATAGGACGGCAATGGTTATGGAATTTCACAATCAACCATGAGAAGATCGTTATCGAAATACGACAGAGAGATCAGCAGTGTAGAACGACTTGACACTAAAAGGTTTTTGGGTGAGCGTAAATATACATCCGAAAAAAATATTGGATGTCTGATTATTCAAGCAGAAAAAGGTCCATGGGTCTGGACAGAGAAACTCTGATATTCTTGCAGGTGGTGATAATATTGGATATTTAAAAGGATGCTATGCCATTTTGTCTTCTCTGAATAATCTGGAATATTATTCTGGGGTCAAGCCAAAGATATTTTAAGACTGAATAAATATCGATTGCTGCCCTCCATCAAAGCACCCATCTGTATTGTATTGGACAACACTCATGGCCACTTCAAGGCTTCAACATTGGCAAATATAATAGCTGACATGACTTCATGGTTTCAATCAGATACTACTACATATCCTGACAATTTATCAAAATGCTAACTATACTCTTGAGTAAAAAATTGAATCAGAAACAGCTTTCAAAGCAGACTGTCTAATCAGAGAGTTTTGACATGACGTTGTCTAGTATTTCTTGGTGGTTGGTGTTGTTATTATTGTAGTTGTAGTAGTAGTAGTAGTAGTAGTAGTAGTAGTAGTAGTAGTAGTAGTAGTAGTAGTAGTAGTAGTAGTAGTAGTAGTAGTAGTAGTAGTAGTAGTAGTAGTAGTAGTAGTAGTAGTAGTAGTAGTAGTAGTAGTAGTAGTAGTAGTTATTGTTGTTGTTGTTGTTGTTACAGTTGTTATTGTTGAATACATATTTGTGGAGATAATCATAATTGATGATTATTTTTTTTAACCAGTCTACATTAATTTATGTAATCCTCTTTGACATAAAGACAAGCTATTTCTCAAACTTTTGCAATCAAAATTATATTGGAAGCACGTTATATTTGTATTCACCAGTAATGTGTATTATTAGTTATAAAATATAGATATCTGATAGTTAATAATTGCCGTTTGTTGCTTCATATTCAAATACCTCACGTATATCGTTTAAGCTTAAATTAACCGAACACTCCAGTTTAACCAATTCCTTCAAAATGGATATGCGGAAAATTCATAATTTTGATAATGTATATCTTCTGTGAGTTCCGATCCTCACCTGTTATCGATTTTAATATTATCCTTTCCTATAGTTTTTACATTCATGAAAACATAGTTATTATTAAGACAAATTAATTCAGAGATTCATGCAAATTTTTGCAGCTATGCATTGGGGGTCAGCTGAGAAAAAGAAGAAACACACGCGCCACTTATTAAAAATCTGAATATAAGTTGTACATCGCGCACCGAATTACTCAACTTTTAAACCGATGTCTTGAGCTGGCTAATACAAAACAAAACGACTTTGAAGGCCTTTATTATCTGACGCTAAAGAATCAAATCTACCAAGTTGTAGGCCAAAATGAGTCGCATTCTTCAAAGAGAAAAAGCGAAAAAATATTGACACATTCAAAGTGTACGCGTAAAAAGGCAACAGCCTCCTCACGAGAGGCAGACCATCAAAGAACCATACTACTCTGCTGCTGCTTCGCGTCCATGTACACCTTAAGTTGAATATTCAAGCATAACGAGCAGATCAACCACTCGGAACACGCAAATGGAAGAAGATTGCCACAATAATAAACCATAGGGAGTTGAACAGAGACAAAATCTGATCCTATCAAAACAGAACAAGACATAGGACTGACAGTTATACCCAGTATAAGAAAACGAAAAATCATGTGATTAAGTATCAATATTATGGAATTAAAAGCCACACAGCAGACAAATGCTACAAAGTCATGGGATGTTCAAAAGACCAAAACACGTGTAAATAATCAGACACAAGTAATGTCAGAGGAAAAAAAAAAACTTGTATTGCATTATAGGGGTGTCAATATTAACACAAACTCACAAGTCAGGATCGCTTTTATTTTGTGTAGCTAAAGCTAATGGAACTGATTGCAAACTTTTGGGATGCATTACAGTGGAAATAAAAGCATTTATGGTTAATGAAGAAGACAAAACTGGAAAACCCGTACAAAGCATAACACTCAGTGGTAGAGTAGAAACCTTTGAAACAGCTAACGTTTACATAGAAACCCTCTACTATACAGGATGAGTATAATGCTGTAAGCTTCCCAACTTTTTTGCTTAGATTATCATTGGAAATATAAAATGATATAAAGTGATAATCCAAGACCACGTAGATGACAATATCATAACCACAGGCGATTTCAATGCTAAAATAGGAACAAGGAAAAAACAAAAACGAAACATGCCTTGGTGATTATTCCAAAGGACTGCGCAATGAAAATGGCCAGTAACTTATTGATTATTGCTGCGGTCATAAATTATTCATATGTAATAGTGCCTTTAAACAGCTTTCCCGTCATGTTGCTTCATGGCATGGAACTTGGGAAAATCATGATGATAAGATTATCAATACGTAAAAACAGAGAGACTTTATCATACTTTCGGACCATAACAAACGCATTCTCAATGATTCACGAACATTTGCAGGAATGAAGACATCCACACACCATTATCATTGCATACGGTTTTATTGCATTTTTCTTTGATTATAAGTCTATTATGTGTTTTGTCGTTTGATTACACTCATCGCCAACAGGCCAACGGAAAATGAAAATAAGCCTAGGCATAAGTAGACAAACAGGATAGGAAATCGACCATTGTCTTCAGCAGTCTAAGAGATGACTTAGTCAAAGAATACTTCAGAAACAAACTCGCTTTGAATCTTTCCTCAAACAATTTAAAGGATGCCTCTAACCCAGCTGATAACATCTTGTCCAAAGCGTACTGATGAGCAGGGAAGCAACACTGCCTGTGAGAAGTTGTGCTCAAAAACAAAGTTACTGTCCAATACTCCATGACTGATCACAGCAGACAAAAACAATGAGACAATGAAAAGCAAGAATGCATAAAAATAAATCTCAATTAATAGATAATCACAAAAAGAACATAGATGAGATTGTGACAGAAATAAAAAGTACGAGTGACAGTATGAATATATTTAAAGCGGTGAATACACTCAAACGACAAAAAAAATACACAATTGACTTACAATCAATGATAAATGTAATAAGACCTTATGTAATGATAAAGACACTATAAACACTATAAGCCTGTACTAAACTGAGAAACACAAGGGTATTCAAGAAGTGGAAGCATTCAGTCTACCAATTAATATCTTGAAACGCCTATAACGCCTTGAGAAATAAGAGACGCTATATAAAAGCTCAATAAAAACAGATCGCCAGGTCTAGATGGTTTAAGGGTAGAAGAACTAAAATATCTTGACAAAATAAGTTACCAATCTTGGAAGAGGAAAACTCATTCTGCTAAGCAATCCATGTAACAAGAAAGACCCTTTTGAAAATGTGCGACCAATCGTTTTATTATCTACGCTAAGAAAAGTGTTCAGCACAATCAGGCTTGATAGAATTATAGAAAAGGTAGAAGATCGCCATCACAAGGCAGGTTTTAAAAAAGAACATAGAAGCACTGCTGGCATAATATTGGCCCATCGATGGCTGAAAGTCAGATCGGGGAAATAAAAGGAAGAATTTACCTTTCGACACCATTTTATGTAGAAACAAGTTGTCATCAATCCTTGACTCATTTTTGGAAAATGATCACTCGAAGCCCATATGACATATATTATCAACTAATACATTACAATTTGAAGCCGACAGAGAATCAACAACAATATCAATCTCAATTTGACCCTCAAGGAGACAGCTTGAGTCCAATTATATTCACGACATACCTCATATCGGCGATGAAAGATCTAAAACTAAAATTACCACCAATAAAGAAAATCACTCGTGAATAGATATACACAGATATTACAGATCTTTAAAACAGAACATCAAGCAAAAATATACATGCCAATAATATCAACTGCCCAAGAAGCATGGAATTTGAAAGTGATTCAATCCAAAACAGAATATACAAAAATCAACAGAAATTTAAATAAATGGAAAAATGTAAGTAAGCTTGTCAATTTGAACAGATGAAGACATCAGAAAACAAAAACAGCTGGCCACCAATGCATTCAACCAACTCCAAAAATTATGAAAATAAACAAATGCAAATTTACAAGACTCTGGTTATTCCGATATTGACATTTAATTGTGGAACCTGGGGCCTCACACAAGAAAGAACTTAGAAAGTCTTTATTCCTATATGGAATAAATACATTAACTGAGTTGATACTCGTGTTTCGTCGGTTTAGTAAAATAGAACCAGCCTCTTTCTCCTCCCATTGTCCCAGATTCACTACCAACAGATGTACACTTCCCATAAGTTTGTATTGTTTCGGCGTGTTTCAGCGCGTTTCGTAAAATAGAAACACCCTTCTGTTAATTGCCTTCTCACGGATATCAACGCTTTTTTAATAAGATATGTCAAATTGAATTATAATCTAAAGCATACATTTTTACATGAAATTTGTCACAACAGTTTGATTCGAAACTTTGTAATTCTTTTAAGATATATCCATAAGCTAAAGCTGTAGAATATATATTTGGTGACCTAAAATGCTACAATCTTTATAAGCGGGAAGAATATGGAGGTTATTAGTTCATTAATTTATGTCGGAAAGTTTGCCCCAAGATTTATATATATATATATATATATATATATATATATATATATATATATATATATATATATATAAATATATATATATATATATATATAAATATATATATATATATATATATAAATATATATATATATATATATATATATATATATATATATATATATATATATATATATATATATGCCAGGTCATCAAACAATGGCGCAAAACGGGTATCACCATGACAATGTATTTTTTCACGCAAAAAGGTTGTTTTTAACCTATAGTGACGAAATAGAATGACTACAACCGCCCAATATAGGTAATTAAATTTGTTTAAGGGAAAGACTCAAACCACCCCTTTAGCATTATATATCGTCATTATAATAGGTACCACAAGAGCCTATTGATAAATATTTAAAATTGACTTTTCTTACTAAATTCATAAAGCATTCTGATAGTCATGTAAAACACTTTTTAAAATGTTGAAAATCCATACATAAATAATAAATTGAGAGCAAATATATTTTTCAAGAACTGAGCATTCTTTTCCTTGCCAATTGTTGTAAGAAAATGTCCCTTTGACGTCATGTAACTAACCACTAAAAAGATGTATCATACTTGTGACGCAAATTTTAAAGCATAGTGACTAGGTAAATAAAATATAACAAGATTTGAACCAGACACATTATTTTCCTAAATCTACAGTCTGTTGAAATTCCCCCAAAACACTCGTGACAGTAAATGGTTTGGCCTCCAGCATGACGAAATAGCGTACTCCATATACTATATTAACATAATCATCATCATATCTTGTCGCGCCAGTGAGTCAGCCAGTCCCTGGCAGTCTGGTTGCATTCCCTCAGGTCAGCATTGGTGCAGTGAGGTCCCAGCGAGCATTCAGACAGGATGTGGTCCATGGTCTGTCTGGGGTGACCGCATGGGCATTCAGTGCCCGGTGAGATTTTCCATTTAAAGTGGTTGGTGGCGGTGTTTCCCACGTTTGCTCTAGCTCTGTTCAACGCCACCCATTCTTTTCTATTGAGGTCTGTGCCTGCTGGGAGCTTTTCTGTTGGGGGCTGGAGGGCATCGTTTGCTGTCTTGTCCCATTCTACCAATTTGTCCAGGCGGAAGAGTGCTGAGTGGTCTGGGTGAAGGCTCTCTACTGTGAGGAAGCTTTTCCTTGATTTGAGCCTGCTTTTTGGGCAATTGTGGTCATAAAGGGGGTGTCTCTGCTCCATTTCCTGTTTGTATTTTTGTATTTGGGCATGAGTTTCCCTCCTGATGTGTGGTGGGGCTATTCCTGCTGCACGGTAGACCAGTGGTAATGGTGTTGCTCTCAGCTGGCCCGTTACGATCCGGCAGGCGTTGTTGAGCTCGGGGTCTAGCTTGGAGGCATGGCGTAATCGGGCCCATACAACTGAGCAGTACTCCGCAGTTGAGTAGCTGAGGGCCAATGCTGTGGTCCTTAGAGTTTTAGGGTCAGTTCCCCAGTTCATGTTTGCCAGCTTTCCAAGGAGGGCATTACTCGTGGACACTTTTGCCTTGGTCTTCCTCACGTGTTCTCTGAAGGACAGTCCGATCAAGCGTCACTCCGAGGTACACTGGGTGGTAGTTGTACTCTAATGTCTGGCCATTCCACTTGATGTTAAGTTTTTTGTGGGCTTGGTGGTTGTTGAGGTGAAATGCACACACTTGTGTTTTCCCTGGGTTGGCGTTCAGCGAGTTTTTAGTGTAGTACTTTGTAAGGGTGTCTAGGGCATTTGTCAGTCTGCTCTCGATTGGTTGGAAGGACACATCCTGTGTTGCGAGGCATAGGTCATCAGCATATATGAATCGGCGGATATTTGGGAACTCAGGCTGATCATTTGTATATATGTTGAAAAGTGTTGGAGCCAGCACTGATCCTTGGGGAAGACCATTCTTCTGGGTGCGCCACCTGCTCTTCCGGCCATCCATTTCAACAAAGAAGCACCTGTTTTCGAGAAGTGACTGGATAATATTTACAATTTTCTTATTCTTTATCATTTTAGCCACTTTGAGGAGTAGGATCTTGTGATTCACTGTGTCATAGGCTGCAGTGAGGTCGACGAAGACTGTGCCAGTGACCTGTTTTGTCTCAAACCCATCTTCTATGAATTGTGTAAGGTTTAGAAGTTGACCACATGTTGACCGTCCTGGTCGGAATCCAGCCTGGTCTGGAGACAGTTGTTCGTCTCGACTGGGTGACATGCGGGACATAACCATTCGTCCAAATAGCTTGTATGCGATGCACAGGAGGGAGATCGGGCGATAGCTTTTCTTGGATTTTGGATCTTTCCCCGGTTTCAGTAGGGCGACTACTCTTGCTTTCCTCCATGCACTTGGCAGCCTGTTTGTCCTTGCGCATACATTGAAGAGGTCCAATAGCCAGGATAGGGTTCTCGGGCCAAAGTGTTGAAACATCTCAGTTGTGATTCCATCCAGTCCAGATGTTTTTCCTGCCTTCAGATGGGACAAGGCCTCTAGTAGCTCCTCCAGGGTAAAAGAGTCAAGATGATCTTCACATTCCTTGAGGGCTTTGTCCATTTCACGTTTCAGGGCTTTTAGTTGGCTTCGTGCTTTCTTGGCTGGTTTCCAATTCAGTAGAAGCTGATGTGCTTCTTGGTCAGGTGTTACTGCAGCCACTCTTGTCTGGGTATTTTTGTCATTATTCAGTTTTGAAATTGTAGTCCAGGCCTTTTTGCTGTTTAGGGTCATATTGGTGGAGGTTATTAATTCCTTCCATCTTTCTGATCTTTCATCGGCTATCATTGATGTGAGTTCTTCACCCAGTTCTAGGGTTTCTTCACTGAAAGGATCCACCTGGTATGATTCAATGTATCTTTCATATAGTTTCTTGCTTTCATCTTGGAGACATGGAATATAACTTTTTCGGCATCCTCTGGGGATGTTTTTCTTTGCAACTTTCCATATGAGTGTTCTAAAGTCGTCGTATCTCTATGGGTCACTTTTTATATTGGTGATCTCATTGTCTAAATCTTTAGTAAAGTTTTCCCAATTTGCTTTTCTAAAATTGAATCGTGGTATCGCATTTGATTCGAGGGCTTTAACAGCTGGTTTGATGCTGATGGTAATAGGCCTGTGTTGAGATTTCGGTATAGGCTCACCTACAGTCCTTTCAAAGTTTGAGAAGTTTTGAGAGGATATGAATTCCAGGTCCGGATTGTAACCTTTCTTCCACCGGGCACTCATAAAGGTTAACATAATGATCATGCAAAATGACACGTAATTCACGTCAACGGTTAGATAGTAATCCAGGGAAGAGATCCATTTTTTAAGACATTTTGTTCAAATGGTCTTTGGAAAAATAAAGAATTGAATTTCAGGAAAAACGCAATATTGCATGTTGGCAGAAAAATAGCTATAATCACGAGCAAAATTTATAAAAGATTAAATATCTCTCAAAATAATGGAGATAGAAGACAATTATCGTATGCTATAGGAAATCGGACCTGCTGAAAACAAAAATCTTCTTAACTTTTTGGTAAAATTAATATTTCCTTCTCAAAATTCAACATGAAATCATGAATGGTAAGCATCCTGTTCGAACCAACATCATGAAATAATAAATCAACCTCTTAAGAAACCCCTATAATCTCAAGACAACATGTTTGTACTTCCGCGACGTCTGTTTTCACTTCCATTCTACTTTTTGGACTTGTCAGGTAATTATATTGCTTGGTTTTGCCTTGGCCCTCTCTAGGATGCTTAACCGAAAAGGTGCAGCAAAATGTATTATTCCTATATTGGGGGATGATTTTTCCACTGTATTCCTATGCAATTGTTTTAAAAACGACATTACACATTCGAGCTTAAAAATATATTGCAGTTCTAACGAGGTCAATGATTTTGTCATGACAACAACATAGCCACCATGAGTGGAGAGTGTGCGGATAAATTCGTCCCTTTTTTGTTTAGCAATATATAAACACCGAGAGATAAACAGAATATGAAAAAATACAATGAAAACCGAGGCTAGAAAGTTATGAAAACAGATTACAGCTTAATAACAACCGGAAGAAATGAGGGGTTAATTTGGGCCTTTCCATCATTAAAACATACCCACTTACCGACCTGAGTTGTCAATTGAAATAACAATATTAATCGTATCCATTTTGTTATAAACTATCTAAAACATAAACTATAATTAATAAAATATCCATGTGGTTTTCGTGAACTCTTTTCTTTTTGTCAATAATTGGAGATTACATTCTCACGGCATGAGGTGTAAAAAATCCGATAACACTCAAAGCTGAAAACAAGGATTTGGTAGGCATTTTTAAAATGCGATAAATCGGTCATTAAACAATCCTCATTAAAACCAATTGATAGAAATAGTGATAAAATATTTGTCTTTAAGATAGACTCGGTTAAATATTAATATCAATAACATGTCGGGAGTTTTAGCTGATGTAATTTTTTACAACGGCATTTTTGAACCTTTAATACCATTTTGGATTTTTGAAGTGGTATAGGAATAAAGCTGAAACCTTCCTCTTTCAGACGATACACAATTTAGCTCTGTACATTTTTTTTAATTGCCAAGGTATCCATAGTTCAATGGACCGGCTTAAAATTAGTTCTTTTCTCGACGTGTGACGCAAAATATATAGGTACTACGTCTATTGTGGTACCTAATTATAGGTATAAAAAATTTTTTTCGTGAAAAAATATATTATCTGTTTTGATACTCGTGATTTGTCCGGTTTCGTTGAGTTTCGACGAGGTTCTTAAAATGGAACCGCCATCCTCCTCTCATAGTCCCAGGATCACTCAACATTGGGGTACACTTCCCATAACTTTTTCGGGTTTCGGAGGATTTCGTGAAAAAGGAACTCCCTTTCTTTAATAGTCTTATGGCTGGATACATTTCAAGTTAGTGAATACTTTTCTTTCAATCGTTGTTATGTAGCCACATATAATAAAAGCTGATTGAGTTAATATTCATTACTCACCTCTCTAAAGAGCGTGCGCATAACGGTCACACTGTTCCTGTCCATATTTGAACTATATTGTAAAAATGTATATCATCAAGACTCCGAGTTTCCTGTCTCACATTTGCTACTTGAAATATTGTCAATATATTACCAAGCAACTTGAAATGTTGTTAATATATTATCAAGCCACTTGAAATATTGTCAATATATTATCAAGCCCGAGTCCGGACGAAAAGAATTGCATGGACTCAGAATGGAAATGAAACCTCACAATCCCACAAGCAATATGGAACATTATCATCGTCTCCGCAAGATCGCATCATATATTAATTTGTAACTATGATCACTATTCATTGATACGAATACTACTTTCATTAAATATCCTCTTTCCAATAATATCAGCTTAAACAAACTCGTCATTTATACTTTTTAAAAGTAACTAGTAAATTCTTGAGGCCTTACTTATCAAATCTTTATTATATAAATGTAGTCGAGTTAGCTCTTGAGCGCTCATCAGACCATGACTGATTCTGTCTAAGATATTTGTAGTTATTTTTCCAATTTGCGATTTGCATGGGTTAATGAGTGGACAATGAACTTTATTACTGAAATGTGTTCAATATTATTGAGTGTGATGAAGGATTAGATAAAATACAGTAACAACAATAAAGATATCGCTTTCTGTAGAATGAACAAAATAAAATGTAAGAGTAAAATGTAATTCAAATAGTTTATATACATATTAAGAGAGAGATAGAGAGAGAGAGAGATAGAGAGAGAGATAGAGAGAGAGATAGAGAGAGAGATAGAGAGAGAGAGAGAATCATATTCAAGCAATTAACAGGCCAGTGCGTTTCACAGTATTTCATCCATCTGTCGGTGACGTTCTTTGTGTTGTTGTTGTTGTTGTTGTTGTTGTTGTTGTTGTTGTTGTTGTTGTTGATGATGATGTTGTTGTTGTTGTTGTTGTTGTCTTTGTCGTTATTATTGACGTGGTTGTTCAATGCATATTTTAATTCATATTTTCCAGGCAGATTACAAATTCATTCCCCGCAATCCAGACTTCCGAGATGTAGTCGGACATTATACTGGAATGAGCTTCCTGGACGTGAGGACGGTCACAATCTTGTACAACTGTGTCCCAAGTCAGTAGTAAAGATAAGAACAATAGTTATTAGAACAGTTTCAAAACAGAGAGGCATACATTACAAAATGAGCATTTCATAGAACACAATCCACTTTACCGCTTTGCGGTAGCTACCCCGCCTACAGCAACACTTACGATTAATGACGAGATGAGACATTCGTAAGGCGATATCACAATCATTTATCGCCGGAGGAAAATGTCTTAACAGTCGAGTACAATTCTCCAATAAAATAATAGAAAGAGTGTGAGTAAGGAGTAAGTTTCCATTGACTTAACTGTGCGCTACTTAAAGCGGCACTAGAACCCTGGACCTATCGATAAGATAGCACGTGTCAAAATAAGACCAAAATATAGAGCATAGTATTTTGGTCACAAACCTCTTCTCCGCCAGCATATTATATGTATGGCTTTAAGAGGAAACTCGGCAATAGCTTTGCTGTAGGGGAGAGAGAGAGAGAGAGAGAGAGAGAGAGAGAGAGAGAGAGAGAGAGAGAGAGAGAGAGAGAGAGAGAGAAAGAGAGAGAGAGAAAGGACACCCGAAAGGAATGCGGATATAAATGAATGAGATGAAAGAGCACAGGTCCGTATTGAGGTTATGCGGTTAGGCAGAACACTCACATGATCCGCCCGGTAGAGGACATCTACCAACAAAACAAGCTATCTTTAAAATTAGCGTTTAAAGTGTGATCAGTATATTATGTGAGACAGTATCCCTCGACTTGAGGTTTAAAATGAAATTCAAAGAGTGAAGGCTACTGTATTCCTTCTGTCAACGCTACGCCTTTAGGTAAAATACTCACAACATAGAGATCGAATTTATGGTGAACTGATAAGCCAATAGGCTGTATAAAAACAATAACAAAGTGCTGAGTGTCGTGAACTTCGTGCCTTCTATACTGATAGGAGGATTTAGTGGACAGACAAAGTATAGTTCTTGGATATAATATATACATTATGAGTATTTGTAATCAGTGTGATATTTTCACGCGTCCAAACACAATGTCGTCGTGTCCATCTGGGATAAATGTGTGTATTTGATGACAGGAACGGTTGTGTTGAATCTGCCGCTAGTGTCCTCTTCCCCGGTTCCTGTCTTACTCTCTCAATCCTAGAGATTTTTGCTAATACCCGCAAACACAACACAGCACTCCCTGATTCGCACAATCAAATTGGTTTTTTAATGTCTCCAATACACCTTTCAGTCGATTATTAGCAAAGTTAAAATAAGAACATACCCGTGATCAGATGTTAGAAGTGACCACGATATTGTGTTGTGCCAACTATCATTAATACTTTAACGGGTTTTTAGCAATAATAATTCGTTTGGTTCCTACCAATTGTGTGAATATTTTTTTTCTTAATTTTCAATTGTCAACTCTAAGGGAACAGGGTCACCATAAGAAAAGTGAAAAAAGTCGAATGAAGAATTCCACGATGATAGTATTTTAATTTTAATGGAGAATTTATTAAATTTCTGATACTTTATTTCATATTAAAAAAAGACCCATACTCTTTTAGTTATTCCTTATTTTTCACACCTAATCTAGGGGTTAGCAAGCAAAAAAAAATAGAATTGTTACTTTCGTTTTGGGATTAGGATGGAATCTTCGCTATTATAGAAATACAATGAGCGGTCATCTTTAGTGTCAGTTCTATTTTTGTTGTTCGTAAACAACGAATCAAATTTAAAGCGTCCTTTTTAAATAGCGTTCTTCAAGAATACTGCTTTTTGAAACCAGTATCTGATCAAAAATAATTTCATGATGAATTCCAAGAAAAATATGAAGGCGATTTAAGAATAAATTGTTCTCGCAGTGATATCAGACAAAGAAAACGTAAAATTCATGGTAATCGGTTTACAGAAGATAAGAAAAAGGTGCTGTTAGTGTTAGTAGTAGTAGTAGTAAAAGTAGTGTATTTGATCACAGTGATGGAGCTGTTTTGGAATGTGCTAATGATAGTTTTGTAATCAAATAAGTGTGTTTAGAAAAACAGCCTGCCACGCCCAAGTCTCGAAGTGAAGTATAGTTGTGCAATGCGTATGATGTGATGGATGAGCAGAGAATCAGATTCTGATGATAAAGGAAATATATGTTATATCAAGTTGTAGATTAACATGAAAGATAGTGGGTTTAAAATTATTGATCTAATCATTGTACAAGAACAAATGTATTCAAGACTTTGTGTGTAATGTGTGTCATAGTAAAGTTGAAAGGAAAGAAACTGAGCGGCGTGGTTTAGGAAGTATGTCTGGTTTTGTTTATGATACCAAAATCTGTCCTTCGAAGCAGTTAGCTCCAATTTGATCTGATCCTCTAATCCATGTAAATGGATCGGGTAGCCTTACTGTTCATTTCGTGGTAAATATACCCCCTCATGTTCAGAAGTCTAGTTTTAAGAAAATAAAAATAGACTATTCGTGAGGCTGTTGTGAAGTCTCAGGTTGAAAGTTGTGGTAAGGCGGGTGAAATCGTAGACATCGTAAAGTATTGCCTGAAACTGGCCGAAAAATGACGTGAAAATACCAGTCTTTTGCCACAAAAGAAAACAAATAGTGAGTTGTATTCAATAGTTCAACCGATGAAATCACTTGTTTCCTTGAACTCTAC
>NC_088374.1:4159196-4164196 GCF_034508935.2 Berghia stephanieae
ATCATTTTAACAAACTCAAAAGCCTTAACAGTATCGTAACAAAAGTAAATCAATCTTCCATCACTCAAACATTAAGAATTATATGCAACTGTACAGTTCTTTAAAGAATTATGAATCGTTACTCCTTCTGAGATATCTTGGAATTGAGTTCAAGATTCTTGGTGCCTAATTTTCAAAAGCTGTGAGGATATTTATTTCCTGAGAGGAATTTTACCAGATTTTGTTCCCAGGTTCCTGGTTTGTATAATTAAATTCATATTTTATCGAGGCATGCTTTGAATGCGGTGATTTAAAAACAATAGTAGAATATGATGGAAAGTTGTTTTTTTTTTAAACTAGAACTTTTATATAGCGTAATATCCTGTTGGGTGATATTACAATTCTTCCGACAGAAACAACGCTGCTGACGCAAGGTACTCATTTTACACCTGAGTATGGTGAGAAAATGTGGCTAAAGATTCTTTTTCAAGGACTCGACTCTCCGCCGAGCGAGGATCTAACCCAGGACATTCCGACTGGAAGCGAGTGTCTTACAACTTGACCATACAGTCGTATAAGGACATTGTTTGGCAGCCACGAATAAAACATTAACAACTAGCAACGTAGGGCGCGTGTCGATCTTTTATTTTTTTAACACATAACAGGGAACAGAAGCGTGATATCAAAAACTGGTTGCAAAATCATAGGAAGTATAAAATCATTGTCCAAATGACAAAATACATCCCTTGTGTAAATGATCCTATTGTGTAAAAGTGATGATATCATAGTTTTTAGGGCTTGAGGGGCCATCACTGTTCTTCACTATTTGCACTCAGCCCACATGCCTTTATTATATGTAACATATCCAGATCAGGTTTATAGGAATTGAAGGATTCTTTTAAAAATTACCTTTTATATAGAGCAATATCCACGATATGTGCTCAAAGCATTTTACAAGGGGTCTCTGACGAAAAGCAACACGTAACTTATAGAACGAGACACGATGATTGTTAGTCGACAATACATTTTTTTCCAATAAAAACAACGTTTTTTTACGTCCAAGTACTCATTTTACACCGGAGTACAATGAGAGATTGTGAGTAGAGAGCCTTTTCCAAGGAATCTACTATGCGCGGACCGAGACTCAAACCCAGGACCTTCAGATCCGAAAGCGAGTGTCATAGAACAAGACCGCATAGCCGCACATAATATTGTAATATTTTCTTCTTTATTTCACAGGAAGCACCAAATTGGCAAGGATTGAGAGGATGTTTATGGATAGTAAACTAGACTTAAAGCTTTCAGAATAACACTTCATATTGTTGTAGTCTGAAAATTAAAAAAAAACAAAACAATAAACACTTTTGGAAAATATAGCCAGAAAACTTTTAAATATATGACAAAAATTAAAAGTAATGTGTATTTTTTCAGTGTGACTAGTGACAAAATCACTTTCTCTATTCTTAAACTGATAAAACTTATTTGGCTCATTTTTAAAACAAAGAATATGTCACTATTAATTCTTTCTTTGTTTCGAAAAATATTATATATATATAATATATATATATATATATATATATATATATATATATGTATATATATATATATATATATATATATATATATATATATATATATATATATATATAAATATTGAATCGTGTTTGATACAAATATGGTACGAAAAGTGCTCGACATGCAGTAATGGAGCGAATTATTATTATTTAAAATATTTACCACAATGTTTGAGACAGTCTACATTAATGTTTCAGGCTTAATTTGCCATCGTCAGCACAAACATAGGACATCAGTTCGTGAAATTAATTGATACACACTTTCCAAAAAATCGCAAGCTACATAAAATTATCAACAGGAATACAATAAAAATAAGCTACTCGTGTATACGCAACATAGAGCAAATAATCTCAAGCCACAACAAAAAAATATTAATAAACCACCGACAAGAGCAAAACCCACCCACCAGAAAATGCAACTGCAGAAATAAAGAACACTGCCCGCTAAACAAACAATGCTTAGAATCAAGTTTAATTTACCAAGCCACAGTCACAGAAACTAAAACAAACAAGCAAGAAAAATATGTAGGACTAACAGAAAATAATTTCAAAACAAGATACAACCTCCACACCTCAACATTTAGAAACACTAACCAAAAAACATCCACAAAACTCAGCGAACATATTTGGAAATTAAAAGACAACAAAATAGACCACAACATTTCATGGAAAATTTTATCTAAAGCAACAGGATACACACCAACATCAAAACAAGGTAGCTTATGCCTGGAAGAAAAATATACTATAATCAAACAACCTCATGAAACCACACTCAACATGAAAAGTGAGATATACGGAAGGTGTCCCCATCGGCGTAAATTCTTGTTAAGCAACTTTAAACCGGAACCACTTCAAGAAAGAACAACAGTCAACAAAACAACTCAGTCCTGACGATGGCAAATTAAGCCTGAAACATTAATGTAGACTGTCTCAAACATTGTGGTAAATATTTTAAATAATAATATATATATATAAATATATATATATAAATATATATATATATATATATATATATATATATATATATATATATATATATATAGACGGCAATACAATGTTTCTGTAGATTATTTTTGTTAGGAGTAAATTTACTATGCATAGTGTAATCCTGGTACCCTACATTTGATTTCAATGTTTCGTAGAAATATCAATGATACATTTTCAATACACCTGAGAAATTTATAACTTCGTGAATAAAATATTGCCTTTTTGGTGTTATCACGTACAATCAAGGCTTTTTTTTTGTTAATCGGTTATGTTATTCATGACAGTCGTGTAGAAAAAAGAAGAAAAAAGAAGAAGAGGAGGAGGAAGAAGAAAAAGTAGAAAAAAAAGAATAAGAGGTGGAGGAGCAGGAAGACGAGGGGGAAGAGGAGGAGGAAGAGGAGGGGGATTAGGAGGAGGAGGAGGAGGAGGAGGAGGAGGAGGAGGAGGAGGAGGAGGAGGAGAAGAAGAAGAAGAAGAAGAAGAAGAAGAAGAAGAAGAAGAAGAAGAAGAAGAAGAAGAAGAAGAAGACCCGATCCTGTTGCGTGTGAAGCGAGTGCTCTACCGACCGTCCTATAAGGACATGATAGCATGAATACAATGATAATTCTTGATGGTAAATCGTTAAATGTAACCAGGGAGGTTATTGGTGGTGGTGGGGGGTGGGGGGGGGAGGTGTGATATTACCGACATGAACCAATAATTTGAAAATATTTATAGGACATTTTCACCAACGTAAACACACCATGTTGTACTAGAGTGCGTTCAAAGTGGTAGAAAGCTCATCGAAGCTGTGGACTGCGAGAAGTAATTAATCAAAAATGAATGTAACAGCTTCGAAATAGAACAAATTAGAATTTTTAAAAAATTCCAGTAGACCACAAAGCCATAAAATCATGTCAGAATCAGTCATCTCTATGATAATTCTAATCCTCCATCTTCTTGTCCTTCTTCTTGTTCTTCTTGTTCTTGTTCTTCTTCTTGTTCTTGTCCTTGTTCTTCTTCTTCTTCTTCTTCTTCTTCTTCTTCTTCTTCTTCTTCTTCTTCTTCTTCTTCTTCTTCTTCTTCTTCTTCTTCTTTCTTCTTCTTCTTCTTTTTCTTCTTCTTTCTTTTTTTTTCTTTCTTTCTTTTTTTTTTTTTTTCTTCTTCTTCTTTTTTCTTCTTTTCTTCTTCTTCTTTCTTCTTCTTCTTCTTCTTCTTCTTCTTCTTCTTCTTCTTCTTCTTCTTCTTCTTCTTCTTCTTCTTTTCTTCTTCTTCTTTCTTCTTCTTCTTTTCTTCTTCTTCTTCTTTCTTCTTCTTCTTCTCTTCTTCTTTTTTCTTCTTCTTCTCTTCTTCTTCTTCTTCTTCTTTCCTTCTTCTTTTTTCTTCTTTCTTCTTCTTCTTCTTCTTCTTCTTTCTTCTTTTTCTTGTTCTTTTCTTTCTTCTTTTCTTTCTTTTCTTTTCTTTTTTCTTTCTTCTTCTTCTTCTTCTTCTTTTCTTCTTCTTCTTCTTCTTCTTCTTCTTCTTCTTCTTCTTCTTCTTCTTCTTCTTCTTCTTCTTCTTCTTCTTCTTCTCTTCTTCTTCTTCTTCTTCTTCTTTTCTCTTCTTCTTCTTCTTCTTCTTCTTCTTCTTCTTTTCTTCTCTTCTTCTTCTCTTCTTCTTCTTCTTTCTTCTTCTTCTTCTTCTTCTCTCTTCTTTCTTCTTCTTCTTCTTCTCTTCTTCTTCTTCTTCTTCTTCTTCTTCTTCTTCTTCTTCTTCTTCTTCTTCTTCTTTTTTTGCCACCTACCTCAGTGCCAGTCCTGATGTAATGAGAGCAGTTACCACAACAACGTCCTACAAATTGTACACCAATCTCTTTACAGGATTCAGCAAATTTCTGGATCTCTCGTCGGCCACACAGATGTGCTGGGAGCTCTAGAGGAAACGCTCTCTAGTCAAATATGCAATTAGAAAATGTCTCAAACTGGTGGCATGTGTACAAATTAACGGCATAATTTTTATGATCACAACCAACATGATCATCATCACCATCATCACCATCATCATGATCATCATCACCATCATCATCATCATCATCATCATCATCATCATCATCATCATCATCATCATCATCATCATCATCATCATCATTGGGTCGATCGTCATAAGGTAGTAGTGTGAGAACTATAAGAGGCTGCTGCCTTGAGCAAGTCACCTCGCCCTAGCTCAATTTGCGGCGCTGTACTGCGGTTGATGTCTTCCCTTGGAATAGACCATAGACACAAATCTCCCCTATAGGATGGATGAAATCTTATTTTATTTGTATGGTTCAATTGCTGGCAATGCAATCCAAATTTTTCTGTAGGTCATCATTCTTTTGCTCACTCAAAATCTTCAATTTATTGGTACAGCTGTTGTTGCAGTGCTTATAATCTAAACTCTAATTTATTTAATCATTTTCCAACTCTCAGAAACTATACATAAAACTATTAGGCATTGGACGCA
>NC_088374.1:4169196-4176696 GCF_034508935.2 Berghia stephanieae
CCTCTAAAATTGTTCACAGAACGTAACGAAATGCTTTACTGAGGCCATGTCATCAGAGACGCTATACAGATGAGAAAAGAAACGAGAGTTGTTCTCTCTGTCACAACATTGCTTCGCGTTTCATAATGGTAAACCGTTTGTGCTTTCCTATTTCGTGCCGGTAAACATTAAATTGGGATCTATAAGATTTTATCATTTTCCAATATTTTGATTTGAGTTCGGACTCTTATCAAAAACACTGTAAACATTAATTTGTACGGCAGGAGATCCAGGAGCAAAAGAGAAAGAAGGAAAGGAAGACAAAGAGACAGATTTAGAGCTAGAGATATATAGATAGATAGATACATAGATGGATAGAGAGTGAGAGAGAGAGAGAGAGAGAGAGAGAGCGAGGGCAATATACTGATAATATCTGATATAGGTTGATACTATAAAGTAGTAATGAATGAAGGGGATATGGTTAGGGGAGTGGTATGTAATTATGAACGGACAAAGAAAGAGAGAGAGAGAGAGAGAGAGAGAGAGAGAGAGAGAGAGAGAGAGAGAGAGATACAGAGAGAGAGAGAGAGAGTGGTCGGCCCTAGAGTATTGGAAGTATATTTCACGCTAGAAGTTGAAGATTGGGGAAATAATATGTAAGAATAAAAATACAATTTACGAAATCAAAAAAACACACACATGGAAAATTTGTTTCTAGGGTCTATTCCATTGGGAGACTGGACAGATCCAGGCGTCAGCCGCAGTCCAGCACCGCAAATTGTGCTATGTGACTTGCTCAAGGCCACACAGAGGATCTCTCTCTCTCTCTCTCTCTCTCTCTCTCTCTCTCTCTCTCTCTCTCTCTCTCTTTATATATTACTTCCATATTTGACAAATTGTGATTTTTTTGCTTTTGTGTCTTGTTGTTTCGACATTTTTTTTAAAATTATGTATTGTCTACTTATAATTGATTCAAATTTAATCACTTTATTTTCTATCGATAGTCATCATCACTTCCCTTGAAAGTAATGTAAAAATGGATTTTGTTATAATGCTAATAATACGACTATTACCGGCTACTTATTGGATCAAAACGTAAGCGATAAAACTCAGGATGTATTCTTTATGTTTGAATTGTTACAATTCATTGCACTACGCCAATGGGTGTTGTTTTTAAAAATCCATTTTTATAAGAGGCTAATGATAACATGATCAAATGAGTGTTGTTTTTAAAAAACAATATTTATAAGAGGCTAATGACTTATGTTAACATGTCCAAATGGTGACGACTGCCGATGCTGACAGTCGACTGTTTACGGACACGAAATTCGTAACCAACGCGGCATCGCGATGATGGAAGACCCCCTCGTTTTCCTTTCTCTCCTTGAACATTCTCTGGTGGAATTCACACCATTCTATTCTATCACGATTGTCAGACATAGCAACGAATGACACGCTTCTAATCTCCAGTTTCAAATCTATGGAATCATTGTGTTGTATATTGTGACAGTGAAAATGTGTTGCCAAGCAATCTCTCAATGATTTTTAAATGTGCCTGGGTAGCTGAATTCATGCAACTTGTGGTGAGGAAAAAAGACAAAAATTATCATCCAAACATGTATATGTTATTTTTCCATATTCATTTGAATAAAGATAATAAACTTTGCATTATATATCAGCACCATCATTATTACCACAATACTTTCATCGGTTGCACCACCACTGCCACCGCTACCATCACCACCACAACCAACATCACAATCACTGCAACCTCACTCCCCACTTCACCACCATAAAAGCAACACTAGCAACACCACTACTACCAGTACCACCGCCACCATAACGTCTACCACCACCATCCTACCACCATCACCACCTACACCAGTACTACCATCACTACCACCACCGTTACCACCAACACCCCTACCACCACTACCATCCTACCAACGTCACCAACACCATCATCAACATTGCGAGCATCTCCACCATCATTACAACCATCACCACCACCACCATTATGACTCCGACCACCACCAACACAACCACACCACAATCATCATCACCACAACCATCAAGATTATCACCACTAGCATCACCACCACCATCATCATCATCACCAACATCGCCATGATCACCACTACTATCATCATAAACACTCCCACCACTTTCAATGCACTCAACACCTCCACCACCATCACTACCACAGTCATCATAACTAACACCACACCACTACAACAACCACCCCACCACCTCTTTACCCACATGCACTACCACTACCAGTGGACAGCGTTGCTCGGCGGTAACGAGTTCGATTACACACTGAGCTATATGCCTTGAAAAGGCTAGCTCAATTTGAGGCGCTGTACTGCGGCTGACACCTGACTTATTCCAGTCTTCCCGTGGAATAAACCTTAGAGCCACACTTCCCCTTTGGGATGAATAATATGAATTTTATTTATTTACTATCACCACCACCATCACCACCACCAGTTCCCTCACGACATCTTAAACAACAACAATCGTTTTTGCTAGAGCCATCACCATCACCATCATTCCCAAGACTACGACCACTACCTCCACCAAAACCAATTTAGTCCATATAATAATCATATTCACAGCAATCTCCCTTACCATAAATACTACGACCACCACCACGGCCACCGCCACGACTACCATCAGCAAAACGAATAATCTATCTCGTTGTAACTCACTAGTCTTTCCACAAATACATTTGGATCTACTTTCCATACTCCAATCTACAAAAGCCTGGCCTGGTACAACATAACACGACTTTATCCCAAGCACTTATTTCCACATCCCATTCCACGTGGGCATTGTATCAACCCTTCTGATAAAAATAATGGACTTAAAGGAAAACCAAAACATTTTCATTAAGGATTATCTTCACGTTGCTATTTTGTTTCGTTCTATAATTGATGTGATAAGTACAATTCCAAATTGTTTTAAGTGTCAACAGGATGAGCTAGGTCGAGATGATCTGCTTGAAAACATTCTACACGATGGGCGTGAATCTAATTTGTTACGTCCAATTTAGGACATGGAATCTACGTCTCTGAATTACAGTGTTTTACCAGATAAGAGACGAGAAAGATATTACGCACTATTTATTTATACACATTTTATTGGTTTGTTTATAACAACAAATTATAAACATAAACCATCCTTCAAAAATCGATTTATTGGACATTGGATAACTGGGACTCCAATCTTATTATCTAAAAAATCGATTATAACAAACAAGAAAGTACACGCCAAACCCTTCAAATAAAAACTGGGTACAATTGATCCATAAGTTGCTTACTCGCCCAAAGTAAAGATTTGATTCTGTCGGAATTGGTCCCATTATCTACAAAAATATCGCTTTCTTATAGGACTCAGACACATTATTTGAAGGGTTTTTTTGATCGAATTCACTTTCTAACAAGTTTTATTGACTGTTTCATGATAGGTTGGCTAGATACATATGTAATGTGGATTGAGTTGAATTATTCAATGGTATACAAACCCTGTTCTCTTATAATCAATTCCTGGTAGGTTTGTAGACGGCTAAACGGGATTAACGTCCTCTTGACAATATCTATTCTCCGTTCTCATTTATACGGACTGAGGCCACATTTTCCACTTGAGTGAATAAAAAGACAAGGAAGGCATTTATTTCACTGTGACTAGTCAAGCAATTGCATATTAGTTATTTCACTAGTCAAAGTGATACAAACTGGCAAGAATTTGTGGGTTGTATAAAGTAAAAACCAATAAATGAAAATAACAGGCGCAGAAAATTTTGCGCTCAAAACCCTTCTTCAGAAACAACAACAACAACATCATCCAAAAAAAGTTGCTGAAGGAGGCTTTTGAGCCCGAAACGTTTATGAAGTATTTCACGTCAGGATGATTGAGGCTAGTGACAGGATTTACGAGGAGTATTCTACCGAGCTGTCTATCTATTATTATTATTATTATTATTATTATTATTATTATTATTATTATTATTATTATTATTATATTATTATTATTATTATTATTATTATTATTATTATTATTATTATTATTATTATTATTATTATTATTATTATTATTATTATTATTATTATTATTCTATTATTATTATTATTATTATTATTATTATTATTATTATTATTATTATTATTATTATTATTAGTAGTAGTAGTAGTAGTAGTAGTAGTAGTACAACTGAACATCATAACATTCTACAAAATGATATATTTTCACTTTTCAAATGGTCTACAACATGGCATTTGGATTTTAATGTTTCGAAATGTAAAGTATTACATATAGGAAAAAATAATCCATGTCATAATTATTTTACCGATACTTCTATGTCAAATCTACTTTCCGTTGTGCCTTATGAAAAGGATGTGGGAGTTACTTTTGATTCACATTTGAATTTTGATTTACATATTGATAATTGTGTAAGCCGTGCAAACAGAATGATGGGAATAATATATAGAACCTTTATAAGTCTTGATAAAACCACATTTTTATATTTGTATAAATCGCTCGTTCGACCAATTCTAGAATACGGAAATTGCATCTGGAGCCCATTATATAAAAGACAATCTATTAGTATTGAAAGTGTACAGAGGAGAGCTACCAAAAAAATTTATACAATACAGTATTTATCTTATAAGGAAAGGTTAGAATTTCTTGACTTACCCAGTTTGAAATATTGAAGAATTCGTGGGGATTTAATTCAGGTTTATAGATTGGTACATGGTCTGGATAGGATAGACTTTTCTGATTTTTTTTTCATATTCTAATATTACTTTTACTAGAGGGGACAAGTTTAACTTTTTTGTCTCTAGATGCAAAACAAACATAAGACAAAACTGGTTCGGTATTCGTATTGTTCAGAAATGGAACAGTTTGAAATTTGAAACAAAGAATGCAAAATCTATGGATTATTTCAAGGTGTTAGTAGACAGGTATGATGGGAGATTTATATATGACGAATAATACTTGTTTGCTCTGCTGTTGACATGGCTTTCAATCTTGTATGTATATATTATGCATTATTATATTATTATGGTTATCTTCTATACGCGTGTGTATGTGTGTTGTGTGTGTGTGTGCGTGTGTGTGTGTGTGGTTGTGTGTGCGCTTTGCATGTCACGGTTAAAGATATATGTTTGTACACCACATGAGTACATTTAAGTTGAAATACTATCTTTACCACGTGTATCGTTATTGTAATATTTAATCAATAGATTTATGCATCACTAATTAATATTAAGGGCATTCAAAGGATCTTATCCTATTTTGCCCTATACCACATGTTATGTTATGTTATTATTATTATTATTGTTGTTATTATTATTATTATTATTATTATTATTATTATTATTATTATATTATTATTATTATTATTATTATTATTATTATTATTATTATTATTATTATTATTATTATTATTATTATCATCATCATCATCATTATATTATTATTAATATTTTTTAAAGCTAACAGACACAAAGACCGCTATTGCATGCAATTCACCGTACATTTGCAGTAGTAAGTGTGTACAGGTCACGTTGACATTTTTACAACTCACATGCCGTGCTTAGATATAACTTCTCGTTCATCGGTTTTATTATACAGCCCATCCGTCTAAACGCGAAAATGTTGCGATTTAGATAAGTTGGAATTAACCGAAGCCGAATTCCCTGTCTACAATAAGAAACACCACATGGCAGCACGGTTAGTTTTTAACAAGAAAAAACAACTTTGATGCAAGTCGACATCGTATTCCGATTGGATTTACTTTTACTCTCCTGATCTAAACATTTGTAAGATTCAAAGCGATTAGTCGTGATGAGAGACAATAGCTCTCACCAAACCCATTGGTCATATTAAACAGTTGCCGCTCCCAAAACAACGGATAACGCTCAGTTATTCTTTACAATTGTTAAGGTTAACCTTTCTAGACCATGCCTTGCCCCATTCATCCTACCTAATGGTCACGGATGACCTCACAAACCCATACTGCAATGCTCACCATCTTTCGTCTCTAACAGATTGATGACTAACCACTGTAGTGTAAACCCTTCTAACACTCGAGTCATCATTCTGTCATGATTTCACCCATGATGAAGTTTTATCATGAGATTTTGTTTGACTGATTTATTTTGGATTTGCCACTTTTTGAGGTTTAAAATTGGTTGCGATTAATCGAAGTTTGTTGGAATTAACAAGTATATATATATATATATATATATATATATATATATATATATATATATATATATATATATATATATATATATATATATATATATATTTCCGTTTCTTGGGAAATCTAGCGATTAAACGATAGTTGCGATTAACCGAGTTGCAGTGATCCGGACTGGACTGTAATACTAATATAATAATATAATGATATGTGACCTATTGTGTCTAAACGGTAATAGGTCAGGAGTGGAGTGGGTACAAATACTTTAAAAAGAAGAAAATAATCTAAGTTATAAGACTTTGATGAAAAATAAAAGTTTAATTGACAACAACACACAAAGTTCTTCAAAGCAAAGAGAAGACGTAAAGTTGATACTTGTCACCGTTTTAAATTGAAATCCACGTTTTATCAACTGGTTCACCCAGACTTAATACCGATTACAAGGGACGGGGCACATATCATGATTGCTATTTTACTGACGAATAAGACATCATAAGTAGAACTCATTTCAAGGTCACTTTATGGACGGGAATTTAAATATATCATTTCAACAGGAACCATTACGTGCATACCGTGAGTTAGTAGAATGTTCCTGAAATATAATTGCAAGTTTGAAACCATATTTTAAATAAATAACTAAGTATCTAAGTTTCCCTTTATTCATTTCATACGAAAATGTTGTCGCTATGGTCAATTCCAAGGGAAGACAGGAATTTCCCCGGCGTCAGCCGCAATGCAGAGCCGCAAGCTGAGCAAGGTCAGGTGCCAGTAGTAGTAGTAGTAGTAGTAGTAGTAGTAGTAGTAGTAGTAGTAGTAGTAGTAGTAGTAGTAGTAGTAGTAGTAGTAGTAGTAGTAGTAGTAGTAGTAGTAGTAGTTAATTTTGTCAAGATAGCAGACTGATTAAGTTTAAAAAACATTTTCATTTTTCTTCTGCTAAATATTATTTTTTCCTATGTTTTGTGATTTTAGATTTGTTAATTATCATATTGGATGTTATATAATTGTAATTTGTCTGATAACATGATAAGATTAAATACATTTTTAATGTGTCGCAATTCTAATATAATTGTTTTATAATGGGAAGCTATTCATGTGGCCAATAGATTTTTATAATTACATATCAAAACGCCAAAGTGGTAACCTTCGATGTCTCACAATTTAGGAGAGTTTATTTTTCTTTGTTTTTGTGTTTGAAGAGAGATAGAACGAAAGAGAGAGGCTGGGAAGTTCCATGCTTATTTTTAATAACATTGTGTATTGCTGTTATAAAACATACAATAATATTGTCCTTGACAGTTATAGTTCACGATGAT
>NC_088374.1:4181696-4201696 GCF_034508935.2 Berghia stephanieae
CTCACAATATTCTTGCCAAGACGATTCGTTTCAGTGTTCCCACCTCATCAGTCGGCATAATCCATTTGTAAGAAATGTCCGTAGAAAACTCCAAACTAACGTTGTTTCGCTGCCTAGTGGTGACTAGTTTTGATGTGTAGTGTGATGTGCTCTCGTGTTTATATTATGAGTGTCTGTGTGTGTGTGTGCGTGTAGGTGTGTTGTGTGTTGTGTGTACATGTGTGTATGATATTGTAGTGGAATGTGGTGCGGCGGGGGGGGGAGGGAAGAGGGGGAGGGGGGGGGGAAAGGGGGGGGAAGGGGGGGGAGGAAAGGGGGGGGAGGAAAGGGGGGGGGAGGAAAGGGGGGGAAGGGAAGGGGGGAGGGTTATTTGGCCTTTTGCGTTTTGAGCTTGAATTTGTTAGAGTGTCTGCACATTGTCATCAGTTCAGATCTTTTGTTTAAGGTTAGTTTGGAGTTTTCTGTTCGACAAATGGATGATGCCAAGTCTGCAAAGATAGATCATCATCAAGCCCTACTGCAACCTCCTCGTGGTGTCGAACGGTAACAGGTCAAGCTGGCCAACTGCAGAGGGCGACAAGAATAGGCAATGGCAAACCATTCTTGTAACTTTGCCGAGTTAACTGCATGAATAAGTCCAAAAAGTTAAACGGTGACAGCGTAAAGGGGAGCATGTTTTCACGGAAGATTGCTGCCTCGCTCGGTTGGGAGCGTGATGTTCGTCAGGTCACACCGAACCGTCAGCCAGTTACTAGGCGAAATAAATTTAACAAATGTGACAAAACCAAAATTGGGACATGGAATGTCAGGACCTGTGCCCAAAAAGGAAAACTAAACAACATTCTAAAAGAAATGAAACGGCTCCAAATAAATATTCTTGGCCTGGCAGAGATGAGATGGAAAGAGCAGGGAACCATGTCAAAACAAGAAAACAACACGACATATAAGATCATATGGAGTGGTGGAACCTCTTTCCAAAAAGGAGTAGGTTGATCTTAGACCAACAATCAACCAAATTTTACAAAGGGCACGTAGCAATCTCAGACAGAGTTTTGTTGGTTAAGCTAAGAGGACCTGTAGTTGACACCAATATTATTCAAGTTTATGCACCAACAGAAGAGGCGACAGATGCAGATATGACAGAGTTTTACCATTCACTAGACAAAGCAAAACGAATGTGTAAATCACAAGAAGTCCTTATGGTAATGGGGGACCTAAATGCTAAGATTGGCAGAGGCAGAGATGGTGACATATTTGGACCACATGGACTCGGAGACAGAAATGAACGAGGAAACATCTGGGCAGATTGGTGTAGAACAAATAAATTAATGATTTCAAACACCTGGTTTCAACAACACCCAAGAAGAACCTGGACATGGCAATCACCAGGGGACAGAGCAAGAAACAAGATAGACTTTATAGCAGTATCATCAAGATTCAGAAATGGCATATTAAATTGCAAAACCTACCCAGGCGCCGATGTAGACAGTGACCATGTCCCAGTTGTTTGTACAGTAAGGATAAAGTTTAAAGCTATTCAGAGAACAGCTGGTAGAATAATGAGGGATTACAGGTTATGCAAAGACAATGGCATACAAACAAAAATGAGAGAAGAATTTGAAAATGCACTCATGATACAAAGCCAAAGTGAACCTGATAATGAAAAATGTGAAAAACAATTTGATATATTCCAAAAGTGTGTCAAAGCAACTGCAGAAAAGCATTTACCAATAGCTCAAATAAACAGCAAAAAGGAATGGATGACAAATGAAATTCTAAACCTATTTGAAGAAAGACGAAAATGCAACAGAGGGTCTGCAGAATACCAAACATTGAACAACCACATTAAATCCAAATGCATCGAGGCACACGAGAACTATCTAGACTGGAAATGCTGCGAAATCGAAAGAGAATACAAACCCAACCCCCAACAAGCTCACCAAAGAATAAAAGAACTATCAAGGAAAAGGAAAAGCAAAGCAGCAGGAAGTTGTATCCAAAACAAACAAGGGGAACTGCTATTTGAAGAACAACATATAGAAAGCCGATGGGTAGAATACATAGGCGAACTGTACAATGATCCAAATAGAAATGAACCACAATTGAAATTCAAAGAACCATTAAGCGGACCAAACATCACCAAAAGTGAAATTGAACATGCCATGGAACGAATGAGGGATGGTAAAGCAACAGGCCCTGATGAAATATCTGTAGAGGTATTTAAAAGCCTAGGAGATCTAGCAATTGATGAACTTCACATATTATTCAACAATATATACAACACTGGGAAAATTCCAGAAGATCTTTGTAACTCTATTTTCATAGCAATACCAAACAAAGCAGGTGCAGTCAGATGCGAAAATTTTAGAACTATAAGTTTAATAAGCCACATCAACAAAATACTGTTGCGTATAATTATCAACAGGCTAAGGAATAAGATTAACCCCGAAATCGCAGAAGAACAATATGGATTCCAACCTGACAGAGGGACAAGGAACTCAATATACCTCCTCCGTGTTTTAAGTGAAAGAGCTATACAGGTTCAGACCCCACTATACCTATGTTTTGTCGACTACAAAAAAGCTTTTGATAGAGTACGCCACGAAGAAATACTAAAACAACTACACCCCATTGGCGCTGATGAGAAAGACCTCAGACTCATGCAAACATTATACTACACCCAGCAGGCATCTATCAAAATCGGAAACTCTACAGGAAATTCCATTCCTATTAAGAAAGGAGTCCGTCAAGGGTGTGTTGCCTCACCAGATCTGTTTAATCTATACCAAGAAACAATCATGAGGGGCATAACTGATATGGAGGGAATAAAAGTAGGAGGTCACAACATAAATAATATAAGATACGCAGACGATACGGTACTCATTGCAACATCAGAAATCCAACTTCAAAAGATTGTTGACAAAGTGGTAGTAGATAGTGAAGCCAAGGGAATGGAAGTGAATATCACCAAAACGGAATGCATGGTAATACAGAAAACCCCCGAAAACAACAACACCTGCAATATAACGATTCACGGCGAGCAACTTACCAACGTAGAAAGTTTTAAATACCTAGGTTCAATAGTGACAACAGATGGAAGATGTAACCGAGACATACGAGCAAGAATAACTCAAGCCAAACAGGCCTTCATGGACCTGGGAAACATTTTAAAAAACAAACAGATGTCGTTCGGGATTAGATTCCGAGTCTTGAAGTGCTACGTGTGGCCAATCTTGTTATACGGATGCGAAAGCTGGACTACAAATGCAGAAACACAAAAGAACATTGAAGCTTTTGAAATGTGGTGCTTGAGAAGGATGCAGAGAATATCGTATACTGCACACAAAACGAACGAAGAAGTGCTAAAACAAACATACCAACAAAGGAAACTAATGCCCTTAATAGCGGATCGACAACTATCCTTTTTCGGACACATAGTAAGGAAAGATAAAAATGAATACCTGGCAAGTTGTGGAAAAATACCTGGTAAACGCGCCCGGGGAGACAAAGAAAAACACTCATAGACCAACTGAAGGGCTTCACCAACCTAACAATCCAAGAGCTGTTTGAAAAATCAAGAGACAGGGACGAATGGAGAGAGATAATTCATGCAGTATCCGAAGCCTGGACCAGGCATGGAACCTAGAGGAAGGAGTTTTCTACGGACATTTCTTACAAATGGATTATGCCGACTGATGAGGTGGGAACACTGAAACGAATCGTCTTGGCAAGAATAATGTGAGTGAAAATTTATATATACATATATATATATATATATATATATATATATATATATATATATATATATATATATATATATATATATATATATATATATATATATATATATATATATATATATATATATACATATATGTTTCTCCTCATTTTTTTCTTCTATCCTCTCCATCCTCATTTCTATCTCTCAATTAATCCCACACTCTCTCTCTCTATAGTAACACCTCGATATATCACTCTCTCTCTCTCTCCCTCTCTCGCTCTATTTCATTCTGATCCTCTCTCACTCTCTACCTCTCTGGTCTCATGGGTTATTCATACTTGTCTATCTCCCTCCCCAACCACATCTCTCGCTCTCCCTCTATCTCTCTCTCTCTCTCTCTCTCTCTCTCTCTCTCTCTCTCTTCTCTTTCGCTTATCCTATCTCTCTAATACCTCTCGCCTCATTCTTTCTTATTTCTATTTCTGATCTCTTTCTCTTCTCTCTTTCTTTCTCTTAACCTATCTCACTAGTATCTCTCGTTCCTCTCCCTCCAGCCAACTCTCATTATTTTTTATTAATTTCCATCAAGAATACCTCCCATCTCTTTCTTTCTTCCACCACATCTCTCTAATACATCTCCCCCTCTATCCAACTCTATTTAATTCTCAGGCTCCCTCTCCCCTCCCCCCACCTCTCCTTCTCTCTCTCTCTCTCTCTCTCTCTCTCTCTCTCTCTCTCTATATATAATATATATATATATATATATATATATATATATAATATATATATATATATATATATATATATATATATATATATATATATATATATATATATATATATATTTGAATAAATTTCACCACAGCTCTACCCCTCTACAATCTCTCTCGACAATTGTGGTCATTTTCAACCCTCCAACCAATTCCTCCATACGCTACCTCATGAATGTTTTCGTTATCTCTTATCTTCTCCGACTCCACACTTAGTTTCTCGATCACATACATACATACATACATACATACATACATACATACATACATACATACATACATACATACATACATACATACATACATACATACATACATACATACATACATACAAACATAAATTTTTATTCTCTATTGTCTTCTGGCACTTTTCTACTCACTTCATATCTTGTTGTTACCAACATAAGTGCCTGCTCCACTCACTTTTCTGAATTAAAAATTCACCCCATACACCGGAGCATACTCAATGTCTCAATCGTTTCTATGTTATATGTTTGTGATGAGAATATTGGCTATTAAGCTTAACTGCTGGTCAAAATTACTTCGCGATGGTGGTGAACGAATCGGCGATCTCAAGAAGTGGGTGAGAGAGGGATCTAGAAATGACTTTGGGTTTGAAACGAATATTTTTGTGTTCGTGGATAGCTCACACGGTAGAGCCACGCTCTCACCTGCCAGGCGGAGTTGTCGTACCAATAAGGTCGCAGGTTCAAACCCCACCACCGCCGCGAAAAATTTGTTATTCTCTATTGTCTTCTGGCACTTTTGTACTCACTTCATATCTTGTTGTTACCAACATAAGTGCCTGCTCCACACACTTTTCTGAATTAAAAATTCACCCCATACACCGGAGCATACTCAATGTCTCAATCGTTTCTATGTTATATGTTTGTGATGAGAATATTGGCTATTAAGCTTAACTGCTGGTCAAAATTACTTCGCGATGGTGGTGAACGAATCGGCGATCTCAAGAAGTGGGTGAGAGAGGGATCTAGAAATGACTTTGGGTTTGAAACGAATATTTTTGTGTTCGTGGATAGCTCACACGGTAGAGCCACGCTCTCACCTGCCAGGCGGAGTTGTCGTACCAATAAGGTCGCAGGTTCAAACCCCACCACCGCCGCGAAAAAAATTTTTTATTCTCTATTGTCTTCTGGCACTTTTCTACTCACTTCATATCTTGTTGTTACCAACATAAGTGCCTGCTCCACTCACTTTTCTGAATTAAAAATTCACCCCATACACCGGAGCATACTCAATGTCTCAATCGTTTCTATGTTATATGTTTGTGATGAGAATATTGGCTATTAAGCTTAACTGCTGGTCAAAATTACTTCGCGATGGTGGTGAACGAATCGGCGATCTCAAGAAGTGGGTGAGAGAGGGATCTAGAAATGACTTTGGGTTTGAAACGAATATTTTGTGTTCGTGGATAGCTCACACGGTAGAGCCACGCTCTCACCTGCCAGGCGGAGTTGTCGTACCAATAAGGTCGCAGGTTCAAACCCCACCACCGCCGCGAAAATTTTTTTTATTCTCTATTGTCTTCTGGCACTTTTCTACTCACTTCATATCTTGTTGTTACCAACATAAGTGCCTGCTCCACTCACTTTTCTGAATTAAAAATTCACCCCATACACCGGAGCATACTCAATGTCTCAATCGTTTCTATGTTATATGTTTGTGATGAGAATATTGGCTATTAAGCTTAACTGCTGGTCAAAATTACTTCGCGATGGTGGTGAACGAATCGGCGATCTCAAGAAGTGGGTGAGAGAGGGATCTAGAAATGACTTTGGGTTTGAAACGAATATTTTGTGTTCGTGGATAGCTCACACGGTAGAGCCACGCTCTCACCTGCCAGGCGGAGTTGTCGTACCAATAAGGTCGCAGGTTCAAACCCCACCACCGCCGCGAAAAATTTTTTTTATTCTCTATTGAGAGTATGCGGTAAATGACTAGGGGAGTTAATTTTGACATTTTACACGGTTCAGTCCCTTGATGGAAGTGGAGATTTCTTCAAAATGGCGACCAATGCAAACATGGCAATGGACCCTGTTTCGAAAAAAAACGATACAAGGAAAAAATTGAAAGCGTGAATGGGATTGATCCCTATTACATACAATCGGAAAAATGGTCAAAGGATATCAAGATGTATCCTCCAATCACGTACCATCATATTTTTACTTATCTGGTGTTACGAGAAAGTTTCTGCACAAGTGAGGATTTCGGGGTAAGTAAAGTTTGCATCTCATCTCATAACCCACATGGGATTCGCCTTTTCTTTTTTTTTTTTTAATGTAGACGTTTTGATGGTTTAAAAAAATATGATAATAACTCAATAGTCTTAGAAGTTTTAAGATGTGTATATGGTTTTTTTATATTTTGAATATTTTATTGATGTTTGAGTTGTCAGTATCCTTCGATTCTCACTCAGAAGAGCCAGATTCCAAGTCCAAGTCCAACCAATTTTCTCAGTTCAACTTGTTTTTTTTTCCAGCCAATTTTTTTTCTTCTATTTCTGTGTGGACATGAAGAATCTCAGTCTCTTGATCATTTTTTTTTCATATGATGATATTGAATGTTTATATTTATAGTCTTATGTTCATGTTCATCATAACATAAGAATCGTCGTACTGATGGTCTTCTACTTCTGCTTCTTTGTTTCACAATAAATTGAAACTTGTAACTAATGATACTCTATGGTGTATGTGTAAGTGTGTGTGTGTATGTGTGTGTGTGTGTGAGTGTGTGTGTGTGTGTGTGTGTGTGAGAGAGAGAGAGAGAGAGGAGTCGCCAAAATTAATTAAAACCCTCAAACTCAAACGTGTTTATTTTAGAGTATTAGAGTCTGAGCTCCTTTTCCCCCTCTTGTCAGTAAAGTCAGTTGCTCCAAAATTTGATTAATAATTGCATTGTTTGATGTTCTTTTTATTAAGTGGTGAGGTTATTACTTTTACTTTTTTAAAACTTAAAACTTAAAATTACCTATTCTTATTGAGTTTGTCAAAGTAAGGCTAAGTTTGTTGATCTGACTTCATTTATTTTTCAATTTTTCAGGCACTAAAGGGCCTTGCTGCTTTTAACCAAGCATACAATGGATGGGTTAAAGAGCTGCTGGTTTTCCAACCTCCTGGATGTGACAATAAAATTGTGAAAGCAAAGGTAAATTCCTACAAATGATTTAATCGCATTGATTGATGATTTTGATTCAAATTCATAGACGGAGAGTGAAAGGATACATACGAAAAAAAAAGAGGAGGGTGGCAGTCTCATTATGGGAGCATATGTAGCAGTTCAATAGGCTATCCAATATTAAATTTCACAGTGGACCATTTTTGCAAAGGGATGCAAGGTTCCTTAACCAATTTTGACTAGTTTTTAAAAAGAAATGAGGACAAAGGTCTCCATGCTCAAAATCATGAGTGAAGCACTTTGGTGAAAGCTATAACTATAAGCTAGTATCGCAGAGGATTGCCATTTTATTACAAAAAACTGTAAATTTTATCACTTTTGCCGTAAAATTAGTCATTTTTGTATGTTGAGTTAACTGTTGGGATTTGGATAACATTATGTATCCCCTGAGGAGAATTTAATACAATGATGCAGAGATGCGAGCTTAATACAGATCATGTCGTCTTAAAGCATGGTCATCAGGAGGAGGCTTGGGCTTGCTTAAGTTCGAAGTAGACATAGACCAAAGATTTCCATGAAATACATTTCACAGATATTTCCTTTCATTAGTGAGTCGTAATGTCGCAACACCACCCGATAATGCGGCTGTTGTAGTGGTATATGTTTGGGTTGGTTTTTTTTTTTGTGGCTTTTTTTTTTTAATGTATTTTTTGTTTTTTAAATTTTATATTTATTTTTGTAATTCATGATGGTATAAATTGAATAAAAACACTCAATTTGAAAGGGGAAAAAAGGGAGTCATTTATCATAATGAAGAATCCTGGTGTTGAAGAGGTCTGTCTTATTTTGGTGTGATGAATTCAGTAATTGAGCTTCGTTTGCGATGTGAAACAATGCTCTGTTGCACAATCCTTGTGACTGTCTTGAATATAATATAGTTATATTTTATTATAATTTCTGTTTGTGTGTGAGTGTGTGCGCGCACGTTAATGCATAATTTATATTGGCAATTGTCTAAAGATAAACTTTTGGATTGATTGAAATTGATGATATGATGGCACAATTTGTTTTTGTGCAAGTTGTCATTGCTTCAATACCTCAATGGGTCTGAGTTCAATCAAAATGTACCAAAAGGGTGCAATTTTTTAAATCGTTTCCATACAGCCTTTCAATGGAGGAGGGGGGGGGGACGACTAAATAAAGAATTGTAAGTGTATGAACAGTGTGAAATCTTTTCTGATTTTATGTTTCCTTCCTTTATTTCAGGTTCTTCATTCAATGAGACTAAGCGAAAAGCCGGTGGAGGCATGGGCGATTGTGTCTGATGATGGGCGTGTATGCTCGGCTCATTGCACATGTGTTGCAGGATTAGGAGAAGTTTGCACTCATGTTGCAACCATTCTCTTCTTCATCGAAGCCACAAACAGAGTAGCAGAGAAGGAAACCGTGACAGGTCGCCCAGCTTACTGGAAACCTCCATGTGGCCAACAGAATTGTGCAGAGAGTTTGAGGGCAGTTGACATAAATTTCACTGGAGCCCAGTCTCAAAGGAAAATACTTCTGAATGAAGAACAGGTCAAAACCCCCCATCCAAAACCAAAATGTGTTGAACCCTCATCAGCCGCGAAGGAGACCTTCCTTAAAAAATTATCAACCTTATCTTCAAAGAGTGTTGTATTATCTGTTGTGAAGGAGCATCAGACTCCTTTCATTCCTTCGACCAAAATGCCTGTATTTTTTCGATCATTTATAAATGAAGAATTTATTGATCGTTCGTATGATGATATCCTTCAATATTGTGATAGTTTAGATTTTTCTTGCTCCCCTGAGCAATCATTATTTGCGGAAAAGGAGACTCGTGCGCAAAAGAAATCAAATGTGTGGCATAGGCTTCGGGAGGGGAGGATTACGGCCTCAAAGTTTTATTCTGTATGTCGCACGAACATTTCCTTTTCCACTTCAATGAGCCTGTTAAATTCTTTGATTTCGTCAAAAAATGTATTATCAAATGTGTCTGCTGTTAAGTGGGGAATGGACAAAGAAAGCGAGGCATTTGATGCCTATGTTCATTCTGTCGATAGGTATATCCATCACAGTTTTACCTTCAGGCGTTGTGGTCTCTTTATAAAGAATGAGACACCTTTCATTGCAGCTTCACCAGACGGCATCGTTTATTGTGAGTGTTGTGGACAAGGATGTCTGGAAATCAAATGTCCTTACTCTGCTAGGGATCTTACAATTCGTGAGGCTGTCACATCCATTAGTAATTTTTGTTTAATTGTCAACAATACTACTTTTGAACTTAGGAAAGATCATCCGTATTATTACCAAGTGCAATGTCAAATGTATGTGACAGGCACGGATTATTGTGACTTTTTTGTGTGGACAACAAAAGATTGTTTCACTCAAAGGATCTCTTTGGACAAAGACTTTATTTTTTCAAAACTTCAGAAGTGTGAAGAATATTTTAAAAAGGTTGTATTACCTGAGTTAGTTGCTCAGTTTTTTTCTAGACTAGTAAAAGCTGGGGAAGCTGCACCAACACCTTCTTCTCCCAATAAAAATAAACTATTCTGTATCTGCCGGAAATCAGAGTATGGAAAAATGATTCAATGTGATGGCAGTTGTGAAGAATGGTATCACGTGGACTGTGTTGGATTGTCAAGAGTGCCTAAAGGAAAATGGTTTTGTGAGACGTGCAAAAACACCAAGAGCAAACGGAGAAAATTGAATCAAGTCTCTTAAAAAGCCATTTTAACGTTGAGATTTGCTCTTCGTGTTTTTTTTCAATTATCACAAAACCATTTTCTTTTTCACTCAAAGTTAAATATATCATATGTATTATTACACTGTATTTTACAGAGCTGTCAACTTCTGTTCTTTCCCTCTGATTTTTCCATGTAAAGACATGGTCCTTTGAAAAACATAATTTATGCATCCAGTTTGATTTAAATATCAACTATTTTAAGTAGCCTGGTCCTTATTTTTGATTGAAATGGAAAGGAATGTTGTTAAGATTTAGATACAATGCCTGCACAGTACTTTTGATTTCAGATAAAATTCTTAGTTTTAAAGTAACAATCTTTATTTTTTTCCTCAAAGATCTAATCCTATTTTATTTAGATTTTATCATTAGTTTGCAGCTCTGTTTGAATTCAGCATTCTTCATTTGGAAACCGAAGCTATTTCATGAGTCCTTAAAACAAAGCGTAATAGATTTTATCATTAGTTTGCAGCTCTGTTTGAATTCAGCATTCTTCATTTGGAAACCGAAGCTATTTCATGAGTCCTTAAAACAAAGCGTAATAAACAACAATGAGTATAACAGCTTAATAATTTTTAAAAACATCAAACACGGAATGTTTCCGACTCAAAGCCTGTCTTCTGCCAATAACAAAAAGACCCAAATACTTTACTATAAAACTGTAGAGAAAAAAATTTCTTGAAATGTAAACAAAAAGAAGCATTCAATTTGTAACTAAGGAATTCCAAATTGAGTGAAATATAAAACAATGTATAAAATTTGGTGTTTAAAAAAAGAGGGGAAGGAGGTGAACCCCGGAAGAATAGATTTAGGTGTGAAATGTGTATCCGCTGACATAAATCCAATAAGTGGTGATAATAATCCAGAACGAAACATCTGATTAAAAGTAAGAGGACTAACCCCAGACTGGAAAATCACTGAGCTATCGTCTCTTGTGATATTTCTAATCTTAAGTTTCTTAGGTTTGTGTTATTTCATTCATCGTTGGAGTAGATTTGTCAAGATTAGCTCACATTCGTGATCACTCCATTTCTAAAGGATCACTGTACATTTGTCATACTTCTGGATTATCATTTTCACTGCTTTATTGGATTTATTTCAGTGGATACATTTTATTCCAATTTCTTTTCTACCTGCCCCCCCCCCCCCTTCTCGTTTTTTTTTACACACCATATTTTATGCGTTGTTTTATATTCTGCTCAATTTAGAACACCTTAGTTTTTAAAAAAGTAATTGAGCTGTCTGTTCTATTCATTTTTGTTTATTACTTTTTACAGTCCACAACTTCTAGCAGCTTAGTATCACTTAAAACAAAACAAAGAATCAGAAATGGCTACATTTTCAAAACGTTTCCACTTTATTAGTAACAAAATGATGATGCTTATAGATGGATAGCACTGTATTATTATTAGTATATCATTATTAAATAAATGGGACAATAGGAGGACAGAGGTTTACGATACAAGCCGACACACTCACAATCTGATCAAGAGTCGTCTTCTCAGTTTCTGATGATATAACATAATCAATTGGTATTTTGGTGCTTAAAATGGATGATTTTTGTCTCATATTGCCTATTACCCTTTCAACATGAATTCTTAGATGTGCAAGCTTCCTTGTTGCTTCCAGGTCATAAGAGGAAAGTTGTTTTTTACCTCTTGTAAAAGCTGGTATCCTTAAATCAGCGCACATCAAACCCACACTTTCATGACAGTCAAAACCTCTATCAGCCATGACGATATCGCCCATTTCAAGATGTGAAAGAAAATTTGAATTTTCCACTATAAATTTATCACTTGTTCTTCCCCCGTATCCATCAGATATAAAGCATACTGAACCTTAAGGGTTTATACCTATTAGATACTTAATTGTGTTATGACTTTTATAATGTGAATATGTCTGGACTCTTGCTTTTATATTTGAAGGTTGTTCAATAAAAACTTCAAAACAGTCTATAATTACTGCTACACGCTTCGAAAAGCATCTTACAAATTCAAGTGGCATTGACCTTTGCAATGCCTCTTTTTCTGGCCAGACAATAAGAAATTTTAGATTATAATACATTACATTTAAAACTCTGAGAAAAATCCTTGAAACCGTAGACTGGTCAATGGAGAACATATGGCCAAGTAATTTGTTTGGCAATCCTAACCTGATTTTTATCAATACTAATAAAATTTCCTGAAATTTAGTTAGTGAATTGTTTTTGTGTCGCAAAGATGGGGATATGTGATCAACGACATGCATCAGTATTTGGAATGATGTCAAACCAGTGTAGAACTTGACGTTGTCATCATTATTCCTGAATTCTTCTTCACTAAAAGAATTAAAAGACACCTTCTGTCGCAGAGATGAAATTTCAACAGTCATGTCATTAAGTACTGACTTTGTATTTTCAAGTTGATCAATCATCTCCATTGTGAGGTCTGTCTGTGTTCCCACATCTTGAAGCATAATTTTGTTACCGTCAATTGTGTCAGCTTCTCTTGGTTCGTTCATTTTTGTGTCCTGCTGGATAAATAGAAATCAAATATACTTTTACTTTTAACCTACCTACTCATGATTAAGTCATTTTTTAATTAATCTGTCATTCTCTATATATCAATGCAATTATTCATCAGAAGGGGTTAACATGATCTTAAATTGTCACAAGCTCTTTGAAAACTTTAAAAACAATGGAATATCAATTCTATGCTTTGTAAATAATGTTTGGACTCTCAATTCATGTTCCTCTTTACTGGGGCGGAAATGACAATATGGTGATACAAGCGATGTAAATCCCTGTGGATTGGTGAAATCATAGTTAACCCATCTTTTCTCTAAACAAATTATTTTAATCTAGTAATTATATTTTTCATAAATTCACACTTTTTATATATGATCTTATTGATGGTTGTTATTTTTAATTTTACCTCTGTTTCTTCTGAACCAACCATATGTGTCTCAGTCTCAGTTTCATTCATCAAATGTGTTCCACTTTCTTTATTTTCAGGCAAAAATAAATTCTGTAGATAGACAATATATCTAAATAATAAAATCTTTATCATGCTGTGAAGGCACTTTTATATATAAATAAACACAGAAATAATGTTTGGACTATCCATTCATTTTCCTCTTTACTGGGGCTGAAATGACAATATAGTGACACAAGTGATTTAAATCCCTGTGTATTGGTGAAATCACAGTAGGTCTTGGGTTCGTGTCCCGATGTGGGCAATACAAAGTTGATTCCTGAGAGAAGTCTGTTTACTCACACTCTCGCACCCAACTTGAGTATAAAATGAGCACCTGGCTGCCAGCAATGTAATGTTATAAAAGTGCCTCAAAAGCATTATAGCTAGTCCTTTATGTTGAGTGTTGTTGTATGTGCTTTGAGCATTAAATTGCTTGATATGATATGTGACCAACTTCCTTAAAATGAATTTATGTCAAAATGTTATATTTGGGTTCAATTGATATGTTTTAATGGCGGCAAAAGATATATTGTAGTTTCTAACAGTGACAAGGACTAAAATCTTGTATTCCTAGAAATGTTTAAAGTCAAAAAAATCACTTTTATTAGTTTCTCTTTCATCCTGACATAGTCTGGGTGGGGTTCATGACCTCCCATAGTGGGCAGGGAGGCACTTACTGTATCTTCTATCCCCGTATATCTGTTTTCCAATTGCCTTTTGTCTGTCTTGGAATGGAGATCACTTGGTTGTACCCTGGCCAGATACCCTAGCAGGGAGGTGATCTCAAACTAAGTACTTTGATAGTGTACTTTTGGAATCTACATCTGTTTCCTATTTGAACCAATTCCCCTGTTGTCTTCCCTTTTCTTGGGTGCTTTAATTGTAATTCTAGAACTTTTTACTTTCCCATTTTCAGCCTTTTTACTGGCGCCGATATGACCTTAATGTGTTGCAAGCGCCGTAAAACCCTTAAAATCATTAAATTCAAATCAATCCTGACATAATACATCATTTTGAGCCGACAAATTAAATATAAAAACTCATCTTTTCTTTAAATAAATTATTTTCAATCTCGTAATTGTATTTTAGATAGTCACACTTTTTATTTATTATTTTATTGATGTTATAACATAATTTTACCTCTGTTTCTTCTGAATCGACCATATGTGTCTCAGTTTCATTCATCAAATGTGTTCCTCTTTTTTTGTTTGCAGGCACAAATGAATTCTGTAGGTAGACAATATCTAAATAATAAAATCTTTATCGTGCTGTGAAGGCACTTTTAAATATAAATATAATTCACAAATTGTTTTACTGTCAATGTTGTATGCAAGTATAGCCTGATACTGATACCACTGACTCTGTGGTACTCCACTGTGAATGTCACACAGGCTTTTTCTTCTGTCTATCCTCATCATGGAATATGTTTGTAAGTCCAATACTTTCCTTCCCACGCACTCCCATCTATCGTCTCTCTGTCCCCGCAGTTTTTCGCGCCACAAATTTCACCCTTGACCGCAAAAGGCCGCAAATTTTCATTTGGCCGCAAAAGGTCGCAATTTTCGCTGTTTTTAGGCTAAATTGACGATTTTTGTTTTTTAAAATAACAAAAGCTATGAAAAATGTGTGAAGAGACGGCGACTTTCAATGCGAGCATCCAAAATTGGCACTAAATAACGGACAAACATGTCTAGGCCTAGCCTCCTACCTCTATGGCCTAGCTTAGGCTATTGGAAATCCCAAGCTTTGTTTTTCGCCTTTTTTCTTCTTTTTCCTGAAAAGCTCTGGAGTCCTTCATCCCATAATCCCAATTTCCTATTTTTATTTTATTGCATTCAAGAAAGAATTTTACTTTTAATAGTTTAATTCTTTTCCTAAGAAATTTATCACATTTATCATTTATGTAAACAAAATGTGTTCTAAATTTTTTTCATAAAATGCAATTTTATTTTTAGCCACAAGTTGCACTTAGTTTTCATGATATGATTATGATTTTTCATGATTTTTTTTATGTTTCTCATTCAAAACCCATTAGGCATATATTGAAATATAAAGCAATAATAATAATAATGCTCAAAATTGGATAGTAAGTAGAGAATACAAATTTAATGTGCCCCCATTGGAAAATGGATTTTGTTTCTCTTTCCTTGTGAATAGTTAGTTTTTTCCTCTCCTTAATTAGTTTTTCAAATTTTGAATTTTTTATGTGATTGTTCACTTTGATTTCCCAAATTTTAAGAAGCTAAATAGTTAATAAAATATTTTGATTACTTGCTTCTATTTTTTACTTACTTACTTACTATGGCTATTATTATTATTATTATATTATTTCAAACCATTCAAAATGTAAATAAATTCATGTTGACATGTTGAGACATCAATATTCTACAAAATGCCCTATTTGTGTCAATTTTTTACCTTACATGTTGTTTTAATTGTTTGATTTTTGTAAAACTAGCGGCAATTTTTTGGGCAAAATTTTGCTATTTTTTATGGCAAATTTTGGCACATTTTGGTGTTTGAAATGGCAAAAATTCCGTGGGGACAGGTCTCTTTACATGCCCGAACCATTTCAATCTTTATTGATAAATTTTTCACTTCAGTCACCCTTCGGTTTAGTTAATTTCTCACTTTATCTTTTCTTGTCCAGCCAAGTGACCATCTCAACATCCTCATTTCTGCCACCTCAACTTCTGTATCTTGTTTCTTTATGGGGTACAACCCAACAGCTTGTGAGGCCGGTCACAAGCCTGGATAAATGGGTAGTGTTTGCTCAGCATGGGCATTCTGGCAGTAAAACTCAAGCCACAACTAACAAATGAATGAAACTCAGCTTTGCAATGCGGCTAATCATTTTAAAAAAAGAACTTTTATATAGCATAGTATCCACTAAAGATGCTCAAATTCAAAGCGCTTTACAAATAGTCCCTGATTATCAGCAACACGTACCATGTAGGACGAGACATGGCTCATTTTTACACCTGAGTACGGTGAGAGAATGTGCATAAAGAGCAGTTCCAAGGACTCAACTATGCGCCACTCAGAGCGGGGCTCGAAACTAGGACCATCTGACAGGTTATTTCAGAATCTCACATCAGTTAAATCAAGATGATCAAGAAGATAAAATTTTACCAAGGGACGCCCTAATGGAAATTTGATTTTTAAGTAAATTTTCATTGGTATTTTTTTTTTTTTTAGGGGGGAAAATAGTGGCCAAAACATTAAACCTTACTTTATTTTCAAAACGTCTCAACTGGCGTAAGTGACGATTCATGCCAATTGTGGTGTTTTTCACCAGATTTGGTCTTGAAAGATTCTTATTTGGAATCCAATCAGGATCTGTATCCATTCTGTAGTAAGCTGGTCGACCTGTAAAGAATGAAAATGTTGTCATATTTCTCCTTGATGTTTACATAATGCTAGATTTAAGACCTGCCAAAGTCGACAAAGATCTACATATCTTTGTTTTAAAAAATCTGAATTTGAAAAGGAAAAATCTGAAATTCATCAAAATGCAAGATTTTCACTCTTATTTACATGAATTGCCTTTTTAAGATGATAAGAATGTAGAACTACGGTTTTAGACAATTTCCTCGCAATCAGGCACTTTAAGAAAGATGTGGCCTCTCTGAGAGGAGTAATTTTACCAATGCTTTATTAACTAGACATTTTATGTTGCTGAAGAAAGGTGACAGACACATTTTTAAAATGTTCATGGTCACACAAAATTTCATTCGATGGGTTACGAACCACTTACATTGAACTATTGCAGGGGAAATTGTAAGTGAAAAGAATGGACAAACACTTTATAAAAATCTATGACTACGAATTAACTCGTGTTAGATTTGATATGATGTGAGATATGATTTTTTTAAAGTGTAGAAAATATTCTTGCCTATTTTTAGTGGGCTATTGAAATGCATAATGTGGGATAAATTAGCATGGAATAGAAGGTGAAAGCATGGGATTCGACTTTAATTTTTTTTAAAAACATTTTTCGTATCAAACAAGTCTTTCATATAACCGTGTAGGTTGGATGGTTCAACGTTTTGAAAATGAGTATATGTGTCATAGATTTGATATCTGCCAATCACAGTTTGACTGGAGATCCCCCTTCCTAAATGTCACTTCTCACTCTATTCCCCTGTCCGGAGGTAAAATAAACATTTAAAATTATTTTTTTTAAATACCCCCCCCCCCCCAATAATTGATTAAAATTACTCCGCCCGCCAGAGTCCATGCCCCTCCGAAAGTGCCAACAATCACACGAGAATCGAGAACGTGAAAGAGTAAATAAAGTGTCGAATCGTAGAGCCTCAGTTCTTTGTAACAAAGTAAATGAAAGAACAAACAACCTACGGCCTTGTATCAAAACTCAATATTTATTAGTAGTCAAATGAAACAAGTTTAATTAAGTGAAGGAAACAATCTTACCTGAGACAAAGTGGTCAGAACACACTTGGTGGTAGTATTTGATATTTTCAACTGTGATGTCTGCTCTGTTGATGGCCTTCAGCCACAGCCGTTGCCTTTTCTTTGTTAGCTCCAAAATTGAGTTTCCTTCGTCATATTTTACGGTCGGAATCCCATAGAGAGATAATCCTTTCATTTTAGATTTATTGCATCCATAGACAGCACAAATCCGCGGCATTTTTGACAGTTTTGTGTTGACTCGGCCACACTCAGTCACTCAGTTCCTAATGTAAACAACTCGATCGGAAGTGAGAAATCTCTTCCTACAAGGGAAGTAACCGTGGATGGTAAATGCGTGACGGCATACTCTCAATTGTCTTCTGGCACTTTTCTACTCACTTCATATCTTGTTGTTACCAACATAAGTGCCTGCTCCACTCACTTTTCTGAAAGCCTAATTAGGCATCGCCAGGACTGTGTGTTACATGACTTTGGTTTGTTGACGCTCTCTCATTCATTTATCTTACTTTCTCTCCTACATTCTCTCACCTCCTCCCTTAGACTCTCATTCACTTCCTCTCTCTCTCTCTCTCTCTCTCTCTCTCTCTCTCTCTCTCTCTCTCTCTCTCTCTCTCTCTCTCTCTCTTTCTCATTCCATTTTCTCGGCCCTCCCCTCCTTCTCTCTTTATACCTATTACACGACCACCAATATATTATAATCAAAAACAAAAAATATATAATTTATAAAATTGTGATATCCAGTAAACTGGAACGTTTTCCAAAGGGAAGCAACCAGTAATAAATGACACAAAAACTTTCATCTTAATAGTCCTACTTTTCTTTGCATATATTCGTCTATCTTTTATTGATGGTTCTATTAACCCGGGTCTTTATTTAATCTATAACACACACATACACACACACACACACTCTCTCTCTCTCTCTCTCTCTCTCTCTCTCTCTCTATCTCTCTCTCTCTCTTCATCCCGATTATTTTATATTACGTTCCTCTTTTATTGATTGCTCTGCTTTTCTTAATTCAGGTCTTTTTTAAAACTTTTACTCAACATCCCTATCACTCTCTCTCTCTCTCTCTCTCTCTCTCTCTCTCTCTCTCTCTCTCTCTCTCTCTCTCTCTCTCTCTCTCCTCTCTCTTATTCATATATACATATATATATATATATATATATATATATATATATATATATATATATATATATATATATATATCCGTAAGAGATGCAGGAACATGTGATAGTTAAAGCTATATTTCATGTATCAATAAAGTGAAGTTCTAGTGCAATATTTGAAACTGTAACTACCTTTCTTGTTGTAGAGTTTATATTGAATAATTGTTGACGTTTAATTTGTATGAATCTCTGATTTTAATTGAAACATGTTTTTAGGTTCGTCAATCAAAATTGATGTCAACCACCATTATAGCGATGAAGGAGTAAAAGACAGTTTCACTATTATGTGGTTTGGTGAAAGACCACAATTGTGCCAAAACAAACATTATCATCCAACTGTCTAAAGAAAATGTCAAGAAAATTGCCAGTGTCCAAGGACACAATACAATTGACTATGGCCCACTTCAGAAGCAAAGTGTTAGGGTAAGTCATTTGACTTTCATCAGACTTAAAATATTCATTCTTCTTCTTGTTCTTGTTCTTGTTCTTGTTCTTGTTCTTGTTCTTGTTCTTCTTCTTGTTCTTGTTCTTCTTCTTGTTCTTCTTCTTCTTCTTCTTCTTCTTCTTCTTCTTCTTCTTCTTCTTCTCTTCTTCTTCTTCTTCTTCTTCTTCTTCTTCTTCTTCTTCTCTTCTTCTTCTCTTCTTCTTCTTCTTCTTCTCTCTCTTCTTCTTCTTCTTCTTCTTCTTCTTCTTCTTCTTCTTCTTCTTCTTCTTCTTCTTCTTCTTCTTCTTTCTTCTTCTTTCTTCTTCTTCTTCTTCTTCTTCTTCTTTCTTCTTCTTCTTTCTTCTTCTTCTTCTTCTTCTTCTTCTTCTTCTTTCTTCTTCTTCTTTCTTCTTCTTCTTCTTCTTCTTCTTCTTCTTCTTCTTCTTCTTCCTTCTTCTTCTTCTTCTTCTTCTCTCTTCTTCTTCTCTTCTTCTTCTTCTTCTTCTTCTTCTTCTTCTTCTTCTTCTTCTCTTCTTCTTTCTTCTTCTCTTCTTCTTCTTCTTCTTCTTCTTCTTCTTCTTCTCTTCTTCTTCTTCTTCTTCTTCTTCTTCTTCTTCTTCTTCTTCTTT
>NC_088374.1:4206696-4211696 GCF_034508935.2 Berghia stephanieae
CGAGGTCGTTTAATGGTACGTCCTGAGCGAGATAGCTTCTTAGTAGGCACTACGTTAATATCATCAGAAGCAGTATGGGAGTTTTGTATGTTTCTGTTCGATAACTTTCTGTTCGTATTCGGTGGGCGTCCACGACGAGGTGGGGTGGCAAGGGAAACTGGTTGCGTAGAATCGACAAATGCAGCTTTAAGTCGGTCGATCGAAATCCGTTCTGCTTTGCCACCAACATCAATCAGGAATTGTTTATCTCCAGGGTTATGACAACATAGGGACCTGTATACGGCTTCTGAAGGGGTCCTCGGTGGGTGTCAACACGGATGTAAACATATTTTGCTGACATCAAGTTCTTGGGTAAGTTTGTTTGATGATAGCCGTGATGATGTGTTGGCCGTGGTGAATGAAAGTACACGTTTTGCCGAAATGACCGATATCATCCTTAGGTGCAGTTCTTAAACCAAGCAGAACCCAAGGTAGCTCATCCACCCAATTTGGAGTTATTAGACGAGCTTTGAGGGATGATTTCAAGGACCGATGAAACCGTTCAATCATGCCGTTGGGCTGAGGGTGATACGCAGTTGTGTGATGAATCTGCACACCAAGTTGACTGGCCATCTGTTTCTATAGCGTGGATGTAAATTGTGAGCCCCTGTCAGAAGTTATATCAACAGGAATACCAAACCGCGAGATCCAATTGGAGATCAGGGCTTTTGCACATTCTTCTGTTGTTGTGGTTTGTAACGGTATTGCCTCAGGCCATCGGTGTTCCTGTCAATTATAGTAAGGAGATGGGTGAACCCCCTTGACTGAGGTAATTGTCCAACGAGGTCAATGTTTATATGTGAGAATCGCTTTCCTGGGACATGGAATGTTTTTAACGGTGCTCGTATATGTTTTTGAATTTTCGAAGATTGGCAGTTGTGACATTGCTTAACCCATGCTGACACTTCTTTCTTAAGACCATGCCAGATAAATTTCTTGCTGATAAGTCTGACTGTGGCCTTAACTCCAGGATGACTCATATTGTGAATAATTTCGAAAACCGGTCTTCTGAAGTCGGTAGGAACGATAGGTCTTGGGTAGCCGGTTGAGATGTCACAAATTAACTCTGGACCCGAGTCAACGGATGTTTTGCTCGTTAATGCAGTTTTGTAAGCCTGAATGTCAATGCTATTTTCTTGGGATTCCGCCATAGCTTGATAGTCGATGCCAATTGAGACTGAGTTTGTAACTGCTCTTGAGAGACAATCTGCGACAGTGTTGTTTTTTTCCAGAAATGTGTCGGATGTCAGTTGTGAACTCGGATATGGCAGATAAGTGCCTTTGTTGACGAGCTGACCATGGTTCAGTTGATTTGGACATGGCATGGATTAATGGTTTATGGTCAGTAAAAATAGCGAATTGTCTCCCTTCAATGATGAAACGGAAATGACGGATGGCTAAGTGAATGCCATGCAACTCCCTATCAAAGGTACTGTATTTCTGTTCAGGTTTACGTAACTGCCTGCTGAAAAATGCCAATAGCGCCCACAGCTTGGTCGGAGACGTCAGACGTTAAAGCGAGGGGTGAGTTCAAGCAAGTATGGGCTAACATTGTAGCGTTACTTAGTGCATTTTTACCGTCAGTAAAGGCTTTCAACATTTCTTGCGTCCACGTAAGTGCCTGACGTTGTTTTTTGACTTTCAAAGCACTATATAGGGGTCGAAGTATTTCAGCTAGTCTCGGAATGAAATGATGGTAAAAATTCAACATCCCGAGGAACTCTTGAAGTGACTTGATGATTTTTGGTTGTGGAAATTGTTTAACAGCCTCAATTTTTGTCGCCATTGGGACAGATCCAGAATGCGAGATGTGATGGCCAAGGAAGTTAAGAGATCTCACACCGAAAAGACATTTCTCAAGACGGATAACGAGGCCTTGGTTTTTAAGTCTTTCGAATACGATTTTGAGATGTTCCATGTGTTCTGCCTCAGTTGAATTTGCAACCAGAATGTCGTCTAAATAATAAAATACGCAGTCTAAATCTTGTAAAATGGAGTCCATTAAACGTTGGAATGATTGTGCTGCATTTTTTAATCCAAATGGCATTCTTAAGAACTCCCAAAGGCCGAAAGGGTTATCACTGCCGTTTTTGGGACGTCTTCTGGAGCGACTGGAATTTGGTGGTATCCTCTGACAAGGTCGATCTTCGAGAAGATGATTTTACCGTCTAAGTTTGCTGTAAAATCATAAATTTGTGGGACAGGATATCGATCTGGTATAGTAGCATCGTTAAGTCGACGAAAATCTCCGCAGGGACGCATTGTGCCATCAGCCTTGGGGACCATGTGTAATGGGGAAGCCCAAGGGCTCTTTGATTTTTGAATTATGCCCATTTTCTCCATTTCCAAAAATTCCTTTTTTGCACACAAGAGTTTTTTCTGGAGCCAGGCGACGAGCACGTGCGAATACTGGGCGACCTTTGGTTGTGATGAAATGTTGCACGCCATGTTTCACAGTTGCCGTTGAAAATGTTGGTTGAAGTAGTTCTGGATAGTTATTCAATAATTTTCTGAATGTATTGCAGTTCGGCTCGAGTGGTGAGAGTTCGGCGTTTGCGCAAACTGAACTTACTGAACAAGGTACGTGCGAAAACGTTTCAGCGTCGATAAGGCGTCGACCACGAATATCCACAAGCAGATTATGATGACGTAGAAAATCTGCTCCAAGTAGGGACGCTTGACATCAACTTTGATAAGTCGTGCATTGAATGAACGCGATCCAATACGTATGTTAGTTTCGAAGCATCCGTATGTTTTTATTGTAGAACCATTAGCAGCTTGTAATGCGAGATCAGAGGAACCCAAGCTTTTGTCTGATGCAGAGGCGGGTGTGACAGATACTTGAGCCCCAGTATATACTAAAAAACGTCGGTTTGAATTTTCATCGACGACGATGAGTTGGAGGTTTTTTGATGTGGGCGCGTTGGCTGAGTAAGAATCCGGGTCGACAGCAGAATTTACTGTTGACCCGGCTTGGCGTTTCCCTGGTTCTTCTTGTTTTTCTTGAATGAATTGAAGAGTTTGCATGTTTGTGCACATCGAGGGGCATTTGAACGAAACCGTTGATGGTACCAGCAGAAGGAATCTATTTCATGGTCATGGTTGGTGTGTCAACTTCACAAGTAGTATGAGAAATTGAAAAGGAGTTAGAGTTTGAGTGAGCAGCGTAGAAAAAATTGTCAGCTTCTCTGGCAAGTGCCCTGTAATCATTCAGGTTGGACGAGTTTGCTAATGGAAGTCTGATGTTTGCTGGAAGTTGTCTTAAGAATAACTGTCTGAAGAGCAGACAGGGCTTGTGTTTGCCGAGGAGCACTAACATCCTGTCCATTAACTCAGATGGCTTTAAGTCGCCCAAACCATTCATGTCGAGTAGAGATTCCGCTCTCTCTGTTTCCGAAAGGCCGAACGCAGACAGCAGGAAGTTTTTCAGTATTTCATATTTACCTTCCTTGGGTGGTGATGATAGAATGGCAAGGGCTCTAGTTGCTGTGTCTGAGTCTAAGGCAGCCACTACATAGTAGTACTTTGTTTCATCGCTTGCTATATCACGTAAGGCAAATTGTGCCTCGCTTTGTGCAAACCACGCTGAAGGACAAGTGGTCCAGAATGTGGGCAATTTCAATGCTACGGCTTTGATAGACATGTTTATTATTATGTTCTTGTGAAGAGTTGAATTGGTAAATAGTAATAATAATAATAATAATATATACTTATCTCTTAAATTGTTTTAAGTCGGGGTCACCAATGTAGCATCTACTTTACTGGAAACAACAAACAATGAAAGCAATGTGTAGTGAATTTTATAAATGTAATGAGTTCTCTCGTTCTGTCTGATCTGACGTGTAGAGTAGTCTTGCAGTCAGCATTATGTGGTAAGTCTTCGTAGTTCGTAGGAAACGGAGATCGCCACAGTATTTTATTAAAATCCATTGCATCAATTACAATGAAAGTGGGAGACGGATATTGTACATATATATATATATATATATATATATATATATATATATATATATATATATATATATATATATATATATATATATATATATATATATATATATATATATAATATTCATATCTTGTAGATTGCTGTGGTCTCTATTTTTTATTTTTTTAAAATGAAAATGCGACTCATCGATTTAAATCAGCAAAATATAATCTCAATGTGATCAATGCACTGAAATACCCAAAATGCAAGGTCTTACCTTTGGGTGAAAGAATAGGAGTAATGATAAAGCTCTCAGTTTATAAGCAGGCGATCTAAAATCAATCATTTGACCAGACGGCATGTTAACACCCCCCCCCCTCCTCAACCGATTCAAACAACAGTAATTGAGATGATTCCGTAGCCCTATTGCGTAATGTATTATGTGTCTATTGTCCTATCCAACGGGTGGCTTATAATTGCTCAATTCCTTTTAACGCATCAGCAATGAGGTTAAACTCCGGCTCGCCAAACCTTATGGCCCTGAGGGCTAAATTACCGTATGGTGAGAAACCCACGAATTTCATTTTGATCCGCGATCAGCGTGACTCTTGAGTTTTCCACCTCCAAGTTTCAATTTGAGTATCAGATCCTCCAGACTACGAGTTACTATAATACTGTAGAAGGAACGAAGTTGACGTCACTTGGGTCTTCCTTATCATCTTAGTAATTAGTTCTCATTATAATATAATAAATATTAAAGATAGCAAATGTTTTAAAATATGAAATGTTTAAACTAACTGGCAGATCTTGTGATTATTTTACCTTGAACTCATATCATCAATGGAAAAATAATACAAATGTTCTATTATATTAAATACCGGATTACCATAAGTAAAGTTGTACGTGTAAAATTGGAAACGCTCAATCAATGAGATTGAGTATCCGTTTTCATATCTACATCTTGAATAAAACAATTATGTTCCGTTTTCAGATCTTGTTTTAATAATTCAAATAACACTGACATCATGGTCCA
>NC_088374.1:4213496-4243496 GCF_034508935.2 Berghia stephanieae
TAGTAACACGAACGATAACTCTTAAAAACAAACGGGGACTGGGGAGAACTAACGGGTAAGACCCCTCGTCTAAAACCCGGTATTACGTCGGAAGGGATTAAGAGGTAAAAAAGGGGAATTTGCAGCCAGAAATATCATGTTTAAGTTGGGTTTTAAAATATGCTTTATTTGGAGGAGAAGTTTTTGAAATGTGGTTGGATGCAGAAAATCTTTTTACTGAAACCCCAAAACGAAAAAAGAAGTGCAAAAAACAAACATACCAACAAAGGAAACTAACCCCCTTATAGCGGATCGACAACAATCCTTTTTGGGACACATAGTAAGGAAAGAAAAAAATTTGAATACCTGGCAATTTGGGGGAAAAAAACCTGGAAAAACGCGCCCGGGGGAGAAAAAGGGAAAAAAAACTCATTGACCAACAAAAGGGGTTTTCCCCCAAAACCTAACAATCCAAGAGCTGTTTGAAAAAGCAAGAACAGGGAGGAATGGAGAGAAAAAAATTCATGCAGTATCCGAAGCCGGGGCCCGGCAGGGAAACCAGAAGAAAAAGAAGAAGAGGAGAAGGAATATCATTTTTTCTGTGCTAAATACCAACTTTTTTTATTTTTAAACCAAATTTAACTATAATTTGCTTTTTATCTTTGGGCCCCATCCCGACATCATACGTTTTGAGACAGGGGTCATATTTAGTGAATTTTGCACTATATAAAATCTCTTTTTTAAAAAAAATTGCCTTTCGGGGGAAACCCTAAAAACTGGGGGGAACAGGTGAGAAAAAAGGTCTTCCCCAAGTATGCAAAAAAAAAAAAATTGATCCCCCAGCGCGTAACTTTGGCCCTTGGACTTTCCCAATCCAAAAGCGAGTGTCATATCTTAACTTAAGCTTGACCCTTTCAATTTGGGAATGAGATTGGGGGAAAAGAGTACGTCCCTTGATTGGACGTCACCTTACAGAAAGAAGTCCTAAGGGCGTTTTTTAAAAATTGTTGTAATGGACAAAAATTTTGCTTCATATCAAAAATGTTCCATTACAAAAATTTACCCCATTTGGGATTGAATTATAATACCAAAAATAAGGTACGTGGGTATACAGACATTCAATATATGAGTCAATTAAAAATAAAAACTCTTAAATTGAAATGTTGAAAATAATTGTTTTAAAAAAATGGATTTTCTTGATCTAAGCTGGGCCGCAAAATTTTGAGTCCTTGGAAAAAAACCCCTTTATTCACTTTCCCTCTCCCTCTCAGGTGAAAATTGAGTAACGGGCCGGTATATTTGGTTGCCCCTCTGTCCGAATAAATTATAATGTCTCGCCTACTTTTTAAATGTGGCTGTTGGCCCGGGTTCCCCTTTTAAAAAGGCTTTGAGCACATTAGTGGGGGGTTTCGCTCTATCTAAAAAAATCTCCTTTTTTTTCATATAATTCTTTAAAAAATGGCTAGAAATATGAATTGTTCATTAGCATCTTAAAATTTTTGGGATCCATTCCCTCAATACAATTACAAAATCAAAAAAAGTCTGATGGTTTCGGGGGTAAAAAATTTAATTTTTTTATCTTTAAACCCAAACCCACTGAAAAACACATTTGAGACGAAGGTCAGAAAGGGGCACGAAATTGTAAAACCCGGGAAAAATAACAAATCCCTTTTAAAAATTATAATTTAAAAATTTTTTTATATTTCTAACATTTAAAATCTTACCTTTGATTTTTTTTTTGGGAATTCCTATTTTTCCCCATAATAAAGAAAAATGACCCAAGAATTTTTAAAAATAAACACTGTTTTTTGTGAATTATGTTGACTTGGCAATTTTTTTTTTTAAAAAAACTGGGGCTTTGGGATGTACGGTTTAAAGTAAAAAATAAAAAAATAAAAGACCTAATGCTTTCGTTTTTTAAACCTTTGTTTGATGGAGCGTGGTGGTGTGGGAGTGGGGTGGGGTTTGGGAGTGAGGTGGGGGTAGTTTGGGGGTTTGGGTAGTTTGGTGGTGGTGGTAGTTTGTGGGGTTGGTGGGGAGTAATAATAATAAAAAAAAATAACAATAATAATAAAATAATAATAATAATAATAATAATAATAATAATTTTAAAAAAATAATAATAATAAAAATAATAATAATAAAAAAATAATAAAAAATAATAATAATAAAAAATTTAAAAAAATTAATAAAATTTTAAAAAAGATAATAATAAAAATTTAAAAATAAAAATAATAATTTAAAAAAAATAATGATAATAATAATAATAAAATAATAATAATACTAATAATAATAAAAATAATAATAAGAATAAATAATAATAATAATAATACTAATATAATAATTAATAAATAATATAAGAATAATAATAGTCTAGTAGTAGTAGTAAGTAGTAGAATAGTAAGTAGTAGAGTAAGTAGTAGTTAGTAGTAGTATAGTAGTAAGTAATATAGTAGTACTAATAGTAGTTTTAGTAATAGTAAGAAGTAGTTAGTAAGTATAATTAGTAGTATAGTAGTAGTAGTAGAGTAGTAGTAGTAGTAATTAGTAGTAGTAGTAGTAGTATTAGTAGTAGGAATAGTAGTAGTATAGTATTAGTAGTAGTAGTATTAGTAGTAGTTGTATAGTAGTCTTCAGTTTCCCATCCTGGTCCGGCTTGGGATACTGCATAATTACTCCGCCATTCCCCCCCCGTCTCTTTCTTTTTCTAAAACCTTTTTGTTGTTAGTTGGTGAAGCCCTTCAGTTGGCTATGAATGTTTTTTTTTGCTCCCCCGGCGCGTTACCGTATTTTTTTCCCCAACGCCAGGTATTCATTCTTATCTTTCCTATATGTGTCCGAAAAGGATAGTTGCGACCCCCTATTAAGGGCATTAGTTTCCTTTGTTTAGTTTGTTTTAGCACTTCTTCGTTCGTTTGTGTGCATATAACCCAAAAAAATTTTCTCTGCATTTCCTTTTCAAGCCCCATTTCAAAACTTCAGTTCTTTTGTTCTTGCATTTGTAGCCAGCTTTCGCATCCGAAACAAGATTTGGGCCCCACGTAGCACTTTAAGACTCGAATTTTAACCGAACACATCTGTTTGTTTTTCAAAATGTTTCCCAGTCCATGAAGCCGTTTGGCTTGAGTTATTCTTTCTCGTAGTTCGGTTACATCTTCATCTTTTTCATATTGAACCAGGTTTTTAAAAACTTTCCCACGTTTGGGAATTGCTCGCCGTAATCGTTTTATTTTTAGGGGTTGTTTTTTTTCGGGGTTTTTTTTTGATTACCAGCATTCCGTTTTGTGATACACTTCCATTCCCTTCTTCACTATCTACACCACTTTGTCAACAAACTTTTTAAGTTTGGGTTTTTGATTTTGCAATGAGTACCGTAATCGTCTCCCACTATATTATTTTTGTTGTGACCTCCTACTTTTATTCCCCATATTATTTATGCCCTCATGATTGTTTCTTGTTTAATAAACAATCTGTGGGGCAACAAAACCCTTACGGGCTCCTTTCTTAATAGAAAAGGAATTTCCGTAGATTTTCCATTTTGATAATGCCGCGGGTGTAGTATAATGTTTGCATAGTCTGAGGTTTTCTCATCAGCCCAATGGAGTGCAGTTTTTTTTAAATATTTCTTCGTGGTACTCTATCAAAACTTTTTTGTATCGACCAAGGGTAGTGGGGGGCGGAACCCGTATACTCTTTCAAACTTAAAAACACGGAGGGGGATATGCGTTCCTTGTCCCTCTGTCAGGTGGAATCCATATTTTCTTCTGCGTTCCGGGGGTTAATCTTTTCCAACCTGTTGAAATTTTAAAAAAAACTTTTTGTTGATGTGGGGTTATTAAATAATTAAATTCTAAAAAATTTTTGCACTGACTGCACCTGCTTTTTTGGTAATGCTAGAAAATAAGTTTCAGAGATCTTCTGGAATTTTTTCCCCGTATTGTTATATTTTGAATAAAGTGAAAATTCATCAAATTGCTAGATCTCCTAGCTTTTTTTTTACTTTTACAGATATTTCATCAGGCCTGTTTTTCCCCTCCCCCAATCGTTCCATGGGAGTCATTTTTTCTTTTTTTGATGTTTTGGGCCCTAAAGGTTCTTTTAATTCAGTGGGGTTTATTTCTTTTGATCTTTACAGTTTTTTCCTATGTATTCAAACCCCTCGGGTTTCTAATGTTGTCTTTAAATAGCAGTTCCCCTTGTTTGTTTTGGATACAACTTCCTGCTTCTTTTCTGTTTTTTTTTCCCTGATGTTTTTTTTATCTTTGTGAGCTTGTTGGGGTTGGTTTGTATTCCTTTTCGATTTCGGCAGCATTTCCAGTCTAGATAGTTCCCCGGTGTGCCTCGATGCTTTTGGATTTAATTTGGTTGTTCAATTTTTGGAAATTTTTCCCCGACCCTCGGGTTTGCATTTCGTCTTTCTTCAAATAGGGTTTAGAATTTCATTTGTCACCTTTCCCTTTTTTGCTGTTTATTGAGCATTGGTAAATGCTTTTCTGCAGTTGCTTTGACACACTTTGAATATATCAAATTGTTTTTTCACATTTTTCGTTATCAGGTTCACTTTGGCTTTTGTATCATGATGCTTTTTAAAATTTCCCTTCTCTCATTTTGTTTGTAATGCCATTGCCCTTTGCAAAACCCCGTAATCCCTTTTATCTACCACCAGCTGTTCTCTGAATAGCTTTAAATTTTTATCCTTACTGTACAAACAACGGGACAGGGTCACTGTCTCCATCGGCCTGGGATATTTTTTTGGGAAATTTTAATATGCCATTCTAAATTCTTAAATGATACTCCCTATAAGTCTATCTGGTTCCTTGCTCTGTCCCCCCGGGTAGTTTGCCATGTCCAGGTTTTTCTTGGGGTTGTCAAAAACCAGGTGTTTGAAATCATTAATTTTTTTGTTCATCACCAATCTGCCCAGATGTTTCCTGGGTTTCATTTCTGTCTCCGAAGCCCCCATGTGGCCCGGGATTAATGTCACCCATCTCTGCCTCTCCAATCTTAGCTTTTAGGTCCCCCATTACCATAGACTTCTTGTGATTTACACATTCGTTTGACTTTGTCTAGTGAATGGTAAAAACTCTGCCATTCTGCATCTGTCGCCCCCTTCTGTTGTGCATAAACTTGAAAAATATTGGTGCCCAACTACAGGTCCTCTTAGCTTAACCACAAAACTCTGTCTGAGATTGCTACGTGCCCATTTGTAAAATTTGGTTGATTTTTGGTCTAAGATCTTTCCCTACTCCTTTTTGGAAAGAGGTTCCACCACTCCATATTTGGGATCTTATATGTCGTTTTTGTTTTCTTGTTTTGACATGGTTTCCCTGCCTTTCCATCTCATCCTGCCAGCCAAGAATTTTATTTGGGCCGTTTCATTTCTTTAAATGTTGTTTAGTTTTTCCTTTTTGGGGGGACAGGTCCTGAATTCCATGCCAATTTTGGTTTTGGCACATTAGTTAAAATTTTTTTTTTTGCCTAGTAACTGGCTGACGGTTCGGTGTGACCTGACGAACATCATCAGCTCCCACCGAGCGAGGGCATCAGTCTTTTTCCCTTGAAAACATGCTCCCCTTTACGGGGTCACCCTTTTAAATTTTTGGACTTATTCATGCTTAACTCGGGAAAGTTACAAGAATGGTTTGCCATTGCCTATGTCTTGTCGCCCTCTGCAGTTGGCCACTTGACCTGTTACCGTTCGCACCACGAGAGGGTTTCAGTAGGGGTTGATGATGATCTATCTTTGGGAGACTTGGCATCGAATATGTTGAATCGGAAATAACGTTGCTAAATGGACGTTACAAACGGGAGGGGTTTCATCGGATATGTTGAATGCTGGAAGTAACGTTGCTAAAATGGACGTTAAAAAAGAGGGATGTTTAAATCGGATATGTTGAATGCTGGTTGTAACGTTGCTAAAATGACGTTACAAAGAGGGAGTTTCATCGGATATGTTGAATGCTGGAAGTAACTTTGCTAAAATGGACGTTGCAAAGAGGGATGTTTCATCGGATATGTTGAATGCTGGAAGTAACTTTGCTAAAATGGACTTAAAAAGGGGGATTTTTCCCATGGGATATTTGAATGCTGATGAACTTTGCTAAAATGTACGTTAAAAGAGGGAGGGGTTCAATGGGATATGTTAAATGCTGGAAAAGTAACGTTGCCTATATGGATTCTACAAAGAGGGATTTTCATGGGATATGTTGATGCTGGACATAACGTTGCAAAAAATGGACGTTACAAAGAGGATGTTTCATCGGATAGGGTTGAATGCTGGAAATAACTTGCTAAAAGGGAAACCGTTACAAAGAGGGATGTTTTAAATCGGATTTTTGAATGCTGGAAGTAACTTTTTGCAAAAAATGGACTTTACAAAGAGGGATGTTTCATCGAAATGTTGAATGCTGGAAAAACGTTGCTAAAATGGAGGGTTACAAAGAGGATGTACATCGATATTTTGAATACTGGAAGTACCTTGCAATTGGACGTTACAAAGAGGATGTTTCATCGGACATGTTGAATGCGGGAAGTAACGTTGCTGAAATGGACGTTACAAAGGGGGATGTTTCATCGGTTTAATTTTTGAATGTGGAAGTAACGTTGCCTATATGGATTCTACAAAGAGGAAGTTTTCATCGGATATGTTAAAAGCTGGAAATAACTTGCAACAATGGACTTACAAACAGGATGTTTCATCGGATATGTTGAATGCTGGAAGTAAACGTTGCTAAAATGGACGTTACAAAGAGGGATGTTTCATCGGATATGGTTGAATGCTGGATGTAACGTTGCTAAAATGGACATTACAAAGAGGGATGTTTTCATCGTATGTTGAATGCTGGAAGTAACGTTGCTAAAATGTACGTTACAAAGAGGGATGTTTCATCGGATATGTTGAATGCTGGAAGTAACGTTGCCTATATGGATTCTACAAAGAGGGATGTTTCATCGAATGTTTGAATGCTGGAAGTAACGTTGCTAAAAATGGACGTTACAAAGAGGGATGTTTCATCGGATATGTTGAATACTGGAAATAACGTTGCCTATATGGATTCTACAAAGAGGGATGTTTCATCGGATATGTTGAATGCTGGAAATAACGTTGCTAAAATGGACGTTACAAAGAGGGAGGTTTCATCGGATATGTTGAATGCTGGAAATAACGTTGCTAAAATGGACGTTACAAAGAGGGATGTTTCATCGGATTTGTTGAATGCTGGAAGTAACGTTGCTAAAATGGACTTTACAAAGAGGGATTTTCATCGATATGTTGAATGCTGGAAGTAACGTTGCTAAAATGGACGCTACAAAGTAAGGGATGTTCATCGGATATGTTGAATGCTGGAAGTAACGTTGCCAATATGGATTCTACAAACAGGATGTTTCATCGGATATGTTGAATGTTGGAAGTGAACGTTTTCGCCAATATGGATTATACAAAGAAGATGTTCATCGGAAATCTTGAATGCTGGAAGTAACGTTGCCTATATGGATTCTACAAAGATGGATGTTTTCATCGGATGTTGAATGCTGGAAGTAACTTTGCTAAAATGGACGTTGCAAAGAGGGATGTTTCATCGGATAGTGAATGCTGGAAGTAACGTTTGCTATAAATGGACATTACAAAGAGGGATGTTTCATCGGATATGTGGAATGCTGGAAATAACGTTGCTAAAATGACGCTACAAAGAGGTATGTTTCATCGATATGTGTTAATGCTGGAAATACGTTGCCTATATGGATTATACAAAGAAGATGTTTCATCGGATATGTTGAATGCTGGAAGTAAACGTTGCCTATATGGATTCTACAAAGAGGGATGTTAACATCGGATATGTTTAATGCTGGAAGTAACGTTGCTAAAATGACATTACAAAGAGGGATGTTCATCGGATATGTTGAATTGCTGGAAATAACGTTGCTAAAATGGACGTTACAAAGAGGGATGTTTCATCGGATTTGTTGAATGCTGGAAGTAACGTTGCTAAAATGGACTTTACAAAGAGGGATGTTTTCATCGGATATTTGAATGCTGGAAGTAAGTGCTAAAATGGACGTTACAAAAGAGATGATTTCATCTGGATATGTTGAATGCTGGAATAACGTTGCTAAAATGGACATTACAAAGAGGTATGTTTCCAATCGGATAAGTTGAATGCTGGAAGTAACGTTGCTAAAATGGACGTTACAAAGAGGATGTTTCATCGATATGTTAATGCTGGAAATAAACGTTGCCTATAGATGGATTCAACAAAGAGGGATGTTTTCATCGATATGTTGAATGTCTGGAAATAACGTTGCTAAAATTGACGTTACAATGGGTATGTTTAAATCGGAAATTTGAATACTGGACAGTTAACCTTGCTAAAATGGACGTTACAAAAGAGGGTATGTTTCACGGATATGGTTGGATGCGGAAGTAACGTTGCTAAAATGGACGTTACAAAGAGGGATGTTTCATCGGATATTTGAATGCTGGAAGTAACGTGCAAAATGGACGTTACAAAGAGGGATGTTTCATCGGATATTTGAATGCGTGAAGTAACGTTGCTAAAATGGACGTTACAAAGGAGGATGTTTCACCGGATATGTTGAATGCTGGAAGTAACGTTGTCTAAAACGACGTTACAAAGAGGGATGTTTGTCATCGATATGTTGAATGCTGGAAGTAACTTGCTAAAATGGACGTTACAAAGGGATGTTCATCGGATATGTTGAATGCTGGAAGTAACTGTTGATAACATGGACGTTACAAAGAGGGATGTAACATCGGACATGTTGAATTCTGGAAGTAACCTTGCTAAAATGGACGTTACAAAGAGGGTTTCATCGTATATGTTGAATGCTGGACATAACGTTGCCTATATGGTTTTCATCACAAAGAGGGATGTTTCATCGGACATGTTAAATGCTGGAAATAACGTTGCCTATATGGACTCTACAAAGAGGGATGTTTCATCGGATATGTTGAATGCTGGAAATAACGTTGCTAAAATGGACGTTACAAAGAGGGATGTTTCATCGGATATGTTGAATACTGGAGGTAACCTTGCTAAATTGGACGTTACAAAGAGGGATGTTTCATCGGACATGTTGAATGCTGGAAGTAACGTTGCTGAAATGGACGTTACAAAGAGGAGTTTCATCGGATCGTTGAATGTTGGAAGTAACGTTGCCTATATGGATTACTATAGAGGGATGTTTAAATCGAATATGTTGAATGCTGGAATAACGTTGCTACAATGGACGTTACAAACAGGGATGTTTCATCGATATGTTGAATGCTGGAAGTAACGTTGCTAAAATGGACGTTACAAAGAGGGATGTTTCATCGGTTTATGTTGAATCTGGAGTAACGTTGCTAAAAGGACGTTACAAAGAGGGATGTTTCATCGGATATGTAATGCTGAAGTAACTTTTGCTAAAATGGACTTACAAAGAGGGATGTTTCCATCGATATGTTGAATGCTGAAGTAACGTTGCAAAATGACGTTACAAAGTGGGATGTTTCATCGGATATGTTGAATGCTGGATGTAACGTTGCTAAAATGTACGTTAAAAGAGGGATGTTTCATCGGATATGTTGAATGCTGGAAGTAACGTTGCCTATATGGATTCTACAAAGAGGGATGTTTCATCGGATATGTTGAATGCTGGACATAACGTTGCTAAAATGGACGTTACAAAGAGGGATGTTTCATCGGATATGTTGAATGCTGGAAATAACGTTGCTAAAATGGACGTTACAAAGAGGGATGTTTCATCGGATTTGTTGAATGCTGGAAGTAACGTTGCTAAAATGGACTTTACAAAGAGGGATGTTTCATCGGAAATGTTGAATGCTGGAAATAACGTTGCTAAAATGGACGTTACAAAGAGGGATGTTTCATCGGATATGTTGAATACTGGAAGTAACCTTGCTAAATTGGACGTTACAAAGAGGATGTTTCATCGGACATTTTGGGAATGCTGGAAGTAAGGGTTGCTGAAATGGACGTTTACAAAGAGGGATTTTCATCGGATATGTTGAATGTTGGAAGGGAAACCCGTTGCCTATATGCATTCTACAAAGAGGAATGTTTCATCGGATATGTTGAATGCTGGAAATAACGTTGCTACAATGGACGTTACAAACAGGGATGTTTCATCGGATATGTTGAATGCTGGAAGTAACGTTGCTAAAATGGACGTTACAAAGGGGGATGTTTCAATCGGATATGTTTGAATGCTGGATGTAACGTTGCTAAAATGGACATTACAAAGAGGGATGTTTCATCGGATATGTTGAATGCTGGAAGTAACGTTGCTAAAATGTACGTTACAAAGAGGGATGTTTCATCGGATATGTTTGAATGCTGGGAAGTAACGTTGCCTGTATGGATTCTACAAAGAGGATGTTTCATGGGATATTTGAATGCTGGAAGTAACGTTGCTAAAATGGACTTTTACAAGAGGATGTTTCATCGGATATGTTGAATACTGGAAATAACGTTGCTATATGGATTCTACAAGGGGGATGTTTTCATCGGATATGTTGAATCTGGAATAACGTTGCTAAAATGGAAGTTACAAAGAGGGAGGTTTCATCGGATATGTTGAATGCTGGAAATAACGTTTGCTAAAATGGACGTTCCCAAAGAGGATGTTTCATCGGATTTGTTGAATGCTGAAGTAACGTTGCTAAAATGGACTTTACAAAGAGGGATGTTTCATCGGATATGTTGAATGCTGGAAGTAACGTTGCTAAAATGGACGCTACAAAGAGGGATGTTTCATCGGATATGTTGAATGCTGGAAGTAACGTTGCCTATATGGATTCTACAAAGAGGGATGTTTCATCGGATATGTTGAATGTTGGAAGTAACGTCGCCAATATGGATTATACAAAGAGAGATGTTTCATCGGAAATCTTGAATGCTGGAAGTAACGTTGCCTATATGGATTCTACAAAGATGGATGTTTCATCGGATATGTTGAATGCTGGAAGTAACGTTGCTGAAATGGACGTTGCAAAGAGGGATGTTTCATCGGATATGTTGAATGCTGGAAGTAACGTTGCTAAAATGGACATTACAAAGAGGGATGTTTCATCGGATATGTGGAATGCTGGAAATAACGTTGCTAAAATGGACGCTACAAAGAGGGATGTTTCATCGGATATGTTGAATGCTGGAAATAACGTTGCCTATATGGATTATACAAAGAGAGATGTTTCATCGGATATGTTGAATGCTGGAAGTAACGTTGCCTATATGGATTCTACAAAGAGGGATGTTACATCGGATATGTTTAATGCTGGAAGTAACGTTGCTAAAATGGACATTACAAAGAGGGATGTTTCATCGGATATGTTGAATGCTGGAAATAACGTTGCTAAAATGGACGTTACAAAGAGGGATGTTTCATCGGATGTGTTGAATGCTGGAAGTAACGTTGCTAAAATGGACGTTACAAAGAGGGATGTTTCATTTGAAAATTTTGAATGCTGGAAGTAACGTGTTAAATGGACGTTACAAAGAGGGATGTTTCATCGGATATGTTGAATGCTGGAAGTAACGTTGCTAAAATGGACGTTACAAAGAGGGATGTATCATCGGATATGTTGAATGCTGGAAATAACGTTGCTAAAATGGACGTTACAAAGAGGGATTTTTCATCTGATATGTTGAATGCTGGAAATAACGTTGCTAAAATGGACGTTACAAAGAGGGATGTTTCATCGGATATGTTGAATGCTGGAAGTAACGTTGCTAAAATGGACGTTAGAAAGTGGGATGTTTCATCGGATATGTTGAATGCTGGATGTCACGTTGCTAAAATGGACGTTACAAAGAGGGATGTTTCATCGGATATGTTGAATGCTGGAAGTAACGTTGCTAAAATGGACGTTACAAAGAGGGATGTTTCATCGGATATGTGAATGCTGGAAGTAACGTTGCTAAAATGGACGTTACAAAGAGGGATGTTTCATTGGATATGTTGAATGCTGGAAGTAACGTTGCTAAAATGGACGTTACAAAGAGGGATGTTTCATCGGATATGTTGAATGCTGGAAATAACGTTGCCTATATGGATTCTACAAAGAGGGATGTTTCATCGGATATGTTGAATGCTGGAAATAACGTTGCCTATATGGATTCTACAAAGAGGGATGTTTCAACGGATATGTTGAATGCTGGAAATAACGTTGCCTATATGGATTCTACAAAGAGGGATGTTTCATCGGATATGTTGAATGTTGGAAGTAACGTCGCCAATATGGATTATACAAAGAGAGATGTTTCATCGGATATCTTGAATGCTGGAAGTAACGTTGCCTATATGGATTCTACAAAGTTGGATGTTTCATCGGATATGTTGAATGCTGGAAGTAACGTTGCTAAAATGGACGTTACAAAGAGGGATGTTTCATCGGATATGTTGAATGCTGGAAGTAACGTTGCTAAAATGGACGTTACAAAGAGGGATGTTTCATCGGATATGTTGAATGCTGGAAATAACGTTGCCTATATGGATTCTACAAAGAGGGATGTTTCATCGGATATGTTGAATGCTGGAAGTAACGTTGCTAAAATGGACGTTACAAAGAGGGATGTTTCATCGGATATGTTGAATGCTGGAAATAACGTTGCTAAAATGGACGTTACAAAGACGGATGTTTCATCGGATGTGTTGAATGCTGGAAGTAACGTTGCTAAAATGGACGTTACAAAGAGGGATGTTTCATCGCATATGTTGAATGCTGGAAGTAACGTTGTTAAAATGGACGTGACAAAGAGGGATGTTTCATCGGATATGTTGAATGCCGGAAGTAACGTTGCTAAAATGGACGTTACAAAGAGTGATGTTTCATCGGATATGTTGAATGCTGGAAATAACGTTGCTAAAATGGACGTTACAAAGAGGGATGTTTCATCGGATATGTTGAATGCTGGAAGTAACGTTGCTAAAATGGACGTTACAAAGAGGGATGTTTCATCGGATATGTTGAATGCTGGAAGTAACGTTGCCTATATGGATTCTACAAAGAGGGATGTTTCATCGGATATGTTGAATGCTGGAAGTAACGTTGCTAAAATGGACGTTACAAAGAGGGATGTTTCATCGGATATGTTGAATGCTGGAAGTAACGTTGCTAAAATGGACGTTACAAAGAGGGATGTTTCATCGGATATGTTGAATGCTGGAAGTAACGTTGCTAAAATGGACGTTACAAAGAGGGATGTTTCATCGGATATGTTGAATGCTGGAAATAACGTTGCCTATATGGATTCTACAAAGAGGGATGTTTCATCGGATATGTTGAATGCTGGAAGTAACGTTGCCTATATGGATTCTACAAAGAGGGATGTTTCATCGGATATGTTGAATGTTGGAAGTAACGTTGCCTATATGGATTCTACAAAGAGGGATGTTTCATCGGATATGTTGAATGCTGGAAATAACGTTGCTAAAATGGACGTTACAAAGAGGGATGTTTCATCGGATATGTTGAATGCTGGAAGTAACGTTGCTAAAATGGACGTTACAAAGACGGATGTTTCATCGGATATGTTGAATGCTGGAAGTAACGTTGTTAAAATGGACGTTACAAAGAGGGATGTTTCATCGGATATGTTGAATGCCGGAAGTAACGTTGCTAAAATGGACGTTACAAAGAGTGATGATTCATCGGATATCTTGAATGCTGAAAATAACGTTGCTAAAATGGACGTTACAAAGAGGGACGTTTTATCGGATATGTTGAATGCTGGAAGTAACGTTGCTAAAATGGACGTTACAAAGAGGGATGTTTCATCGGATATGTTGAATGCTGGAAGTAACGTTGCCTATATGGATTCTTACAAAGATGGATGTTTCATTGGATACGTTGAATGCTGGAAGTAACGTTGCTAAAATGGACGTTACAAAGGGATGTTTCATCGGATATGTTGAATGCTGGAAGTAACGTTGCTAAAATGGACGTTACAAAGAGGGATGTATCATCGGATATGTTGAATGCTGGAAATAACGTTGCTAAAATGGATGTTACAAAGAGGGATGTTTTATCGCTTATGTTGAATGCTGGAAGTAACGTTGCTAAAATGGACGTTACAAAGAGGGAGTTTCATCGGATATGTTGAATGCTGGAATAACGTTGCTAAATGGATCTACAAAGAGGATGTTTCATCGGATATGTTGAATGCTGGAAGTAACGTTGCTATAATGGATTCTACAAAGAGGATGTTTCATGGATATGTTGAATGCTGGAAGTAACGTTGCTAAAATGGACGTTACAAAGAGGGATGTTTCATCGGATAATGTTGAATGCTGGAAGTAACGTTGCTAAAATGGACGTTACAAAGAGGGATGTTTATCGGCTATGTTGAATGCTGGAAGTAACATTGCTAAAATGGGCGTTACAAAGAGGGATGTTTCATCGGATATGTTGAATGCTGGAAGTAACGTTGCTAAAATGGACTTACAAAGAGGGATGTTTCATCGGATATGTTAATGCTGGAATAACTTGCCTATATGGATTCTACAAAGATGGATGTTTCATGGATATGTTGAATCTGGAAGTAACGTTGCTAAAATGGACGTTACAAAGAGGGATGTTTCATGGATAAGTTGAATGCTGGAATAACGTTGCTAAAATGGACGTTACAAAGAGGGATGTTTCATCGGATATGTTGAATGCTGGAAATAACGTTGCTAAAATGGACGTTACAAAGAGGGATGTTTCTCGGATATGTTGAATGCTGGAAATAACGTTGCCTATATGGATTCTACAAAGAGTGATGTTTCATCGGATATGTTGAATGCAGGAAGTAACGTTGCTAAAATGGACGTTACAAAGAGGGATGTTTCATCAGATATGTTGAATGCTGGAACTAACGTTGCTAAAATGGACGTTACAAAGAGAGATATTTCATCGGATATGTTGAATGCTGGAAGTAACGTTGTTAAAATGGACGTTACAAAGAGGGATGTTTCATCGGATATGTTGAATGCTGGAAATAACGTTGCTAAAATGGACGTTATAAAGAGGGATGTTTCATCTGATATGTTGAATGCTGGAAGTAACGTTGCTAAAATGGACGTTACAAAGAGGGATGTTTCATCGGATAAGTTGAATGCTGGAAGTAACGTTGCTAAAATGGACGTTACAAAGAGCTATGTTTCATCGGATATGTTGAATGCTGGAAGTAACGTTGCTAAAATGGACGTTACAAAGAGGGATGTTTCATCGGATATGTTGAATGCAGGAAGTAACGTTGCTAAAATGGACGCTACAAAAAGGGATGTTTCATCGGATATGTTGAATGCTGGAAATAACGTTGCTTATATGGATTCTACAAAGAGGGATGTTTCATCGGATATGTTGAATGCTAGAAGTAACGTTTCCAATATGGATTATGCAAAGAGGGATGTTTCATCGGATATGTTGAATGCTGGAAGTAACGTTGCCAATATGGATTATGCAAAGAGGGATGTTTCATCGGATATGTTGAATGCTGGAAGTAACGTTGCTTATATGGATTCTACAAAGAGGGATGTTTCATCGGATATGTTGAATGCTGGAAATAACTTTGCCTATATGGATTCTACAAAGAGGGGTGTTTCTTCGGATATGTTGAATGTTGGAAGTAACGTCGCCAATATGGATTATGCAAAGAGAGATGTTTCATCGGATATGTTGAATGCTGGAAGTAACGTTGCCTATATGGATTCTACAAAGATGGATGTTTTATCGGATATGTTGAATGCTGGAAGTAAAGTTGCCTATATGGATTCTACAAAGAGGGGTGTTTCATCGGATATGTTGAATGCTGGAAGTAACGTTGCCTATATGATTCTACAAAGAGGGATGTTTCATCGGATATGTTGAATACTGGAAGTAACGTTGACTATATGGATTCTACAAAGAGGGATGTTTCATCGGATATGTTGAATGCTGGAAGTAACGTTGCCTATATGGATTCTACAAAGAGGATGCGAAACTTTTGAACGTTTTAAGTTCAACCAGAGAAACCAAATGGAAGGAGAGACTTTTGAATCATTTCTCGCTCACCTAAGACGACTCTCCAAGACCTGCAACTGTCGTCATGATTACAGAGATTCATTGATTAGAGACAAAATTGTAACGGGTACCAATGACCAGCAGACACGAACTGACCTGTTGAAAGAAAGACACTTGTCATTAGAAAAATGCATTGACATTTGCCGCTCAGTAGAAGATGCCAAAACTCAAGGCAAGGCTTTCAAGGACTCAAAAATTGCAGACATAGCAGCAATCAGAAACAGAGGACAAGCAACAGCATCAACAACGCCAAAATCTCAACAAATCAACCTAATGTCAAAAACGCAATCAGACAGACCAAGGTCCTACTCAACTTGTCAAAACTGCGGTTATACCTACCACCTAAGATCGCAATGTCCAGCTCGCCAAGCGAGATGTAACACGTGTGGCAAAATCGGACACTGCCAAAAAGTATGTAGGTCAGGAAGTGAAACAAACGACCAAAAATTAAGACCAAAATCCATATCAGAGGTTCAGTCAGAGGAAGATCCCAACTCAATAGACTTTTTGGGGAAATATATCAATTAACAAACAGCGAAGACGACTGGACAGTCATTATTCAAATGGATAAAGACTCACACCCTTTCAAGTTGGACACATGCCCATCAGTCACTGTCATGAATGAAAAAGACCTCAAATTCACTCCGAATGAACTGAAAAGATCTGATAAAATTCTCCAGGCTGCGGGAGGGAAAGACCTCGAAGTGCTGGAATTCACCCAAAAGACTTTGAAGTACAAAGATAAGAGCATTGAAGAGAAAATCTACGTAGTAACTGGACAGAAACACCCACTGCTCAGTCGTGATGCATGCATCGAATTGGGATTGATCAAAAGAGTACATGAACTTGTAGAAACAAACCCCAATTTCAGGGAAGAATTCCCTAAACTCTTTGAAGGAATAGGAAAGTTAAAAAAGCCATACACTATCAAATTGCGTGATGGTGTTGGACCACTACATATCTACATGCCGAGAAAAATAGCACACCCTCTCATGCCAAAAGTCAAAGAGGAGCTGGAAAGAATGTTGCAACGCGGTATTATCTCACAGACTATTGCGCATGAATGGTGGTCGTCCCCAAACAAAACGGCTCAGTTCGCATATGCATTGATTTGACATCCCTTAACAAAGCAGTCGAGCGAGAAGTTCACACATTAAAATCTGTAGATGAAGACCTCGCACAGTTCGCAGTAAGATATTTACAAAACTAGATGCCACATCTGGATTTTGGCAAATACCATTATCAGAAGAATCCCGGGAATACACAACATTCCTCACACCCTTTGGGCGGTACTGTGTGAACAGAGTGCCTTTTAGTATTTCGTCGGCCTCTGTTACATACGTGTGTGTTTGTGCATTTTGATACACACCACGTGCTTTTAGAGAGAGAGAGAGAGAGAGAGAGAGAGAGAGAGAGAGAGAGAGAGAGAGAGAGAGAGAGAGAGATGTTCGTTTTGTCGTGCTTTCTTTGTATACTGAAAGAAGGGGGGGGGGTTCTTTTTAGACAATGGAGAATGTGGTGGAACGCGAAGGAAAACTTTTGAGATTCAATAACATGTTTTCATGTAAGTCACTACCCAATAAGCCCAACCCCTCCTCCTCAAGCTGTTATCTGACTCAAAATGGAAACAATGCAATGATTGATTTGACCAGCCCATTTCTTTAATTGCAATCTCATTGGTCAATATGTTTCCAGTTGATTGACTATGACTTACTTTGTAACAAAATGCTTTCTTTAAACTATCCCTACAATTCTTTGCTCCGCCTCCATCCCTTTCTTCATGTCTACCTCACTCTCTCCGTCTCCCCTTTGTTTCTTTCACACATACAAACACACACACACACATACACACACTTATACAGGTTTCAATCTTTATTATATTTCCCTCGCGTCCTCTTAACACAAGCAGTCTCTCTCCCCTCCCCCTCTCGCTCCTCTCTCTCTCTCTCTCTCTCTCTCTATATATATATATATATATAATATATATATTATATATATATCATGTGTGTCTGTTTGTGTATGTGTGTGTGTGTGTGTGCGTGCGTGCGGTGTGTGTGTGTGTGTGTGTATTTTACTCTCTCATTCTCTCTCTTCCTCTCTAATCCTCTTTCTTGATAATTTTTTCCCTGCCCACCCGGCTTCACGTAGTTTCAAAACTGTACTTTCAAATTTCAACCTTCTTTAACTTTTGGCATTTTGAAATCGTATTTTCTCTATTAAATAAGACAAAAAATTCACATTATTAATTCTTATTTCATTGATTCTTTAGTTTAATATCAAAAATTCTTGAAAAAGTGAGCAATTGTCGGCGTTTTTTCCCCAGTGTTTTATTTGTTTTAAGAACATCTTACATAATAATGAATAATTACAAAAGTAACAATTGAATTGTTTCAAAATTTGTATGTACATTAGTTAATGTATAAGCTAAGCTCATGCCAAATTTCACTATTCTCGTCAAATTTTTGATGTCCGTATCTAAGGAGTTATCTTTGCCCATTAATTTAACAGTGCGTGAAAACGGTGCCTCACTTCAAGGTCGATTTTCTTAAAACTTGGTTTTCACACTCTCCCTACTTCAAACGGTCATATCTCGACAATAAATAATCAGAATTATATAAATTTGGTATCAAATTTTAAAGTATAAAATAAGCTGTGATTGAGTATCAAAAACCCAAAATTGAAAAATCCGACTTAATACCGTTTCGAGGCGGAGGGTCACAAATGATCTTCTTCTTTTCAATAACAGAATTGTCATTCCACGAGACTTAAGAATGGACACTCTAAATCGCCTTCACGAAAGTCATCTTGGCATTATCAAATGCAAAGCCCTTGCCCAAAGCACTGTCTGGTGGCCCAACATTTCTAGTGAAATCGAAGACATGATTAAAAAGTGTACAGTTTGCGCTAAACTGAGACCGGATGTCAGGGAACCACTTCTTCCTTCCTCTTTCCCAGATCGACCCTGGTCAAGAGTGGCTGCAGATTTGTTCTACCTTAAAGGCAAGACATACCTGGCTGTAACAGACTATTACTCCAGATGGCCTGAAATAAGAATTTTAGAAGAGCAGACTAGTTCATGTATGGTCAATAAGTTAAAGTCCATCTTAGCAACGCACGGCATACCTGATGTCATTGTCTCGGACAACGGCCCTCAGATTTCAAGCCCACAATTCCAGGAATTTGCACGCGACTATGGATTCACGCACATAACGAGCTCACCCCGATATCCTCAAAGCAATGGCATGATCGAGAGAGCAATCCAAACCCTGAAAACATGTTGAAAAAGGCTGATGACCCTTACATCGCATTACTGAGTTACAGAGCAACCCCTCTCTTCAACGAATTCTCACCAAATGAGCTCCTGATGGGAAGAAGACTACAGACAAAGTTGCCCATCCTGAAACAAAAATTGCATCCACAACTATTGGACCAAAATGTTCTCAGAGAAAGAGAGGATAGACACAGGGAAAATATGTGTAGACAATACAACACACGTCATCTCGCCAGAAAACCCCAACCAGAACTTCACCCCGGAGACGAAGTATTCATAAAAGATATGGGACGAAATGCAAAGGTTATCAGGCAACACCCCAACCCTAGGTCATACATCCTTCAGCCTGATAACAACAATTTGCCCATTCGCAGAAACATCAAATCTCTTGTACCCACTGCATCTTCCAATACTCAGGGACTCGAGCAAGATCCCCATATCCCACCAGTTCAAACAACAGGCGAGCCCTCACCCGGACTTCCATCGCAACTATCGACCCCCCAGGCTGACACTCGCACTAGCAGCTTTGGGAGAACCATCAAGCCACCAAAGAGGCTTGATTTGTAAAACAAAACAAACCATTTGAGGACATCTTACAGTCGACGAGATGATCCTTAAATATATGAATTTTTTTCTCTCTTCCGTTCTTCTTTTTGATATGGACATCTCACAGGAGCTGAGATCGTCCTCGATTATATATATATATATAAAAATATATATATATATATATATATATATATATATATATATATATATATTATATTCTTTCTCGTTCATTCTCCATTGATTTGAAATTCACGACCTGATGGCCTCGGGTCCACAAATGACATGATTCACACTAACAATTCAATTTAGGATGAAAGACAGGGACTTTATAAAACAGTTAGGAACTTTACACACGTGTTGGGGATTTATCGGAATTGATAAGAACGTTTTCGTGATCGCCAGGGATGATGGGATAATAGGGAATAACACCTCCAAAAGAGGGGAGATGTGGCATACATAGTAACACGAACGATAACTCTTAATAACTAACGGGGATCTAGGAGAACTAACGGGTAAGACCCCTCGTCTCAAAACGGTATTACGTCGGAATGATTAAGATGGTGAAAATGGAATTTGCAGCCAGAAATATCATGTTTAAGTTAGGTTTATATGCTTTATGGAGGAGAAGCTTTTGAAATGTGGTTGGATGCAGAGAATATCGTATACTGCACACAAAACGAACGAAGAAGTGCTAAAACAAACATACCAACAAAGGAAACTAATGCCCTTAATAGCGGATCGACAACTATCCTTTTTCGGACACATAGTAAGGAAAGATAAGAATGAATACCTGGCAAGTTGTGGAAAAATACCTGGTAAACGCGCCCGGGGGAGACAAAGGAAAACACTCATTGACCAACTGAAGGGCTTCACCAACCTAACAATCCAAGAGCTGTTTGAAAAAGCAAGAGACACGGAGGAATGGAGAGAGATAATTCATGCAGTATCCGAAGCCTGGACCAGGCATGGAACCTAGAAGAAGAAGAAGAAGAGGAGAAGGAATATCATATTTTACTGTGCTAAATACCAACGTTTCATATTTTTGACCAGTTTAACTATAATTTGACTTTTTATCATCTGGCCATCCCGACATCATACCGTTTTGAGACGAGGGGTCATATTTAGTGAATTTTGCACTATATAAAATCTCGTTTTAAAAAAAATTGCCTTTCTCAGGAACCTGAACTGGAGGAACAGGTGAGTAAAATGTCTTCCCCAAGTATGCAAAAAAAATAAATGATCCGCCCAGCGCGTAACATGGCCCTTGGACATTCCAATCCAAAAGCGAGTGTCATATCTTGAACTTAAGCTTGAGCTTCAATATAGGGAATGAGATTAGAGGAAGAGTAGCGTCCCTTGATTGGACGTCACCTTACAGAAAGAACGTCCTAAGGGCGTTCTTTAAAGTTGTTGTAATGGACAAGATTTTGCGTCATATCAAAAATGTTCCATTACAACAATGAGCCCATTTGGGATTGAATTATCAGACCTACAAATAAGTGTACGTGGGTATACAGACATTCAATATATGAGTCAATTAAAAATAAAAACGTCTTAAATTGAAATGTTGAAAATAAGCTTGTCTTACAAATGGGATATTCTTGATCTAAGCTCGGCGCATAATTTGAGTCCTTGGAAAAAGACTCTTTATTCACATTCTCTCACCGTACTCAGGTGTAAATTGAGTAACTGGCCGTTTATAGTGTTGTCTCTGTCCGAATAAATTATAATGTCTCGTCCTACATGTTAAGTGTGGCTGTTGGCCAGGGATTCCTTGTAAATGGCTTTGAGCACACTTAGTGGATATTTCGCTCTATCTAAAAAAATCTCCTTTATTCATATAATTCTTTAAACTGGCTAGAAATATGAATTGTTGGCATTAGCATCTTAAAATATGGTATCCATTCTCCTCAATACAACATACAAACTCAACAGAAGTCTGATGTTTCGGGCTATAAATTCAATTTTCATTATCTTAACCAACCCGACTGAATACACATTTGAGACGAAGTCAGAAAGGTCACGAAATTGTAAAACAGGGAATATAACAAGTCATTTGAAAAATTATAATATAATTATTTTATATTTCTAACATTTAAAATCTTACCTTTGATTTTTGATGGTCAATTTCCTATTTTTCACATAATATGAAAAATGACCTATGCATACAAGAATATAAACACTGTTTTGTGTGAATTATGTTGACTTGGACATCTGTTTTCTTATCATCTGGGTCATGTATGTACGTTAACGTAAAGAATAAATATAGAGACCTAATGCTTACGTTATGATCCTTTGTTTGATGGAGCAGTGGTGGTAGTGGTAGTGGTGGTGTTGGTAGTGATGGTGGTGGTAGTAGTGGTGTTGGTGGTAGTAGTGGTGGTGGTGGTAGTAGTGGTGTTGGTGGTAGTAATAATAATAAAAATAATAACAATAATAATAATAATAATAATAATAATAATAATAATAATAATAATAATAATAATAATAATAATAATATAATAATAATAATAATAATAATAATAATAATAATAATAATAATAATAATAATAATAATAATAATAATGATAATAATAATAATAATAATAATAATAATAATAATAATAATAATGATAATAATAATAATAATAATAATAATAATAATAATAATAATAATAATAATAATAATAATAATAATAATAATAATAATAATAAATAATAATAATAATAATAATAATAATAATAATAATAGTCGTAGTAGTAGTAGTAGTAGTAGTAGTAGTAGTATAGTAGTAGTATAGTAGTAGTAGTAAGTAGTAATAGTAGTAGTAATAATAGTAGTTGTAGTAATAGTAGAAGTAGTAGTAGTAGTAATAGTATAGTAGTAGTAGTAGTAGTTAGTAGTAGTAGTAGTAGTAGTAGTAGTTAGTAGTAGTAGTAGTAATAGTAGTAGTAGAGTAGTAGTAGTAGTAGTAGTAGTAGTAGTAGTATAGTAGTAGTATTAGTAGTAGTAGTAGTAGTAGTAGTAGTAGTAGTAGTAGTAGTAGTAGCAGCAGTAGTAGTATTTAGTAGTAGTATAGTAGTAGTAGTAGTAGTAGTAGCAGCAGCAGCAGTAGTAGTAGTAGTAGTAGTAGTAGTAGTAAAATTAGTAGTAGTAGTAGTAGTAGTAGTAGTAGTAGTAGTAGTAGTAGTAGTAGTAGTAGTAGTAGTAGTAGTAGTAGTAGTAGTAGTAGTAATAGTAGTAGTAGTAGTATTGATACCAAACTTGCCTATTATTATCGATGTTTTATGCTCATATTGGCCTTATGTTTTATGTGGCTTTTTCGCTGTCAAACCAGGCTGTAACGTTTTATTTACTGACCACTTGGACTTCAATAGGTCAGTTTGTACCTAAACTGACCCACCTGACAGTTATCAAACATTTTTTCATGTAGCAAAGGTTTCAAACTTTTTAAAAATAAAAAAAAATCTCAAAATCGATTTTTTACTCGATTTTTGACAATCGCGAACCAGCCCATCCCCTTAAACTGGTTAGAAATAAATTGTTGGCATTAGCACCTTAAAATATGGTATCCATTCTCCTCAATAAAACATACAAACTCAACAGAAGTCTGATATTTTGGCTATAAATTCAATTTTCATTATCTTAACTAACCCGACTGAATACACATTTGAGACGAAGGGTCACTAAATTGTAAAACAATGAATATAACAAGTCATTTGAATAAATATAATATAATTATTTTATATTTCTAACTTTTAATATCTTACCTTTGAGTGTTGAGGGTCAATTTCCTATTTTTTCACATAATATAGAAAATGATCTATGCATTCTTCTTCTCTAGTTTCCATGCCTGGTCCAGGCTTCGGATACTGCATGAATTATCTCTCTCCATTCCTCCTGTCTCTTGCTTTTTCAAACAGCTCTTGGATTGTTAGGTTGGTGAAGCCCTTCAGTTGGTCTATGAGTGTTTTTCTTTGTCTCCCCCGGGCGCGTTTACCAGGTATTTTTCCACAACTTGCCAGGTATTCATTCTTATCTTTCCTTACTATGTGTCCGAAAAAGGATAGTTGTCGATCCACTATTAAGGGCATTAGTTTCCTTTGTTAGTATGTTTGTTTTAGCACTTCTTCGTTCGTTTTGTGTGCAGTATACGATATTCTCTGCATCCTTCTCAAGCACCACATTTCAAAAGCTTCAATGTTCTTTTGTGTTTCTGCATTTGTAGTCCAGCTTTCGCATCCGTATAACAAGATTGGCCACACGTAGCACTTCAAGACTCGGAATCTAATCCCGAACGACATCTGTTTGTTTTTCAAAATGTTTCCAGGTCCATGAAGGCCTGTTTGGCTTGAGTTATACTTGCTCGTATGTCTCGGTTACATCTTCCATCTGTTGTCACTATTGAACCTAGTATTTAAAACTTTCTACGTTGGTAAGTTGCTCGCCGTGAATCGTTATATTGCAGGTGTTGTTGTTTTCGGGGTTTTTCTGTATTACCATGCATTCCGTTTTGGTGATATTCACTTCCATTCCCTTGGCTTCACTATCTACTACCACTTTGTCAACAATCTTTTGAAGTTGGATTTCTGATGTTGCAATGAGTACCGTATCGTCTGCGTATCTTATATTATTTATGTTGTGACCTCCTACTTTTATTCCCTCCATATTATTTATGCCCCTCATGATTGTTTCTTGGTATAGATTAAACAGATCTGGTGAGGCAACACACCCTTGACGGACTCCTTTCTTAATAGGAATGGAATTTCCTGTAGAGTTTCCGATTTTGATAGATGCCTGCTGGGTGTAGTATAATGTTTGCATGAGTCTGAGGTCTTTCTCATCAGCGCCAATGGAGTGCAGTTGTTTTAGTATTTCTTCGTGGCGTACTCTATCAAAAGCTTTTTTGTAGTCGACAAAACAGAGGTATAGTGGGGTCTGAACCTGTATAGCTCTTTCACTTAAAACACGGAGGAGGTATATTGCGTTCCTTGTCCCTCTGTCAGGTTGGAATCCATATTGTTCTTCTGCGATTTCGGGGTTAATCTTATTCCAAGCCTGTTGATAATTATAAACAGTATTTGTTGATGTGGCTTATTAAACTTATAGTTCTAAAATTTTCGCATCTGACTGCACCTGCTTTCTTTGGTATTGCTATGAAAATAGAGTTACAGAGATCTTCTGGAATTTTCCCAGTATTGTATATATTGTTGAATAATATGTGAAGTTCATCAATTGCTAGATCTCCTAGGCTTTTTAATACCTCTACAGATATTTCATCAGGGCCTGTTGCTTTACCATCCCTCATTCGTTCCATGGCATGTTCAATTTCACTTTTGGTGATGTTTGGTCCGCTTAATGGTTCTTTGAATTTCAGTGGTGGTTCATTTCTATTTGGATCATTGTACAGTTCGCCTATGTATTCTACCCATCGGCTTTCTATATGTTGTTCTTCAAATAGCAGTTCCCCTTGTTTGTTTTGGATACAACTTCCTGCTGCTTTGCTTTTCCTTTTCCCTGATAGTTCTTTTATTCTTTGGTGAGCTTGTTGGGGTTGGGTTTGTATTCTCTTTCGATTTCGCAGCATTTCCAGTCTAGATAGTTCTCGTGTGCCTCGATGCATTTGGATTTAATGTGGTTGTTCAATATTTGGTATTCTGCAGACCCTCTGTTGCATTTTCGTCTTTCTTCAAATAGGTTTAGAATTTCATTTGTCATCCATTCCTTTTTGCTGTTTATTTGAGCTATTGGTAAATGCTTTTCTGCAGTTGCTTTGACACACTTTTGGAATATATCAAATTGTTTTTCACATTTTTCGTTATCAGGTTCACTTTGGGTTTGTATCATGAGTGCAATTTCAAATTCTTCTCTAATTTTGGTTTGTATGCCATTGTCTTTGCATAACCCGTAATCCCTCTTTATTCTACCAGCTGTTCTCTGAATAGCTTTAAACTTTATCCTTACTGTACAAACAACTGGGACATGGTCACTGTCTACATCGGCGCCTGGATAGGTTTTGCAATTTAATATGCCATTTCTGAATCTTGATGATACTGCTATAAAGTCTATCTGGTTCCTTGCTCTGTCCCCTGGTGATTGCCATGTCCAGGTTCTTCTTGGTGTTGTCGAAACCAGGTGTTTGAAATCATTAATTTATTTGTTCTACACCAATCTGCCCAGATGTTTCCTCGTTCATTTCTGTCTCCGAATCCATGTGGTCCGATTATGTCACCATCTCTGCCTCTGCCAATCTTAGCATTTAGGTCCCCCATTACCATAAGGACTTCTTGTGATTTACACATTCGTTTTGCTTTGTCTAGTGAATGGTAAAACTCTGTCATATCTGCATCTGTCGCCTCTTCTGTTGGTGCATAAACTTGAATAATATTGGTGTCAACTACAGGTCCTCTTAGCTTAACCAGCAAAACTCTGTCTGAGATTGCTACGTGCCCTTTGTAAAATTTGGTTGATTTTTGGTCTAAGATCATCCCTACTCCTTTTTGGAAAGAGGTTCCACCACTCCATATGATCTTATATGTCGTGTTGTTTTCTTGTTTTGACATGGTTCCCTGCTCTTTCCATCTCATCTCTGCCAGGCCAAGAATATTTATTTGGAGCCGTTTCATTTCTTTTAGAATGTTGTTTAGTTTTCCTTTTTGGGCACAGGTCCTGATATTCCATGTCCCAATTTTGGTTTTGTCACATTTGTTAAATTTATTTCGCCTAGTAACTGGCTGACGGTTCGGTGTGACCTGACGAACATCACGCTCCCAACCGAGCGAGGCAGCAGTCTTCCGTGAAAACATGCTCCCCTTTACGCTGTCACCGTTTAACTTTTTGGACTTATTCATGCAGTTAACTCGGCAAAGTTACAAGAATGGTTTGCCATTGCCTATTCTTGTCGCCCTCTGCAGTTGGCCAGCTTGACCTGTTACCGTTCGACACCACGAGGAGGTTGCAGTAGGGCTTGATGATGATCTATCTTTGCAGACTTGGCATCATCCATTTGTCGAACGACCTATGCATACAAGAATATAAACACTGTTTTGTGTGAATTATGTTGACTTGGACATCTGTTTTCTCATCATTTGGGTCATGTATGTAGGTTAACGTAAAACATTGTTATAGAGACGTAGAACTTACGTTATGATCCTTTGTTTGATTGAGAAGTGGTGGTGGTTGTAGTGGTGGTGGTGGTATTGGTGATGTTGGTAGTGATGTGGTGGTAGTAGTGGCGGTGGTGGTAGTGGTGGTGTTGGTAGTGATGTGGTGGTAGTAGTGGCGGTGGTGGTAGTGGTGGTTTTGGTAGTGATGGACGTGGTAGTAGTGGTGGTGGTGGTAGTAGTAATAATAATAATAATAATAATAATAATTAATAATAATAATAATAATAATAATAATAATAATAATATAATAATATTAATAATAATAATAATAATAACAATAACAATAATAATAATAATATTAATAATAATAATAATAATAATAATAGTAGTAGTAGTAGTAGTAGTAGTAGTAGTAAGTAGTAGTAGTATTAGTATAGTAGTAGTAGTAGTAGTAGTAGTAGTAGTAGTAGTAGTAGTAGTAGTAGTAGTAGTAGTAGTAGTAGTAGCAGAAGAAGTAGTGGCAGTAGTATTAGTAGTATTAGTATTAGTATTAGTAGTAGTAGTAGTAGTAGTAGTAGTAGTAGTAGTAGTAGTAGTAGTAGTAGTAGTAGTAGTAGTAGTAGTAGTAGTAGTAGTAGTAATAGTAGTGTAGTAGTAGTAGTAGTAGTAATAGTAGTGGTAGTAGTAGTAGTAGTAGTAGTAGTAGTAGTAGTAGTAGTAGTAGTAGTAGTAGTAGTAGTAGTAGTAATAGTAGTAGTAGTAGTAGTAGTAGTAGTAGTAGTAGTAGTAGTAGTAGTAGTAGTAGTAGTAGTTTATAGTTGCTCATAATTTGTTTGTTTTTTCTCTTCTATGTGATGTTTGTTGGACATTCACATTCACTTTCTTGCCTACATGTTGGCTAGTGATATATCACTCGCCTTCGAATACGAAGGTCCTGGGTTTGAGTCCAGCCTGAGCTGTGTAGATTTTGATCCTTCAAAAAGTCTCTGTACACATTCTCTCACCCTACTCAGGTGTAAATCGAGTACCTACCTCGTCGTAAATAGCGGTGTATCTGTCAGGAAAAGAAATGTAATATGGCCTATCGTATTATATCTGATTTTACGTGTTAAGTGTTGTAAGTTTGTTATCGACTCTTTGAAAAGCGCTTATAATAATAATAATAATAATAATAATAATAATAATAATAATAATAATAATAATAATAATAATAATAATAATAATAATAATAAAAACTAATAATAATAATAATAATAATAATAATAATAATAATAATAAATAATAAAATAATAATAATAATAAAAATAATAATAATAATAATAATAATAATAATAATAATAATAATAATAATAATAATAATAATAATAATAATAATAATAATATAATAATAATAATAATAATAACAATAATAATAATAATAATAAGAATAATAATAATAATAATAATAATAATAATAATAATAATAATAATAATAATAATAATAATAATAATAATAATAATAATAATAATATTAGTTTTGATAATAATATTGTTATTATTGTTATTATTATTAACAATATTATTATCAAAATTATTAATATTATTATTATTATTATTATTATTATTATTATTATTATGATTACTATTATTATTAATATTGTTATTTCAATGGACATCACTGACATCATCATCATCTTCATTATGATTAGTATTTTTATATGTTATTCTATTCTTCATTCCGATTACTACTTAGAGGTATGCTGTCATAATGAAAACAACTTATTTTGCGTTCAGTGAACAAACAATCGAAATGGAGGTCACTACCGAGTGTCGTCTATGTGGTCTTGTGGTAAAACACTCGCTTTCGGATTGAAATGTCCTTGGTTCGAGCCTAGCTAGGCGCATAGTTGAGTCCTCGGAAAATGACTCTTAACCCACATTCTCTCACCGTACTCAGGTGTAAAATGAGTACATACCTGACCGTGAACAGTGTTGTCTTTGTCGAAATAAAATTGTAACATCGCCTAACAGGCGTCAAGCCTCTTTCTACATGTTAAGTGTTGCTGATGGTCAGGGACGGTTTGTAAAGAACTTTGACCACGTTTAGTGGATATTTCGCTATAGAAAGCTCAATATTTTTATGGTTGATGTGTGAGAAGTAGGTCAATTGTTGTGAACCTCTGAAGACGTATGTAGGTCAGACGGTATTAAGTCGGGATGATTAAGATGCTGAAAATGGGATTTATAGCCAGAAATATCATGTTTAAGTTCAGCTATGTGGTCTTGTGGTAAAACACTCGCTTTCGGATCGGAAGGTCCTGGGTTCGAGCCTTGCGCTCGGCGCATAGTTGAGTCCTCGGAAAAGGCTCTTTATTCACATTCTCTCACCAAACTCATATGTAAAATGAGTACCTGGTCGTTAACAGCGTTGTCTTTGTCAGAAAAATTGTAATATCGCCTAACAGGCGTCATAATCCCTCTTAAATGTTAAATGTTGCTGTTGAGCAGGGACCCCTTGTAAAGCGCTTTGGGCACGTTTAGTGGATATTGCGCTATATAAAGCTCAATTTTAAAGCTCAATTCAAGTTGTCTCTATGCTTTATAGAGGAGAAGGAATATCATATTTTACTGTGCTAAATACCGACATTTCAGACTTTTGACCAGTTTAACTATAATTTGATTTTTTAGCATCTGGTCCATCCCAACATAATACCGTTTTGAGACGAGGGGTCACAGTTGTTGTCAACTTCTGAACACGTAGGTATTTATCTGTATCTGAAGGAAAAACTTGAAATTTTCTTATAGCGCAATGTCTAGTAAATGTGCTCAAAACGCTCTACAAAGGTTACCTCACCAACATCTACAAAATAAATTCTAAATTGAGCTTTGGTATAGCGCAGTATCCACTAAATGTGCTCAACGCGCTTTACAAGGGGCCCATGGTCAACAGCAACATTTAACATGTAGGACATGTGGAACATGACGCCTGTTAGGCGATATTACATTTTTTTTCTCGGACAGATTCAGCACTGTTAACGGTCAGGGTCTCATTTTACACCTTGAGTACGGTGGG
>NC_088374.1:4248496-4250996 GCF_034508935.2 Berghia stephanieae
ATTGTATTTCTGATTTTAATGATACCGATTGTTCGATTGTAGAAAAGCATTAGCATTGCGTGGGTGACACAAGATTGGTGTAAAGCGACAGTCAAAACAGATAATGTATACTTTTATTATCATTTACCTTTACTTATACGTACTGGCTTTGAGATTTATTTCCAAATGTGTAGAACATTGGAAGATAATATTTGATACATCTGACTGTAAAGTCTTACACACAGGAAGATCTAACCCAATGCATCTGTACCGTGTAACCAATGATAAATCAAAGACATTGTCTACTACTAATTCTGATCGATATTTGGATTTTAAAAAAAAGAGGAAATGAATGAATCTTCATCTAGAATTTGAAGAAAACAGTAAATGGGAAAATGAGAAACACGGTTTCTGAAAACGAGATGATAGGAAGTTTCAATGCACACATTTTACATTAAGCAATAGACATTGAAATTTTCTCCCTTTTCAAATCCCTTTCTTCATCTCATTTGTCTCTAGAGTCTGTTCCAAAGGAAGACTTGAATAACCCAGGAGTCAGCCGCAGTGCAGGGCCGCAAATCTTAATCTAGGGCGTGGTGACTTGTTCAAGCCATAAAGCGATGCCGCGGGTTATCAAACTCGGTTCCTTTCGGATGCGAGGCAAATACATTATCTCTGAGCTATACGATCCCATTTATAAATGAATGTTATCAAATGTTTGACTTTTTATGTTAAAGGCAACAATCGTCATATTGTTGTATTGATTCTTGATAACCTACACGCATTTTACAAATCTATGACTTTAACTTTTTCTTAGGTCCCCTTTTTCCCTAAATATTATTTGTATCTGTTTCACTCCTACAATAAAGCCAACTTTCACAGACAACACGGATATACCGATGTTATATATTTTTAGTCTGAATTTTTTCCTACGAGATTTTCAGAACACGTCATCTGTTCTACGACTCAGAAAAAAGACTTCCCCCTTTCCAGACACAATTATACTATATCGTATTCTACGTCATTTGTACACGATACACAACAAATACAAATACAGTACTTGACTCAGTATGTGATACATTGTACCTGTTATTGCTAAGGGAAGCGACTGGCAATATACAATCTACAAATAAAGTTTTCATGGTTGTCGCCCTTAACTACTATATAGTCTATGTAATATCCAAGAACGATCCATCTATATAGTAACTAAATTTCAACGCCCCAAGGTAGTCTTTACAAAACACTTGTATTTTGTCTCATCTATTACTAAATACTAAAATTTCTCGAAATTACCGATTGTTGTTTGTTATGTGATTCAGTTAGGCACGAAGAATCATAAGGAGGACTGGGTTAGATTTATTTTAATTATACGGGTGGTGGTGGGGGGAGATAAGGGTAAGAGACCAGTATTAAACAATATATAAATATGTCTCTGTGTATAAATCTTTATTTATTTATGTATCTAGCCCATGACAAAATCACTGTCTCATCTAGATGTTTGACAAAATAAGAAATAGATCTGTACCAATAATAACAATATCTGATAACATTATAAACTAACATTCATTTTACAGTGTCATACATAATGTAAACCAACATATTGGCAGACGATATAAAACCGAAAGATGATTTAAAAGGAAACAACATAGCACATCATCAATATATATATCATATATATATATATAGATATATTAAAAGTCACCATACTTCAATGACTTATTGAAATGACTAACCCAGGATTATCTACCCTCTTTGCCTTCACATAGTACCCAGTCCATCTAGACAGCGAGTGATTTCATTAGTTTTGTCTCACAATGGTCTGCATAAGAGATGTTTGTTTTTATATCGAATCTTCTTTTGACAAAAGGTCACAAAAATAAAACCCAGGGAAAAATATCATATTTTATCACACAGAGTTACAGAATATATAACATTGTTTCAATGTATGAAATTTACAATAATATGAAACCGTAAAGTTCTTTTATCAGTGGTAAACTAAATATTAATTTATTCCATATCATAATGTAGACACACTGATATTGTGGTGATCAATCTTATTTTTTTGTCTTTTTCTAAAACAGTGTGTATTTAAATAATGTCAAAAATGGCTTTTTGTAGTTTATCTGAAAGTAATAGACAAGAATGTTGTGTCATTTCAATGTTAAATGTTACGTTACACCAATAATGTATATTGTAAAATACCCCATCTTTTGTGTGTTTTACGATAAATCTATTGTCCGCTTCGTCACCAAAATACAGCCATTTTCTATACATTATGTGTAATAACTAGAGAGTATGCGATGACTATTTGGATGCATTCCTAGACAAGACAAAGTGATAACTTGAATTCCTTTTTAATTTTACTTTTGTCATAATGAAAAAAAAAACAACTGAAACCAACAAAACAAAAAGTTTTCAAAAGCCGGGACGAAATTCAATTTTCTAATTTTTCTCTCTTTGACTTAGGAAATTCTAGAAAATCTACAAATGTTTACATCGGGAAATAACTGACTTTATTTCT
>NC_088374.1:4253496-4260996 GCF_034508935.2 Berghia stephanieae
CAGAACAGTCACACGCTTCCCGTCAATGAAGCCTGTTGCCACTGGCATACGCGAGAATTGATGGTTGTCATCGGCTCTGCAAGCTGCAGAGATCACGGGTACAGTGCACCCACATTTGAGTTCCATGGATCCGTGTTGATTTCCGCACCCCGGTTCTGTGGTCAATGACGCCGCAGTATGTGATACACGGTCACGTTTCTTCCAGCAGTTTTCTTCGGTGTGACCCCGTCGTTTGCAAAATGCACACGTCGTAACTTCCGCTCGAAGAGCAGAGAGCTGGTGTGGCTTCTGACGGCAATCGCGAGCGATATGACCGGGTTTGGAGCATCGATGACAAGTCACCCGCTTGTCCTTCTGAGCCCTCGTTGGACTCGTCTCCACTGTCTTCATATGGCGCTTATCCTCCGTTGGCTTAATAGTCAATGATGGCTCCTTACTCGTCCTAGGCATGGTCGAGTGAGGCCTAGAATAGGCGTTCATCGCACCTTGCGCCTCCACATAATTTTCAACCAGCTTGACAACGACTTCCGTGTTCCCAGGTTTCCTTCCCTTGAGAAACACTTGTAAATCCCGGCCATACGAATTGATTAGCTGCTCCTTCAGCGTCAGATCTATAATCTCTTCAGCGTCGGATTTGTTTTTCCCCGCCAAAGAAATCCACCTGTCCAGGTACCCAGCAATTTTAATCTTAAATTGGCCCATACGCTCTCCATGCTCTGGCCTACTTGTACGGAAGCGTGCGGCAAACCCATCCTCCGTCAAATTGTAGTGCGCGAGCAGAGCGTCCCTGACCTCCCCGAAGTCTTTGGCATCGGCCTCGTCCATACGGGTATACACTTCCAGGGCCTTTCAGGACAGTAGGGCACCCAGGTGGGTTGCCCAGTCAGATCTGCGCCAGTTATTGGCAGAAGCATGCCTCTCAAATCACGAAATGTAACTCGAGACATCATCACTCCTGTCATCAAGCGGCGGTAGTCGTGGACTCTTCCCTTCCGACGACGACGGCACATGAGTCCTGGAGGAGGCAGGAGTTGGATGCTGTACCTTCAGTCTTTCCAACTCCAACTCTCTTTCCAAAAGAGCGGCTTTCAGCTCCAGTTTCTTCTCTTCGCGGGCGCTCTCCTCCTTTGCAACTTCTCGATCGTGTTCTCTTTGCTCTCTTTCGTGCTCCCTTTGTTCTTGCTCGTGCTCCCTTCGCGTCTTGGCCTCATTCAGAGCGTCCGTCTTGCGAGCCTCTTCCTGCTTTATTTGTTCATCTACCCATTTCCTTAAAGCCTCACCTTCCAATGCCAGTTGAGCACCGAGTTTGATTAATTTCTCAACATCCATGATGGTTCAAGAAGGGAAAAGACAATATAGTTCAATAATATAAAGCAAAGGAGATAAAACACTTGAGCAAGCAAGAGAAACTTAAAAACAAAGTCTTTGTAATTATACAATTAGAAAATCAGTCAACAATATCAACTAGTGGAAATTTATATACCTTCGGGTATAACTGACGAATGAATTTAACTATTGCAATAATTACTTACTTCAAACAATTATTATTTCTTCTCGCCTTTAATGGCAAATAAAATAATCAGCGATGATGTGTAACAGCACTTCTCATAATATAACAACCACGGGGATACAGTAGGTATCGACGCTCCCTGTTCCCAACTCAGTTTAAAATAACAAGTCAATCTGACCCAATTCACGTAAATCTCAGCCACAGACAACTGGTTTAAGATAACCAGCAAGTGACAACAATAACAGAAGGTTGCAACTTAGCCGATGTCTTTTAATAAAAGGCAATAAATCAATGACAGTGCAAGTTCCTATTCAATGTCATGGGATACGACTTTACAGTCTTACGTCAGTCAACATAATATAAACTGTCTTTATGAGTGAGTAACAGATGAGGTGAGAGTCAATTACAAATCACCCCTGATCATTAGTATTAGACAAAAATCAAGCTGTTAAATGTCAGCAAAAATACCCGGTAGCTCCACCAAAAATGTCACAAAGTGACAATGCCAAAGAGTGAGTCGGTGGTCTGCAGAACCTCCGTCCCAGTCAATGGCCTTAAAGGGTTGCTAACGTCCAACAAATTGACCAGCCCAACAAACTAACAATCAAAGAATGATGAGTAAATTTTCATATCTCATATTTATTGATGCAAATTACTCTCTCACACACTCTCTCTCATTCGTATATGTGATGACGATCACTCAATTCACTAGACAGTAAAAATGAACGGTATACACACTAGTCACAAACATATATCACGAGAAGGTGAGGCCCCTTACCTTTACAGAACACATATAACAAAAATATGATCTGTCCGTCACAGGTACGTCAGGGCTTCTTCCCCTAGTCTAAATGAGGCAGTCTGTCGTCCTTTCTCTCTAATGTCACAACTTGTAATTTCAACCTCAATTTCAATAGTGTTCTTGGAATCTAGGGCGTCGGCCTTGGAACAATAAAACTAAAATGTCCACGGTTTGGCCGGAAATTATGAATTTACATAGATGGGTATAATATCGCTGGCATCGGCCAAGGATAAGGCTATTAAAATGTTCTGGCTTTGGCCACAAATCAAAAGAAGAAAGGTCTTACTCCCAAAATCAACGGGGTTAGAGTTAATTCATTAAATAGATTCTTTGGCTTCGGCCCCAAATCAACAGGCCCACTGTAACAATTAACATCACAATTGATTTTAATAAACTGAAGTTTAAAACTCTTGCAAAACAGCATCGGCTGAACTTTGCATAGAGAATAAAATACGTGCGAATCGTCGGACGGCCAACTGGTGAATGGGGAGGATGAAAGTTTTACACAAACCAAGAAATATAATTTTAAAAGAAAAGAATTCTTAAGAGAATGGTCTCTCTTTGTGTGCCAGGAAATGACTCAACGGGAAAATCCATGACCTATGACATTTCCGACCATAAAATAAAACAACTTTAGCGGGTCCTACGAAATACCAAGATCAGTCCCTATATCTTTTACACAGAACTCAACAACAAAAGGACGTATACGACATGATCATCACAGCGGGATAATAAGTTAGACATTACGAACTAAGAATAACATTAGGTCTAGCGTATACAATACACCTAAGTAAACATTCATAATAAAATTTCGTGACAATAGTAATGATGACTTTGGTGATAGATTTCGAAAAGTTGCCGTTAATGATATGTATAACAATAACAACAACAAGGAAGAATAACAACAAAAACAACAACAATAATAATAATAATAATAATAATAATAATAATAATAATAATAATATAATAATAATAATAATAATAATAATAATAATAATAATAATAATAATAATAATAATAATAATAATAATAATAATAAAAATAATAATAATAATAATAATAATAATTAATAATAATAATAATAATAATAATAATAATAATAATAATATAATAATAATAATAATAATAATAATAATAATAATAATAATAATAATAATAATAATAATAATAATAATAATAATAATGATAAAAATAATGATAATTATAATGGTGGTAATAATTATGTAAAATCATTTAAAGATTTAATTAATAGTTTAGTTATTTAATAGATTTTTAGACCTTGGTACAACTCAAATAATTCACGTTTTATGGATCAACATAAGATATGACATGACGATAATGACTTTTTACAGTGTACAATGAGATTTTTTTACATAAGATTTATATCACCATGAAATATTCTTACAGCAAGAGTAATATTATTGCCGCTACAACAACTACCACTACTGCTACCACCAGTACAACTATTACTACTACTACCACCACCACTACTACTACTAACACCACTACAACCACCACTACTATTACGTCTACTACATCTACAACTACTACCACAACCATTACTACCATTACCACCACTACTACTACGACTATTACTACTTCTACTACTACTACTACTACCACTACTACTACCCCCCCCCCCTCCCCTGCTATCACTACCACGACTGCTGCTGCAACTACTACTACTACTACTACTACTACTACTACTACTACTACTACTACTACTACTACTACTACTACTACCACTATACTACTACTACTACTACTACTACTACTACTACTACTACTACTACTACTACTACTACTACTACTACTACTACTACTACTACTACTACTACTACTACTACTACTACTACTACTACTACTACTACTACTGCCACTACTACCACTACTACTACCACTACCGTTGCTACTACTACTACCACCACCACTACTACCACCACTTCCACTAGAACCACCACTATTACCACTAATAATAATGCTAATAATAGCAACAATAACAATAATAATAACAGAATCAATAATATCATTAACGCTATCACCACCGTTACTACCATCATCACCATCACTACCACCATCGTTATCATTATCATAATAAACATAGCAATAATAACAATGAACAGTTAGAGTGAAAATCAACATCAACAGACAATACTAATGATGGCAAAAACAACGGTAGTGACTATGATCTTCATTGATTACCAATCATTATCTAATGTCACAAGATACTCATACATTACAAGTGGCGAAAAATAAGAATTGTACATATATACATTAATTTAATATATTTCTCATATGCGTTTCAAGCTCCGGACATGCTCGATTATAATGACTGACAATCGCACACGCCCTTCCTACACACCTTTCCACCCAACAACACAAATACACACACACATTTATATACACACACATACATACACACACATATACTCACACACACACTGATCTACGAAATCACTTGTACAACAAACAGTGAGAAAATAATTTAATTCAAAGGATTCAATTATGGCTAATAGACGAAATATTCAAACAATATATGTATGTCATAATCTTATACATTGATGCATACCACAATGAATTTTTAAAAAAATCAAATGTATTTTCATTCTCCAGCAATACCAGGTGCCTAACTAACATTTTTTTCGTATTCGATCAAAACTTTTCGACAAAAAATTCCAAATCTTCGCAATTCTGTCCCTGTGGAGTTATTTATAAATTGTATAAACTTGTACATATTGGGCTTTTCAATTAAATATTTAGGTAAATATTTTCCTCTGAAATAGTTATGCCGTCTGCATTCACATATTATGTGGTACTCATCTTCAATTGAGTTACAATTTATACAGAGCCTAGAAGGAAAATAAATTTTTGGTCTAAGCCATCTCCTCCTTTCGCACATAAAATTATGAGAACCTAATCTAATTTTTGTAATGGCGAATCGAATTACTTTTTCTTCAATCTTGAATATATAGCGTACATAATTTTCATTGTCCAAATGTTTATAAAGTCTATGATCGCTAGTTGATCTTATCTCCTCTTTACATTTTTGTAAAAAAATATCGCTAAGGCGTTGACTGAAAGTAATTAAAAACATATTCTCACTTTCAACGTATTGATTAACCCAAACATATCCAAAACCAAATTTACACAATTTTCCTTTTAGCAAAATTACCCAGTTAGTGCATGAGATATGCTCTGTAGCCTGTGTTAATAATTTATTATAAATTATCTTCACTGGATTGTTTTCTTGTAGTTTTAAAATTTTAAACCAGTATTTAATTACTCTTATTAATCTCTGGTTGATTAATGGAAATACTTTTAATTCATGATATACGAAAGATGACGGTGTAGATTTCCTTACCCCCAGTATGGATTTTAAGAAGCCTAAATGCATTTGTTCCATTTTTACCGCTTCACAATAGCCCCATATTTCGCACGAATAATTAAGTATTGGTGATATTAGAGTATTAAACAGATGGAGTTGGGTGGAAGGTGATAATTCCTGATTTTGGTGGAGCAGAGAGTATAAGTTAAACATTGCTCTACGACCTAGGTCTACAAGGTTCTGTATTCCTTTCGTAAATCTTCCACTACTACCGAACATAAACCCCAAATATTTGAATTGCCCTACTGTTTCTAACAATTTGTCGCTATAAAACCACCTGTCCATCATCCCGATCTTTCCACCTATTTTAAAGGCAACGCATTTGGTTTTTGTTGTGTTAACGCGCAAACCCCATTTGTAACAGTAATCACTTAAACAATAAAGTTCTCGTTGTAAACCAGTTCTGGTTTCACTGAATAAAACCATATCATCGGCAAATAAAAGGACAGTTAACAACAATGAGTTAATGTTTACACCTATGTCGTTATGCTGTTCAAAAGCTTCGTTCATGTCATTTATAAACACAGAGAAAAGAAACGGAGATAGAGACTCTCCCTGAAGAACCTCATTTGTTGATGTGAAGAAACATTCATAATGAGGGTCATCGCACGTGTTCGTAGTGGATTTGAAAATTGACTGTTTGATGCAAAGTTTTATTTTACTGTACATATTTTGAAGAATGCTTGTGACTTTACAACTGACTTTGTTCTCGTGTAACTTAAACCATAGAGCCCTTCTATTAGCACTGTCAAATGCTTGCTTTAAGTCAATAAAAGCACAATATAAGGGCTTAGAGTTGTTTAATAATTATTCTAATAAACCATGTAAGATAAATATGCAGTCAGTTGTTCCTCTTTGTTTTCTAAACCCAAACTGACTTTCTGAAATGACGTTATTTAATTCTGCCCAAGTACATAATCTCCGATTTGATATTGTAGTGAAAAGTTTACCAATACGACTTAACAGCGTAATGCCTCGGTAGTGGTCTGGATTATTAATTTCCCCCTTTTTGTATATGGGTATGATTTCACCAACTGTCCATTGTTGGGGAAATATACCACTGCTAAATACTTTGTTAAAAATCTTTAGTAGAACTTGACGAAGAGCACTACCTCCATGTTTTAAAAATGCATTAAGAATTAAATCGTACCCCGCACTTTTGTTATTTTTCAAGCTTTTGATACTATACTCTAATTTGTTTATGTTTATATCCCCGTCCAACCGTTCATCATAATGGGCATCGTGACTTTTTTCCCATTCTCTCACTTCAATTTCACCCGAGCCAAGTGGGGATTGAATATTGTTCATGGTACGGAAGTGCGTAGTAAAATCACAATCACCCGTGACTAATTTCTCCCTCTTTTTGATTTTATTCCAAAACTGCTTCGGGTCACTGCGGCACAATTGTATTAGGTCATCTGCTTGCTGCAACTTTAACCTTGTCCGTTTCGTTCGGCAACATTTCCGATAGTCATTTCTTGCTATGCACATTTTATATTTATCCAATGATTTTTTTTTTCTTGAATATGTTTTTTCAAATTTGTAAATACTTTGCCCATTTCCCGACACTCCCCGTCATACCATCCCCTCGTTTTGGCCCTGTTACTAAGTTGTTTTCCTATTTGATGAGGTTTGGCAGCAGCCAAAATTAATTCATTTAATGTTGTAGTAATAACATTAATAGAAGAAGAAGAAGAAGAAGAAGAAGAAGAAGAAGAAGAAGAAGAAGAAGAAGAAGAAGAAGAAGAAGAAGAAGAAGAAGAAGAAGGAGAAGAAGAAGAAGAAGAAGAAGAAGAAGAAGAA
>NC_088374.1:4273496-4278496 GCF_034508935.2 Berghia stephanieae
AACATGAAAAGTGAGATGTACGGAAAGTGTCCCCATCGGCGTAAATTCTTGTTAAGCAACTTTAAACCGGAACCACTTCAAGAAACAACAACAGTCAACAAAACAACTCAGTCCTGACGATGGCAAATTAAGCCTGAAACATTAATGTAGACTGTCTCAAACATTGTGGTAAATATTTTAAATAATAATAATTCGCTCCATTACTGCATGTCGAGCACTTTTCGTACCATATTTGTATCAAACACGATTCTCTCTCTCTCTCTCTCTCTCTCTCTCTCTCTCTATCTATATATATATATATATATATATATATATATATATATATATATAGCGATATGTACATATATAGCTAGATAGAGAGAAAGAGAGAGAGAGAGAGAGAGAGAGAGAGAGAGAGAGAGAGAGAGAGAGAGGCAGACAGACAGATAGAGAGAAAAAAACAGAGAGATGGTTAATGAGGGAGAGGGTAAAGGTTAAAGAGAAAAGAAGTGTGAAGAGAGAGAGAGAGAGAGAGAGAGAGAGAGATGGGGGAGAGAAACAGGGGGGGGGTTAATAGATAGATAAGGTGAGAAAATGAGTGTGTGAGAGAGAGAGAGAGAGAGAGAGAGAGATAGAGAGAGAGTGAGAGAGAGAGTTAGAGAGAGAGAGAGAGAGAGAGAGAGAGAGAGAGATCTTGGTGCCCATCGCAACACCTGAGATCTGATGGAAAAATACATCATTGAACTCAAAAAGTGTTGAGTGTGAGCACAAGTTTGGTGAGCCTCACAATGCTGTTGCTGGAAATCCCTGGTAATAGATGACGATCGACATGAGTGGTTTGTTCAGTCAGAACAAGTTTTACTAAATTTTGGAGTGCCACAAGGCTCTGTTCTTGGCCCTGTCCTTTTTACTGTATATATGCAGCCCCTTTCTAGTGTGATATCCAGATTCGATCTGAGTTATCATTTATACGCAGATGATACGCAAATATATGATTCGGCGCCCCTTAGTAATTTACAGTTCTTAATACAACGAATTACGAGCTGTTTTAATGAGATTGAATCTTGGATGTACCACAATAAGTTAAACTTAAATGATAGTAAAACTGAGATTTTAATGTGTGGAAGGCCGAGTATCCTTAAACAGACAAATAAATCACATATTACTCTCGGAAATAGCACAATAGAGTTTTCAAATAAAGCAAAAAACCTTGGCGTCATCATTGATAAAGATCTTTACATGACAAGCCACGTGAATAACACCATACAATCTATGTACATAGAAATTAAACAATAAGCAAAATTCGTAATTTAATACCGAAGCATATAGCAGAACTTTTAATTAATTCCCTTGTTTTATCAAAATTGGACTATTGTAACTCCCTTTGGTCGAATTTAGCTAAAGACAAAATTAGCAAACTTCAGGTTGCTCAAAATAACGCAGCCAGGCTCATTGTACGCAATGACAAAAAAAAAAAAAAAAAAAAAAAAAAAAAAAAAAAAAAACTCGTCAGCAACTCTTCTTGTCCGTGAGTTACATTGGCTTCCTGTGGAAAAAAGAGTTGCTTATAAGATTTGCACTGTTATCTACAAATCCCTGAGCACGAACAGTCCCTCCTATATTAAAGTTAAAGACCTTCTAAACATATATGTCCCCAATAGAAACTTGAGGTCAAGCAATGACCAACCAATCCTTGTCAAACCTAAGCCATTGCGTAAAATAGGTGAACAATCTTTATAATTTTCGGCCCCCCACTTTTGGAACTCTCTCCCATCACACGTGAGATGCTCGGATTCGTTGACAACGTTCAAATCTCGCTTAAAGTCTTATCTTTTTACGTCATAATGTTGCAATATTATTTTCATATTTTGTTGTTGTTAAATTGAATTCGTATCACGTTTCCTTCACACTTGTCTCACTGTAATATGTTTTGTTTTATATCACTGTAAAGCGCTTAGGGCCTGTGACAACGGGGTAAAGCGCTATATAAATGCCATTTATTATTGAAATACTTGATTTTACGCAGCCCGTCAGGATGCGGTATGGATGTGTACAGTGCCTTCACATCCATGGTGAAAATCAGCGTGGAGGTTAATCCTTGAATCGAATTTCGTCAAGGACACCAATAGCACCATGGTTAGTGTCCTTGATATACGATGGCAGGGTGGGAACAATACCCTGAAATACCGCATCGAGGAACTGCGATATATATATATATATATATATATATATATATATATATATATATATATATATATATATATAATATCCGGGCAATTTCTAATGACAGATACGATTTGTTATACATTACTTCTTGTCATTTATTACTGCTTACTGCTCTTACTGCTGTGGGTATAAAAGAATGTTTGTATCTGTTTTAATGCCTTCGAAATGTCTCCCAGATGGTTTCAACTGACATAAATGATTTAGTAGTGGGATGATTGTGTAAGTATAGAATTTGCTATTCTGAGGATACTTTTTCTGGTGAAGTTCAGATGCTCTTAAAAATTACAACCAACGATTTGCTCAGCGATATTTATTATATTTTGAATTTTATCTTCTCGTTTACCCCACATTTACCATACCACATCGCAATACCAAAGGAAATTACACTTCTTACAAGCCAGTTATACAATAGGATCATTATTTTTTCGCTAATTTCAAAAGATATACATTTTCTTAAGAGAAACAGTTTCTGTCCCACTTGTCTGTTAATAAAATATGTTTTTTTTAAAGTAAGAGAGTTTCTCCTCGTTTTTTTTTTATTTAGTTTCATATGTTCAGTTTACTCTTTAAAAGTCAAAAACATGTTCTTTAGTCTCTGTGATATTTAAGTGAAGCATATTAACGGAGCAACATTTAGTAAAATAATTAATTGATCAAAATATTCATTTATGCTATCTTCATCATGGTTGAAAAGACCTACAATTGTTGTGTTGTCAGCGTATTGAATAATTTAATTTGGCAGTTTGAATGGAGTGATTGACCGTCACTGGTGAATAGAATGTATAGAATAGGTCACATTCCACAACCCTGAGGACATTTGAGTGATAGTGTTCTCTCATTTGAAAGCACACACTCACACATTTATATATATATATATATATACATATATATATATAGTATATATATATATATATATAGTATATATATATATATATATATATATATATATATATATATATATATATGTCTCTGTGTATGTGTGTGTCTGTGTATAGGTCATTTTTCAGTTAACCCTATCCTTACAAACCATAGGAAAATCATCACATTCGTTACGATACAACCAACATTTTTCTTCTTCAAATTTCTTTTGTATATCATAACATTTTTTAAAAATGAACTGTGTGTTGTAGAGAATGTTTTGCTAAAGAAATTATTGATTGCAAGAATTTTATTGCTATTATGGCTGAATAATAAAAAAAAATCTATTTTTGTGTTAGTTGGGTGCCAAGTTTTAGGGGAAATCAGGAAAATGGCTGGTAAAGAGAGGGTTATCGTTATAATTTGATGAGAATTATGCATACAAAACGAGTTAATTTATATACCAAGTTACCATGGTATAGGTTGAATTTTTAATTCAGAAAAGTGAGTGGAGCAGGCACTTATGTTGGTAACAACAAGATATGAAGTGAATAGAAAAGTGCCAGAAGACAATAGAGAATAAAAAATTTTTCGCGGCGGTGGTGGGGTTTGAACCTGCGACCTTATTGGTACGACAACTCCGCCTGGCAGGTGAGAGTGTGGCTCTACCGTGTGAGCTATCCACGAACAAAATATTCGTTTCAAACTCAAAGTCATTACTAGATCCCTCTCTCACCCACTTCTTGAGACCGCCGATTCGTTCGTACACCACCATCGCGAATAATTTTGACCAGCAGTTAAGCTTAATAGCCAATATTCTCAACACAAACATATAACATAGAAACGATTGAGACATTGAGTATGCTCCGGTGTATGGGGTGAATTTTTAATTCAGAAAAGTGAGTGGAGCAGGCACTTATGTTGGTAACAACAAGATATGAAGTGAATAGAAAAGTGCCAGAAGACAATAGAGAATAAAAAATTTTTTATTCTCTATTGTCTTCTGGCACTTTTCTATTCACTTCATATCTTGTTGTTACCAACATAAGTGCCTGCTCCACTCACTTTTCTGAATTAAAAATTCACCCCATACACCGGAGCATACTCAATGTCTCAATCGTTTCTATGTTATATGTTTGTGTTGAGAATATTGGCTATTAAGCTTAACTGCTGGTCAAAATTATTCGCGATGGTGGTGTACGAACGAATCGGCGGTCTCAAGAAGTGGGTGAGAGAGGGATCTAGTAATGACTTTGAGTTTGAAACGAATATTTTGTTCGTGGATAGCTCACACGGTAGAGCCACACTCTCACCCTGCCAGGCGGAGTTGTCGTACCAATAAGGTCGCAGGTTCAAACCCCACCACCGCCGCGAAAAATTTTTTATTCTCTATTGTCTTCTGGCACTTTTCTATTCACTTCATATCTTGTTGTTACCAACATAAGTGCCTGCTCCACTCACTTTTCTGAATTAAAAATTCACCCCATACACCGGAGCATACTCAATGTCTCAATCGTTTCTATGTTATATGTTTGTGTTGAGAATATTGGCTATTAAGCTTAACTGCTGGTCAAAATTATTCGCGATGGTGGTGTACGAACGAATCGGCGGTCTCAAGAAGTGGGTGAGAGAGGGATCTAGTAATGACTTTGAGTTTGAAACGAATATTTTGTTCGTGGATAGCTCACACGGTAGAGCCACACTCTCACCTGCCAGGCGGAGTTGTCGTACCAATAAGGTCGCAGGTTCAAACCCCACCACCGCCGCGAAAAATTTTTTATTCTCTATTGTCTTCTGGCACTTTTCTATTCACTTCATATCTTGTTGTTACCAACATAAGTGCCTGCTCCACTCACTTTTCTGAATTAAAAATTCACCCCATACACCGGAGCATACTCAATGTCTCAATCGTTTCTATGTTATATGTTTGTGTTGAG
>NC_088374.1:4283496-4285996 GCF_034508935.2 Berghia stephanieae
GTCCCTGCGTAATATGTGACCGAAAAGCTGCCATCGTTGTTGTAAAATGTCAAGGGAGATTGGTCTTTCTTTTGTGATCTTATAGAGTGATTCATTTAAGATCTTTTTTGGGTATTTGATGTCCAGTACCCTTCTTATCTGTGTGCGATGGAAGGCATCCAGATGTTCTTCTTCGGATTTTGTCAACGCCCAAGTGCCGCAGTTATACAGAAGTACCGGTTTTACAAGAGCACGGAACAGTTTCAGTTTGGTTTTTCTCTTATTTTGTCACCTCTAATCCATACATTGGTGAGTTTACTGAGTGCGGCGTTTGATAGCTGTTTTCTTCTTTGTACATCCTCGGTGTCTCCAATTAGTGAGCCGACTTTCTTTGTTCTTTTCCATTCCTCTTTGTTCCTCGATATTGTTGTAAATTCGGTTTTATTGGCATTGACTTGGAGGTTATATTTCATGAGGGTATTTTGTATGTCTATATTTGCTGGTGTTGATCCAATAAAATCGACATCATCTGCATAGGCGATTTCTCTAGGGATTGCATTCTCAATATGAGTCGTTGGTTTCAGAGCGTGTTCTAAGTATATTGTGAACAGAATCGGGCTCAGACTATCTCCTTGGGGGGGGGGGGGGGGGTCCCGATGTTACTTTCTCCTCTACATACATATATATATATATATATATATATATATATATATATATAATATATATATATATAATATATATATTATATATATAATATATATGGACAAAAACTGCATTCTAAACAGATGGTCAGAATATATTGAAGAACTTTTTTTTTTGATAATCTAGGAGAAATGCCTATGATAAAAGAAATGGAAGGGCCTTATATAATGAAAGATGAAGTAAGGAACGTCATGAAAAGCATGAAAAATGGAAACGCTGCAGGACCTGATGCCATAACAATTGAAGCCTTGACTGGCCTGGGTGAATGGGGGATTGAATTCATCACAAACCTTCTAAATCAAGTGTATGACACAGGAAAAATGCCAACTGATATGAAACGATCCATTTTTATAGCATTACCAAAAAAGCCAGGGGCAGTTGATTGTGAACAACACAGAACTATTAGCCTAATGAGCCACCTCACAAAAATTCTTTTGAAGATAATTTTACTAAGAATAAGAAATAAAATACGACCTGAAATTGGGGAGATGCAATTTGGTTTTGTTGAAGTCAAGGGTACCAGAAATGGACTATTCACATTATCAATGCTGATGGAAAGATGTATTGAAGTAAATAAAGATCTGTATATGTGTTTCATCGACTATTCAAAAGCCTTTGATAAAGTACAACACGAAAAACTATTCAAAATTCCATCATCCTTGGACATTGATGGTAAAGATTTAAGAATATATATAATATATTTGTACTGGGAACAAGAAGCAGCAGTGCGTGTTGACAACGAGCTAAGCACTTTTACACCTATTAGAAGAGGAGTTAGGCAGGGGTGTGTTTTGTCTCCAGATTTATTCAACCTCTATAGTGAAATGATATTAAGAGATATCGAACATAAGAAGGGGGTGTGTATTGGAGGAAAGAATGTAACAAATCTGAGGTATGCAGATGATACGGTTCTACTGGCAGAATCTGAACATGAACTACAAGAATTACTGGATGTTGTAGTCAGGAGTAGTGAAAATATGGGACTGGAACTGAATATATCTAAAACAGAATGTATGGCGGTATCTAAAAATAATAACCCACCAGCCTGTGTAATAACAAGCAGAGGACAAACAATACAACAAGTTGAATATTTCAAATATTTAGGCTCAAATGTAACATCCAATAGAAAATCAGATTGTGAAATAAAGAAAAGAATAGGTATGGCGAAGAATGCATTCAACCAGCTGCATACAATTATGAAAAACGGGAATATTAACATGAAAACAAAAATCAAAGTCCTGGATTGCTATGTACTGTCTGTGCTGCTATATGGCTGTGAGAGCTCGACCATAAACAAGACCATGGTTAAAAGACTGGAGGCAGCGGAAATGTGGTTTTACAGAAGAATGATGAGGGTGTCATGGGTGGAAAAAAAAGAAATGAAGAAATTTTAGAAATGGCAAACAAAAAAAGATCACTGATAACAAAAATCACCAAACGCCAAATGGAATTTTTAGGACGCATTATCCGCCACCCTGGTTTGGAAGTACTCGCCTTGAGTGGAAAGATGAATGGAAAAAGAATAAGAGGAAGACAAAGAATAACTTATTTGAAAGGGATAAGAACTTGGACAGATGAAGCTGAGAAAGGTGGCGCTGCTTTAGTAGAATTGGCAAGAGATAGATCAGCTTGGCGGAAGATGACCTCCGACGTCTGCTTCAGATATGGAACTACATGATGATGATGATGATGATGATGATGATGATGATGATGATGATGATGATGATGATATATATATATATATATATATATATATATATATATATATATATATATATATATTTCTCCTCATTTTTTCTTCTATCCTCTCCATCCTCAT
>NC_088374.1:4288496-4290996 GCF_034508935.2 Berghia stephanieae
CGAGGAGAGAGACTATAAAAAATAAACATCAAAACAAACAATGGATGAAAGTAGAACTTATAGGAAGAAAAGAAATACCCAAGTACACCAATGAGACAACTCTCAAAATTACATGTATTGGACTGGATGAATTCGTTTGTAAGAAACTGGAAAAATGTAAAAACAAAACGGAATGATTCTATGGTGGTGGTACTGGTGGTGTTGGCAGTGGCAGTGGTGGTAGTGGTGATGGTGGTGGTGTTGGTGTTGGTGGTGTTGGTGGTTGTTGTGGTATTGGTGGTGGTGGTGGTATTGGTGGTGGTGGTGGTATTGGTGGTGGTGGTGGTGGTAGTTGTGATAATGGTGGTGGTGGGGTTGTGGTCATGGTGGTGGTAGTGGTGGTGATGGTGGTGGTGGTAGTGGAGATAAAGGTGGTGTTGGTTGTAGTCGTGGTGATGGTGGCAGTGCTAGTTCTGGTTGTGGTGGTGGTAGTGGTGGTGATAGTGGTGGTGGTGTTAGTGGTGATACTGGTGGTGATGGTGGTGGTGGTGTTGGTGGTTGTGGTGGAGGTGGTGGTGGTGGTGGTGGTGGTGGTTGAGATAATGGTGGTGGTAGTGGTGGTGATTGTGGTGGTAATGGCGGTGATGGTGATGGTAGTGGTGGTGGTGGTGGTGGTATTGGTGGTGGTGGTGGTGGTATTGTTGGTGGTCGTGTTGGTATTGGTGGTGGCGGCGGTGGTATTGGTGGTGGTGGTGGTGGTAGTTGAGATAAATGTTGTGGTGGTGGTGGTGGTAGTTGAGATTAAGGTGGTGGTGGTGGTCGTGGCGGTGGTGATGGTGGTGTTGGTGGTGGGGGTGGTGGTGGTGGTGTATCTGAGTATATCTCTGTGTATAATCCGTTACACGGTTCTTGTCGCTATGTTTGTGCAGGGTGAGTGCAATTGCATGTATGAGTGTATGTGTGAAGGGGTGTATTTTTGTTTGCGTGTAAGTATCTGTGTGTGTGTGTATAAATATGTGCGTCCTTATGTAAGTGTATCTTGGACTTCTATAGGTGTCACTGAAGTGTATGCGCTTGTATTTATGTGATCGTTGAAACTTCGTATGCATGTGAGCACATGAGTAAACGTGATGGTGATGGTGGTGATGTTGGTTGCGGTGATGATGGTAGTGGTCGCATGTTTGCTGTAGTAGTTGTTGTGGTGATGACGGTGGCAGTGGTGGTTGTGGTGGTGTTGGTGGTGGTTGTGATAATGGTTGTGGTGGTGATGAAAATGGTGGTGGTGGTAGTGAAGATAAAGGAGGTGGTGGTGGTGGTGGTTATTTTGATGTTAGTGCTGGTGAATGTGGCAGTGGAGGTACTGTTTGTGGTGGTGGTGGTGGTAACTGGTGGTGGCAGTGGTGATAATGGTGGTGTGATGGTGATGTTGTTGTTGTTCGTCGTTGTGGTAGTCGTGGTGGTAGTGGCAGTTTCAGTGGTGGTAGTGGTATTGGTGATGGTGTCGTTGGTGTTGGTGGTGGCAGTGGTGGTCGTAGTGGTATTGATGGTGGTTGTGGTAATGGTGGTGTTGGGGTTAGTGGTAATAACTGTGATGGTGGTGGTGGTGGTGTTTGTGATAATGGTGGTGGTGGTGGTGGAGTTTGTGGTAATGGTGATGGTGGTGGTGTTTGTGGTAATGGTGGTCGTGGTGGTGTTTGTGGTAATGGTGATCGTGGTGGTGTTTGTGGTAATGGTGGTGGTAGTTGTGTTTGTGGTAATGGTGGTGATAGTTGTGTTGGTGGTGGTTATGGTATTTGTTGAGATAAAGGTGGTGGTGGTGGTGGGGGTGGTGGTGGTGGTGTTGTTGTTGGTGGTGGTGGTTATGGTGGTGGTTGTTGTGGTGGTGGTGGTGGTGGTTGTGGTGGTGGTGGTGGTGGTGGTGATGGTGGTGGTGGTGCTAGTGTTGGTAAGGGTGGTGATTGTGGTGGTAATGGCGGTGATGGTGGTGGTAGTGGTGGTGATGGTGGTGATGGTATTGGTGGTAGTTGTGATAAAGGTTGTGGTGGTGGTGGTGGCGTTGGTGATGGCGATGGTGATGGAGATGGTTGTTGTGTTTGTGGTGATAAGGGGGGTGAGTGTGGTGATAATGACGGGGATGGTGGTGGTGGTGACCGTGGTACTGGTCGTATTGTTGTGGTAGTTAGTAGTTTTGGTGTTGGCGGTGGCAATGTTGGTTTTGGTTGGTGTTGGTGGTGTTGATGATAATGATGGTGTTATTGTTAGTGAAGATAAAGGTAGTGATTGTGATGGTGGTGGTGATTGTGGTGGTGGTGTTGGTGGTGGTAATTGTGATATTAGTGGTCGTGATGGTTGTGGTTGTAATGGTTTTGGTAATTTTGATGTTATTGCTTGTGGTGGTGGCAGTGGAGGTAATGTTTGTGGTTGTGATGCTGATGTTGTTGTTGTTCGTGGTGGTGGTGTTGGTAGTGGTAGTGTGGTGGTTGGTTTAGCAGTGGTGGTGATGTCGGTAGTGGTGGTTGTG
>NC_088374.1:4295996-4298496 GCF_034508935.2 Berghia stephanieae
AAAAACTTCCTTCATTAGCAATTCTTGTTCAAAAAGATCAACTTGTCAATGTGGCTTTCACCGAGACAGCCTCTCTTAGCAGAATGATCCTTTAGCCTTGATCTGAGCCTCACATAGTTTGCACATTGCGTATGATTTATCTTTTCTGTCAAAATAATTCCATGAAAGGGATTTTGTCTGGGACGACATAGTGACAGATGCGTGATTAATTACTCAGCGTCGCAATGTCGTGTGTGTGTGAAAACAATAGCTGGGGGTTGTTTTTATAGTCCCCATCTCGAGTTCTTGGAAGGACGTTCATTAGTTTCGCTTTCCGAGAGAAAGTTGACTTCTTGGAATCAGGTTGATTCCTAACTTATTCCTAGCTATTGGAAAGCCCATAATGTAATCAATAATTTTATTTTGATTACGGATAGTTTTTTAAAACTTAAATATGATTGAATTATATTCTATAAACCAATAAAATAACGTATTAAAGAGAAATTGAAAAATACCCGGGTACCCGCGGATTCTACCCGGGTACCCGAAATATTCTGCAATACCCGGGTACCCCGGTAGGGCCCGGGTACCCGCACAGCCCTAATAATGGATAGTTCTGTAGAATACTCCTCTCAAATCCTGTCACCAGCCTCAATCATCCTGACGTGAAATGCTTTGTAAACGTCTCGATGTCAGAATCATTCTTCAGCAACTTATTATATAATGTTTATTATTGATGTTGTTGTTGTTGTTGTTGTTGTTGTTTGCTTAAGAAGGGTTTTGAGCCCAAAATGTTCTGTCCTTGTTATTTTCTTCTTTTTGAAGCTGTTATTATTATTTTTTTGCTTAATACGATATACAACCCACACATTCTTGCAAGTTTGTATCACTTTGACTTGTGAAATAAATAATCCGCAATTGATTGACTAGTAACAGTGAAATAAATGCCTTCCTGGTCTTTTTTTACTGAAGTGGAGGATGTGGCCACAGTCCGTTTAAATGAGAACAGTGAATATATATTGTCAAGCGGACGTTAATCCCGTTTAGCCGTCTAGACACCTACCAGGAAATGATTATGAGAGAATATAGTTTGTATATTATTCATATTATTTAATTCAAGACACATTATATACGTATCGAGCTGACCTATCATAAAACAGTCAATAAAACTGTTTTTAGAAAGTGAACTTTATCAAAAACCCTTCAAGTAATATGTCTGAGACCTTAAGTTATAAGAAAGCGATCTTTTTGTAGATAATGGGACCATTATCGACAGAATCATATCTTTATTTTGGGTGAAAAAGCAACTTTATGGATCAATTGTAGCCAGATTTTATTTCAAGGGTTAGGCGTCCACTTTCATTATAATCGATTTTTTAAAAATACTCAGATTGGGATCCCAGTTATCCAAAGTCCAATAAAATGTTACTGGTATTGCGTTTATGGTGGTGAAGTGGGGAATGCAGTTGTAGTGATTGTGATGGTGATTGTGGTGTTGATGGTACGGTGGTAGTGGTGGTGAAACTGTTGAAAGTTCGGTGGTAATAATGATGGATGCAAAGTTTACAATCTTTAAACAAATATGAAAATACCACATATTGTGTGAGTTTCCACTTATAATTGTTGTTCTATTTCCTCACCATAATTTACATGAATTCAGCTGCCCAGGCTCAATTTAAAAATCATTAAGAGATTGCACGGAAAACCCTTTTCCGTGTCACAATATAAAACAAAATGATACCATAGATTTGATACTAGAGATTAAAAAGCGTGTTATTCGTTGCTATGTTTGACAATCGTGATATAATAGAATGGTATGAATTCCACCAGAGAATGTTCAAGGAGAAAAAGGAAAGCGAGGGGTTCTTCCATCATCGCGATGCAGCGTTGGTTACGAATTTCGTGTTCGTAAACTGTCGACTGTCAGCATCGGCAGTCGTCACCATTTGGTCATGTTAACATAAGTCATTAGCCTCTTATAAATATTGGTTTTTAAAAACAACACTCATTTGATCATGTTATCATTAGTCATTCGCCTCTTATAAAAATGGATTTTTAAAAACAACACCCATTGGCGTAGTGCAATGAATTGTAACAATTCAAACATAAAGAATACATCCTGAGTTTTATCGCTTACGTTTTGATCCAATAAGTAGCCGGTAATAGTCGTATTATTAGCATTATAACAAAATCCATTTTTACATTACTTTCAAGGGAAGTGATGATGACTATCTATAGAAAATAAAGTGATTAAATTTGAATCAATTATACGTAGACAATACATAATTTTTTTAAATGTCGAAACAACAAGACACAAAAGCAAAAAAATCACAATTTGTCAAATATGGAAGTAATAAATAAAGAGAGAGAGAGAGAGAGAGAGAGAGAGAGAGAGAGAGAGAGGGAGAGAGAGAGAGAGAGAGAGAGAGAGAGAGAGAGAGAGAGAGAGATCCTCTGTGGGGCCTTGAGCAAGTCACATAGCACAATTTGCGGTGCTGCACTGCGGCTGACGCCTGGGTCT
>NC_088374.1:4303496-4314675 GCF_034508935.2 Berghia stephanieae
TCTTGTGTTGAGAGTTCCAACTTGCTTGTATTCTTTATATTTTAAGAATCATGTAACCCTTCGGCAATCGGTGACGTCCCTTCCTTGTGGGTTTGGGGATGCCACGTCTTGAGCAGTACTAGTACTAGCCTGAGGTCCTGGATGGGTATAGACAGGGGCTTTTACCCTGGTGCATTTTGGTTGTAACTTCATGATTTAGCTTTCGGTTGCTGTTTAGATACATGGGGCGCAACTCCACATGTCAGTTTATTTTCAAAGTTTTCTTTCTTCTAGATGAACTGCCTGCCAGGGTTCACGATATTGATCTTCCCGGGTTTGGTATCTGAGTTTTCCTTCTCCTCCACCACCCATTGCCGATTTGTCCGCGACTATCTTATTTAATTCGTAGCTAACCTTTATATCTAATATAATATATATATATATATATATATATATATATATATATATATATATATATATATATATATATATATATATATATATCTTAATCCATAACAAATGGGCTCGACATGTTAAAGCTTGGGAGGTCACATATGGGAATGGCTGAGATTTTAATTATTGAAATAATCCACCTGTTGCTGATTAGATCTTTATTGAAGGATTGCCGGAAAGGGGGTGGGGGAAGGAAGCGTAGATTTAACCCATTGACAAGTTAACTCCGTACTGTGGATGGTCGCGAGAGAATAAAATTAGCCAGAAATATCGTCCTTTACAAATCAATCGATTTGAATTACCCACGTCTTCGCACAAACTTTCAAACCTGGGACTTAAGTAAGTCGTCAAGATTTTCAAGTTCAAAAGTTTTTGGGGGACATCTTAATGGATCGATTTTTTTTTTGTGGCCAATTTTTAGATTTAAATACTTGTCTGTCCTGAGTACGTCAGTTAAGTGCTTTAAAAGTTTGTTACGTCACAATCGAATTGGCTGACTTTTTAATTATGAGTTGTTTTCTTCCAAACGTTTATCTAACTATTTGAATAATCCACCTTTTGCTTGATTAGATCATAATTGAAGGATTGTATGAGGGTGAGGGGAAGATAGATGTATATCAGAATCGATTAATATCCTGACATTTCGTAATGAAGGGGAGGGTAGGGAATGCGCTTCAATCACAAATTACTTTGGCTGAAAAATACTCATTCACACACATACATACACGCACGCGCACACAAACACATACACATGCAGAAGGTTAGGAATACACATACACGAACAATGAACGACGCGTGTTGAAAAGAGACACGCTGGTGGGGAGGGAGGGGGGGGGGGTGTGCATATGTTTATACATAATATATATGATCTGCTATCTAAAACGAGCATACATTCAAGACGAATGAAATGTGAATTATTGAGTTTGTATCAAGGTAAAGTGTTTTTGTAAAATCATTTTTTGTTTGTTTCTATTGTCTGACGATTTTATTTAACTTATTAATTTATAATTCAACCTATTAAACAATTACTCTATAAATTACATCTTTAGATGATTCTATTTTGTATCATTATTATTATTATTATTATTTTATATTATTATTATTTATTATTATTATTATTTTTATTATTATTATTATTATTTATTATTATTATCATCATCATCATCATTATTATTATTATTATTATTATTATTATTATTATTATTATATTATTATTATTATTATTATTATTATTATTATTATTATTATTGTTATTAGATTATTATTATCATTATTTTATTATTATTATTATTATTATATTATTATTATTATTATTATTATTATTATTATTATTATCATTATTATTATTATTATTATTATTATTATTATTATTATTAATTATTATTATTATTATTATTATTGTTATTATTATTATTATTATTAATATTATTATTATTATTATCCTTTTTGTTGTTGTTGTTGCTGTTTGCTTTGTTTTAGAATTGATTTAACTTACACGATTTTTTAATTGCTGGGTGAGGTCCTGACCTCCCGTCAAACCATTCCCCCTTTACTATCCAATAATCAGCCATTTTACTGGCGCTGACCTTAATGTGTTGCCGTAAATCACTTTAAAACAATCAAAACGATTTATTAATTGGAAATACATTATTCATGTGTGAGTTACGATTGCCGATTGCCTAAAAAATAAACCTTTGAACAAGGGGTGGATTGGCGGAGCGGGGGGGGGGGGGGGGGGGGGGGGGGATGGAAGGGTGTGTTCAAAACAAATCAACCAATCAGCTACCAGTGATGTAATGATGGCGGGCGGACGAGAGGGAAAAAAATCCCTATAAAGTGATAAGGGAAGGTGGGAGGTAAGTTTAGTTGCGTGGCGGATTTTTCTGTCAGACCTACTATAAAAATCAGAGGCAAACGATTCACGACGTGTCATATCACATCAATCTTGTCTGAATGGTCAACATGCAGGGATTCAACTTCACGGTGAGTTTTATAGATAGAATGAAGTTGACGTCACTCAACGTTTAAGTTTTTTGCCCCCTTATCTTCCGGTTGGAAAATTTTGTGAGTTTCCCTTCCCCCAGGCGCATACTATCCATTTTTTAAATGTGAGAACATTTTTTTGTTGAAAATAGATTTTTTAAGTTGTTGTTTGAGTTTTTTGGGTTATGTTTATGACTGACGTTTTCGTTCGAGCTGTTTTTGAGTATTTCATTTTTATCTTCGTTTACGGGTCTCCCGCATAAACGGGACATCATTTTTTCCTACCCTTTTTTAAAAGCTCGCGACCCCCCTTTTATTTTTTCTTTTTCGTCCTGACTGTTTCAGAAAATTTGGGAACTTATTCAATTCGTTTTTTTAACTTCAGTTTAAACCCCACCAAAAATGGTGTGTTTTAGTATAATTTTACCGGGGCCCGTTTCCCCCGAGGGCCCTTGGGAAAAAAAATTTTAAACAGGCCAATTATGTCCTTTCCAGATAATATGGAGAACCCCATTTCCCGGTGGGGGATTTTCTTTTTTTTCCCTTTTTTTTAAACCTATTTGAATGGGTTTGGGGGAAATTTCCGTTCAAACCCCTAACTGTTATTTAAACAAAAAATTTCAATTCTGCCCCCCGGATATAAGAACACCCCACCACAATGATGTGTATCCTTAAATGGCGGGTACCCCTGAGGGAATTATTAAGTACTTTTTAAAAATTTTGGCGGGTATAAAATCGGGAATTTAAAGGGAGCTGAGTGCCCTCATTTTGCTCTTTCTATATTTGGTTTTAATTTCACTTTCTTATTTAACCGCCCTTTCTCCAGTCAGTAAATTACCGGGGTTTTGATTTTAATTTTTGATATTTGGGATTTTAAAAGTAAAGCAAGGGAAATGCTATGCAAATAGGTAAAATCCAAAAATTTTCCTTTACAAAATGTGTGTAACCGGAACGTTTAATAAAAACAACGAAATTGACGTCACTCAGCTCTCTGTTATTGTTTTTAGCCAGCCATGTCCAAAAACTAAATTTTTAATAACTAGACTAAAAAAGATTAAGTTTAAATAAAATTTTGTTTTTTGGGGAAAGTTTATGGGGCTGTCGGAAGTTTGGGTTTATTAACAAAGCCCCTTACCATCTGTTGTCTGATCGATATAATTAAATTTTAGAAATGATCTTTTTTAAATTGCTGTCTAAAAAAAAATTTAGCAAAGCAATGCTTGTCCCCAAATTCTATTTCGTATTTTTTATGTTTTGAATCCAGAAGCAGGGAATGATGGGGGACTTGTCTTACAATATCAAATCACATTAAAATGGTCACTCCTTTCCCATGGAGGATGGGGAAACTTTGTCAGGGGACAATTTTAAAACTCACATCCAATGGTCACCCATTTTTAAGGATGTGGCCCATGTCTTGCCCAATTCTACTCACTTTCCCATGGTCACCCTTTTTTAAGGGATGGGGGACATTTCGGGAAAATTATCTACTAAATTCATGGTCAACCCATTTTTTGGGGGAGTGGACAGGTCATGACAATATCTACTCACATTCATGGTCAGTCCTTTTAAAAAAGATGTGGAAATGTTTTGCCCAATATCTTTCACATTCATGGTCGGGTCCATTCATGGGGGGGTTTGTGGACATGTCATGAAAATATCAAAACTCACATTCATTGTCTCTTTTTTTAAAGGATGTGGCCCTTGTCTTGACAATATCTACCAAAATTCTGGTCAATCCTTTCATGGAGGATGGGCAGTCATGACAATATTTTAATAAAATTTCATGGTCACTCCATTTTTTAAGGATGGGGACAGTTTTTGGAAAAATTACCCTACCCCACTTTCCCGGGGTCAGTCCATTTTTTTAAAGGTTGTGGCAGTTTGGGAAATATTAAAAAAATTTTCAGGGTAAATCCATTATGGAGGATGTGGACTTTGTCAGGGAAAAATATCTACTCACATTCATGGCCCTCCATTTTTTTAAGGATGTGGCATTTTTGACAAATCTACTAAATTCAGGGGTCAACCCCATTCGGGGGGATGTGGACATGTCATGAAAAATCTACTCACATTCATGGTCACCCATTTCAAAGGATGGGGGGAATTTCTTGAAAAATTTTCTACTCCATTCATGGTCACTCCTTTTTTTAAAGGGATTTACTGTACTTTGGGTTCATGCTTCTTTGATTATTTTTTTCACCCCCTTTTTTTTTGGTTTTTATTCAGGGGGAAAATTTTTACCGAAATTTCAAAAATACCTTCCCTTCTAAAAATCTATTTTTAAATTTTAATTTTATTTACCTATTTATTGGGGGTATTTTGCATCAATGTAAAAAAAGATTAGACATATTATATTTTTTTGGGAATTTTCTTTTTGTCTATTAGCCATGTTTGAATCATTTTAATTAATTTTGTTCTCACGCTTGTTGTCAAAAACTTTTTTTAGATCAGTGTGTGTGTGTGTGTGGGTGTGTGTGTGTGCACGCGCAAACGTCTGTGTATTTGTGTGCGGGGGTGGTTATGTATGAAAGGGGTGTATAGGTGAACTTTGTGTTTTTGTTGTCTTTAAAATCGAAAAAGTCTTACTTGACACACATGTGAGACAAATTTTATATTAATTTATATGCAAATTCGTATTTATCTCGACTTGTAATGTTGGGGTATATTTGTGATATTAGATATTGATTGGTAATCAATGAAGATCATATTTACAAACGTTGGGGTTGCCATCATGGTTTTTTATTTTTACTTCTCTGTTCTTGTTATTGTTACTATTTTTATTTTGATAACGAAGGTGGAAGTGGTGGTGATGTTTAAAAGTAACCCGGGGGTGGTGGGGGATAAACGATACACTACTACACACTAATACTTACTATATTAAACTACTACTATAATACTACTTTTACTATACTTACTAAAATAATTTCTACTACTACACTACTATACTATACTACTAAGACTACTTCTACTTAAAAAAATTTTATCTACTACTCTAATACTACTTCTACTATATAAATTTCTTTCTACTTCTACTTCTACTCCCACTACGACTACTTCTACTACTACTATTTACTTTCTATACTATAAAACTACAATATACTATACTACTAAATACTCTTATAATTATAATAATTTAAAAATAATTAAAAATTTAAAATTAAAAAATTTAAAAATAATTTTAAAAATTAAAAATATTAACAATAAATAAAAATTAAAAATTTAAAATTTAAAAATAATAATAATTTAAAAATAATATTAATAAATAATAATTTAAATAATAATTTTAATTTATAATAATAATAATTAAAAATAAAAAATAAAATATTTTAAAAATTTTTTTAAAATAATAATTTAAAAATAATTAAAATTTAAAAATTTTTTTAATAATAACCCAAAAATAATAATATTAATTTTTAAAAATAATAATTTTTAAAAATTTTTAATTTAAAAATTTAAAAATAATAATAAAATTTAAAAAAAATAATTAAAATTTAAAAATAAAAATAATAATAATAATAATAATAATAATAAAATAAAATTTAATAATATTTAAAAATAATAATAATATTAAAAAAATAATAATTTTAATAATAAAAATTTAAAAATAAAATAATAAAAATTTTAAAATAATAAAAATAATAAAAATAATAATAAAAATTTAAAAATAATAATAATATAATAATAAAAAATAATAATAATTTTAATAGTAATAATGATAGTAATAATAATAATAATAATAATAATAATAATAATAATAATAATAATTTAATAATAATGTGATGATGAGGATGATGATGATGTTGATGATGATGATGATGATGATGATGATGATGATGATGATGATGATGATGATGATAATGATGATAATGATAATAATAATTAATAATAATAATAATAAAATTTAATAATAATAATAATAATAATAATAATACTAAAAAATAATAATAATAATAATAATAATAAAAATAATAATAATAATAATAAAATAAAATTTTAATAATAATAATATGAATAATAATATGAATAATAATAATAATAATATGAATAATAATACTAATATGAATAATAATAATATGAATAATAATATGAATTCACGAGTGATCTTCTTTATTGGTGGTAGTTTTGGTCTTATAACTTTAAGGGCCCGATTCGCGCTATATCGTGAATTAAATTGGACTCAAGCTGTCTATTGAAGGGATCCAATTGATGTTGATATTGTTGTTAATTCTCTGCCGGATTAACTATAAGGGTAGTATTTGATAATAGGTATCTTATTAGCTTCACGTGATCTTTGTCCAAGAAAGAGTCAAGGATTGATAACAGTTTGGTTCTGCATATAGTGTCGAAAGCTGAACTCATATCGATTGCAAGTATGGTAAAGTCTTCCTTATATTTCTCATTCCTGGCTTTCAGCCATTGATAGGCCAATACTGTCTCTACAGTGCTTCTTTCTCTTCTAAACCCCTTTGTGAAGGTGAAAGTTATTCCTCTACCTTTTCTCTAATTCTGTTGAGCGTGATTGTGCTTAAAAACTTCTCTTATCGCGGAAAATAAACGATTGGTCGTAAATTTTCTAAAGGGCATTTCTTTTTATTTCGGTTGTTTAGCAGAATGACTTTTCTACTTCCAAGATTGAGAACGTGTTTTGTCTTAAATATCCTATTATACATATCAGCTAGTATTTGCATGACGTCGTCGTCAAGACATTTTTGTTCTTCTGCTCTAACACCATCTAGGCCTGTCGATCTTTTGTTATTGAGCTTTTGAATGTCTTCACTTATTTCTTGGGGTGTTATAGGTGGTTGAATTGAATGGTTCCACTTCTTGATTGCCATTGTATTTCTCAGTGCAGTACACGCTTATAATGTTTATAATTACTTTATCATTACACAGTGGCGTGGGGCCATTGGATCGAATGGTGCCAGGCACCATACCGATCTTTTAAAAATCATTAACAGCATAATTTAATTTAAAATTTAAAAAAAATTTTAACTTCCACTGTCTTTCACCAACTGGCCAATTTACCCTACTGCCTTTTTTTGTCTCCGCTCTATTCAAGATTCCGTTCACGCACTGCGCCGATCGTGTGTTGGTGACATCACTGCGCGAATTAGTGACTGAATCAACACCGTGGTGCAAAACAATCCGCTCCAGTTAAAACTCTATCCATTAGTATCGCTACAGCTGACTGAGCGAGAAACTGGGTCGAAATTATATACTTCTTCAAATAGCGGAAAACCCCTCGACTTGTGCCAGGATTGAGAGCTCCACAGTTGGACTGGAGGGATGCCCCAAGTTGCACCATTTACGTCATAATTAGGGTAACTTCGGCCATCCAAAAATTTACATTAACTGTGAACAACACTGATCATTGTCAAGTTTTTTTGTAAGTAGCAAATAAAAACAACATAAAACTTTAAAATATGACATAACAACCCCCCCCCCCCCCAACTTTTTCACGATTATTGAATAAAGTAATCCTTTGCAACGAAGCATTGTGGACGAATTTACCAACATTTTTCTTACTTGTAGTGCCGAGTTGGTTACGTGTGTGTGAGTGTTTGTGTGTGCGTGTGTGTGTTAGTGCGTGTGTATTTGTGTCAGTCAGAGAAATAAAGCGAATATTGTCAACAGTTATACTTTGGTGTGTATTTTGATTTCTTAAGCAGTACTTAAGTGGAGTGATTTTTTCTTTGTGATGCTTTAAGATCTGTGCAATCATTAATCGTATTCCACTGATTTCCAATTATTTGAGATATGCTTTGAAATTGTGTTTTGTTTTAAAAAATGAATTGCAATGAATTAAGTTGACTCTTTGCTTCACCGACTGTTTGGGAGATTGAACTAGATGACAAATTAGAAATAAAAGACTAGTTCCTCACCAACCAAACTGATTTTGAATTAAACACAGGTGTGGAAATCTCGAAAACGCTCTTTTTCACTGACATGGTATGACAGACATGAATGGCTCATAGTTAGTTTAGAAAAAACAACAACGTTTCTTTTGTTTTTATTGTTTACTTTTTACAGATACAACAAAAAATGAACAAATCATAGAAATCTGTAGGCTGTATTGAACTTAACCACTTTCCCTCGTATTTCTGGACCTCCTTAAACGTTGTTTTAGCACCCTTAAAAGAGTGAAAAAAAATTTTTTGCAAAATTCAATGAAACAGGAGGGGTTAAATTCGTTAATGATTCCCGTCAATTCACAAAGCTGAAATAGTTTCCCTTCCAGATTTCAATAAAAAAATTATAAAAAGATTTGCAGATTTTCTTTACAGTACAAAAAGTAAGTTATTTCTGTCATAGGTTTCTTTTCTCTTTTGATTTACATTTATACAAATTGATTGATTATCTACCAAATCCAATCCTTCAAATGGTGGACAAAGAATAATTGCAAAGACCTTTCACCCGGACTTGTATCCGTGTTGTGGCTTGTTGCTTTCATGAAATTTTTTTTTGTGAGTTTTGTCCACTCGTAAAAAACCATCGCCCCCTCCCCAAACCTTCCAAAAAAGAGAGTTTTTAACATGTCCTTTCCTCTTAATCGGGGTTCACGTTTTATAATTTTTTTTTTATTCTAATCAGGGGCCCCCACCATGTGCCGTCAATACGCCACGCCGCTGTCATTACAAAAGGTCTTATCACATTTATCTTGTTGTATTCACCCTTTGAACATTTTCATACTGTCACTCGTACTATTTATTTTTGTCACAATCTCATCTATTTTCTCTTTGTGATTCATTGATTGAGATTTAATTTTATGCATGACTTCATTTTTCTCTCTTCATTTCTTCTTCGCATCCGTATTTGGCAGCTGTTGATGTCAAGTCTCAGTTGTTTTTTGCTGCTGTGATATGGTTCATTAGGTAGTAATCTTGTGTTTGTGCACTACTTCTCTCATGCAGTGTTGTTTCCCTGTATCAGAACGTTTTGGACAAGATGTTTTTTGAAATTCAGCCTTGTTAGAGGAACCCTTTTTCTTTAACGAAAGATTTGAAGCGAGTTTGTTTTTGAAATTTTCTTTGATAGGTATCATTAGACTTCTGAAGTCTTTGATCGAAATAATTTTTTTTTTTGTAATACTTATGACTTGGTTAGTTTAAATTTTCTGTTGGTCTAAATTTGAAACTAAGAGTTTATAGTCTCTGGATGTCTTCATTCCTGCATATTGTCCTGAATCATTGGGAATTCGTTTGTAATGGTCCAAATTAGGATAAGTCTATCTGATTGTCTTATTGATAATTTGTCACAGAATTTTTTACGTTCCATGCCATGTAGAAAAATGTGGGAAAGGTGTTTAAAGGCACTATTACTATGAATAATTTATGGCCGCAGCAATAATCAATAAGTTACTGCCTATTTTCATTACGCATTCCTTTGGAATAAGCACCACGGCATGTTTCGTTGTTCGTCTTTCTAGTTTCTATTTAGGCATTGAAATCACCCTTGATTACGATGTTGCCATTTACATGGTCTCGGATTATCTTAGCCTTGTCTTTGGTCTCTTGTATGATTATTGCGCAAAATTTGTGTAAGTAAATAGATCCTCAATTAGATTTTAAAAATTAAATTTTGAGGAAATTTCCGCCGGGCATAAATGATGTGATGTTCTTTCTAATTGTAAAACGTAAACAATAGTCGAAAACTACTTCCGTAGTCAAGAGACTTCAATTGATGTTACTTAATTTTATTTAAATTTTCGGGTAATGGTTGTTGAAGAGACTCCGATAAAATGGTCATACATTGTCAAAATTCACACAGAACCTTATCAATCCCCTTTTTAGTTTTATTAGTAAACGTATTTAATGAACAAATACATTAGTAAATAATCGGAATCCTTGGGAGATTCACACAAATTCTTTTGTAGGGTATTTTATCGTCACGGGGTCGAACGAAAATTGAATCACGGAAAGTAATAGTGGGTAGTGAGTAGTAGTAGTTGGAGTAGTAGTAGTAGTAGAAATAGTAGTAGTAGTAGTAATAGCAGCATAGTATTACTCTAGATAAATAATATTACCTTATTATTTTTATTTTTATTATTATTATTTATTATTTATTATTATTATTTTATTTTTTATTATTATTATTATTATTAAATTTTTATTATTATTTTTTATTATTTATTATTATTATTTTATTATTATTTTTATTATTATTATTTTATTATTATTATTTTTTTATTTTTATTTGACTGTCCAATTCCCTTGCTTTTTTATGGCACAGACATGACCTAAAAGTGAATCAGGCGCCATTAAACCATAAAAAAAGACTAATGATTTTATTTTTCTTATTTTTATTTCAAAATGATGGTTTTTGTTTATCTCTGCATTCTTGGGGAAAAACAACTCCTGTCCCGTCGTGGAAGAAGAGATAAAATTTTTGTTTGTAAACCCCTCTGTAAGTCCTTGTTTCAAGCATTACAAAAGTAAAAGAAGAAATACCCAGGCATTTATATAGGCAATCACTACTATATTTAACTATTATATTTTACTAAAGCGGTTTACATAATAATAATAATAATAATAATTTTAATAATAATAATTTAAAAATAAAAATTAAAAATAATAATAATAATAATAAAAATAATAATAATAATAAAAATAATAATAATAATAATAATAATAATAATAATAAAATAAAAATTATTTTATTATTATTATTTTATTTTATTATTATTTTTTTTTTATTTTAGATTATATTAGTTAGTTTATTGTCATTATTTTATGTATTAAATTTTTAAAATTTTTTTAATATTTTT
>NC_088374.1:4317275-4342275 GCF_034508935.2 Berghia stephanieae
TTATTATTATTATTATTACTATTATAATAATTATTTCTAGTAGTAGTAGTAGTAGTAGTAGTAGTAGTAGTAGTAGTAGTAGTAGTAGTAGTAGTAGTAGTAGTAGTAGTAGTAGTAGTATTAGTAGTAGTAGTAAAATCACGATCCATACGCATCTTGTATCTTAAATCAGTCTGAACATGCCACCTGTTTGTTTGTATTGGAGTGTATCTTTTGTCCTGTGATACGCCCCCTCTCATGACGGTGATATTACAGAAGATATCCGTCATGAGGAAAGCCTTGACGATTATACATGTACGAGTGGTTTGTTATTGGCATAAAAGATATCACCACAATTGCACTTATCAGATAAAACAAACATGGCCGAGTCATGACAAAATCAACATGATAAGGTGGCTTTTAAATCATATTAAGTCAGATCAGATTGGAAATGAGTTTTAGATAAACGTGCTCAAAGTGCTTTACCACAAGCCCCAAGCCAATGGAAGAACGCAGGACGAGACAAGACACTTGTTGCGCGAGATTACAATTTTATTCGTTGGTGACTGAGGGTTGTTATCGGCTAGATACTACTGTTACATGAGTAGGTGAGAAAATAGAAGCAAAGAGACTTTTTAAGTACCCGAATTTGTACCTCACAGAGCGGGACTTAAACTCAGGACCTTCCTATCCGAAAGGAATAACTCAGGCGTCAGCCGCAGTGCAGCGCCTCAAATTGAGCTAGCTTTTTCAAGGCATATAGCTCAGTTTGTAATCGAACTCGGTACAGCCGAGCCACGCTGTCCCATGGTAGTGGTAGTGCAAGTGGGTAAAGAGGTGGTGTGGTGGTTGTTGTAGGGGTGTCGGTGGTAGTTATGATGATTCTGGTAGTGATGGTGGTGGTGGTGGTGTTGAAAGTGTTGAAAGTGGTGGGAGTGATAGTATGTATTGTTTATTAGTATTGATGATGGCGATGTTGGTGATGATGATGATGGTGGTGGTGATGTTAGTGATGATAATCTTGATGGTTGTGGTGATGATGATTGTGGTGTGGTTGTGTTGGTGTTAGTCGGAGTCATAATGGTGGTGGTGGTGATGATTGTAGTGATGGTGGAGATGCTGGCGATGGTGATGATGGTGTTGGTGACGTTGGTAGGATGGTGGTGGTGGTAGCAGTGGTGGTAGTTATGGTAGTACTGGTGTAGGTGGTGATGGTGGCAGGGTGTTGGTGGTAGGGGTTATGGTGGCGGTGGTACTGGTAGTAGTGGTGATGCTGGTGTTGCTTTTATGGTGGTGAAGTGGGGAATGAGGTTGCAGTGATTGCGATGGTGGTTGTGGTGGTGATGGTAGCGGTGGTAGTGGTGGTGCAACTGTTGAAAGTATTGTGGTAATAATGATGGGGCTGATATAATGCAAAATTTATAATCCTTAGACAAATGAATGCGGAAAAACCACATATACATGTTTGGCTGATAATTTTTGTCTTATTTCCTCAACATATGTTGCATGAATTCAGCAGCCCAGGAACATTTAATAATCATTGAGAGATTGCTTGGCAAAACATTTTCCCTGCCACAATATACAACAAAATGATTCCATAGATTTGGAACTAGAGATTAGAAGCGTGTCATTCGTTGCTATGTCTGACAATCGTGATAGAATAGAAATGTATGAATTACACCAGAGAATGTTCAAGGAGAGAAAGAAAGCGAGGGTTTCTTTCATCATCGCGACGCCGCGTTGGTTACGAATTTCGTGTCCGTAAACTGTCGACTGTCAGCAATGGCAGTCGTCACCATTTGTGACCCGTCACCTCAAAACGGTATTAAGTCGGGATGTCTAAGATGCTGAAAATTGAATTTATAGCAAGACATAAGGGGCGGTTTGGGTCTTTTCCAAAAAAATTTAATTACCAATATTGGGCGGTTTTAATCATTCTGTATCGTCATTATAGGTTAAAAAACAACATTTATGGTGAAAAATTTTAATTATCTGTGTTGATACCCATTTTGCAACCTAATTTGGGGGTCTGACATAAAAAAATATAACAATATTGTGGCAAACGTTCCACAAAAACTAATGAAGGAATGACCTCCATATTCTTCCCTCTTGTCAACATTGTACTATAGTGTGTCACCATAGAGAGATTTTACGGCTTTAGCTTATGGAATTTTAATAAGAACATTACAAAGTTGAGAATCAAAATGTTATGACAAAATTGACGTTAAAAATTCAGAATTAGGATTATAATTCAAAATTCACATATCTTATCAAAAAATCTCTCTATGGTGACACAATAAATTATCTCTGTGATAACTGTGGAAATTTTCAGACAATTTCATTGAATAGATTCAGAGAAACGTTTGACACAGTATCCCATACCCTTAGAAATATGACATTTTGAGAAAATAGCAAAATAGCTTCCCGTTTTTCACACTTTTCTTACTATCTGTACCATTTTCGACTGTGTTTTTTTGCCTTTATAGTCTACTTTAAGAATTTGGACTTCAATTATATTATTTCTAGGGTAATAAAATATTAATTTCCACCAAAATCTCAAAATCAATTTTTCGAAGGATTTTCCTTAAAATTAGACCCAAACCGCCCCATAATAGACTTGAGTTGAGTTTATAAACTTGATTGAAGAGAATTGATATCATAATTCAGGTTGCTGAATACCAGTCATTCATAAGATTGACCAGTTTACCTATCATCTGACTTTTTAGCAGCTGGTTCATTCCGACATAATACCGCTTTGAGACGTTGGGTCACATATGGTCTTGTTATCATTAGTCATTAGCCTCTTATCAAAATGAATTTTAAAAAACACCCATTGGTGTAGTGCAATAAATTGTAATAGTTCAAACATAGAACAAACGTCCTAAGTTTTATCACTTACGTTTTGATACGATAAGTTTGGTAATAGTCGTATTATTAGCATTATAACAAATCTATTCTTACATTACTTTGAAGGGAAGTGACGATGCATATCGAGATTTTAAAAAAGTGATTACATTTGACTGAATTATAAGTAGACAACACACAATTATAAAAAATGTCGAAACAACAAGACACAAAAGCAAAAACTCATAATTAGTCAAATATGGAAATAATATATAAAGAGGGTGTTGGATGTGGAGGTAAGAAGTGGAGTGACAGAAGAGAGAGAGAGAGAGAGAGAGAGAGAGAGAGAGAGAGAGAGAGAGAGAGAGAGAGAGAGAGAGAGAGAGAGAGAGAGAGAGAGAGAGAGAGAGAGAGATCCTCTGTGTGGCAAGTCACATCGCTCAATTTGCAGTTTTGCACTGCGGCTGACGCCTGGGTTTTTCCAGTCTTCCCATGAAAAAGAACATAGAAAAAAATGCCCCTGTGGGATGAATAAAGGGATTTTTTTAGATTTCGTAAATTGTGTTTTTATTCTTACATATTAATTACCCAATCTTCAACTTCTAGTGATTTATACTTCCACCACTCTAGGACCGACCACTTATTATCTTTCTCTCTCTCTATCTCTCTCTGTATCCTTCTCTCTCTCTCTCTCTCTCTCTCTCTCTTTCTTTCTTTGTCCGTTCATAATTACATACCACTCCCCTAACCCCATCCCCTTCATTACTACTTTATAGTATCAACCTATATCATTTATTAACAGTACATTGCTGTCTATCTCTTTCTCTCTCTCTTTCTCTCTCTCTATACATCTATCTATCTATATCTATCTCTAAATCTATCTCTATGCCTTCCGTTCCTTCATTCTCTTTTGCTCCTGGAACTCCTGACATACAAAGTAATGTTTACAATGTTTTTGATAAGATCATCAGTGGAGTACGAACTCAAATCAAAGTAATGAAAATTGGTAAAATCTTATAGACCCCAATTTAATGTTTACCGGCACGAAATAGGAAAGCACACAAGGTTTTACCATTGTGAAACGCGAAGCAACGTTGTGACGGAGATAACAACTCTCGTTTCTTTTCCCATCTGTATAGCGTCTCTGATGACATGACCTCAGTAAAGCATTTCGTTACGTTCTGTAAACAAAGTTAAGAGGATTATCACTATTTCTCTATCACTCTCTCAATCGCTCTCTCTCTCTCTCTATCTCTCTCTATCTCTCTATCTCTCTCTATCTCTCTCTCTCACTCTCTATCTCTCTCCCACATTTTTTATCTCTCTTTCTTTTTCCCTCTCATGTATTTCCCTTTCTCGTTTATTTGTCCTTCTCTATCTCTTTCTGCTTTCTCTCATTCTACCTCTCTTGTATCTCTCTCTCTCTCTCTCTCTCTCTTTTTTTTCCCTCTCTCTCTCCCTCTCTCTCTCTCTCTCTCTCTCTCTCTCTCTCTCTCTTCTACTTCCGTTTCTTTCTCTATCCCTTATTTTCCCTCTCTCTTTCATTCTGTCTCTCTTACTTTTTCACTCTAGCTCTCTTTCTTTTCTCTTTCTCTCATCTCTTTCTCTCGCTAACTTTCTATATCTCTCTCTTTCTCTTTTTCTTTATCTGTTTTTTTTTTTGCGTCTCTTTCTGTATGAATTCAGTCTCTCTCATTTTCTCTGTATTTCTCTGTCTTTTTATCTCTCTTAAGTCACTCTCTTTCATTCTTTTTATCTTTAATTCTCCCTCTGTCACGCTGTCACTCTCTGTCTATGACTTATATTTTATATCTTTCTTTCTTTCTCTCTCTCCGTCTCTTTTACTCTCTCTCTTTCTCTCTCTCTCTCTCATCTCTCCCTCTCTATCTCTATCACTCTTTTTCTCTCTCTCTCTCTCTCTCTCTCTCTCTCTCTCTCTCTCTCTCTCTCTCTCTCTCTCTTTCTGTATCTCTCTATTTTATTTTCTCCTCTTCTCCATTTTTTTTTCTTTTCCATACCCCTTCGTAACTATAAATCTATCAACCCATCGACCTATATATCTCTCTTTATATATTTATCTATCTCTCTATCTTTCGATCTATCTGTCTATGTGTCCATATATCTCTATCTATATGTTACTTAAACTATATACATATATTTGCGTGTGTGTGTGTGTGTGTGTGTGTGTGTCTTTTTGTCTACCTATGCCACATGTTTCCATTCTTGCTCATTTCATCCATCGTCTCATTATCTCACTATCTATCTTTCTCCTACCCCGCCCCCCCCCCCCATGTCATTCTTTCTCTCAACTCCCTCTCTCTCTCTCTCGCTCTCTCTCTCTCTCTGTTTCTCTCTCTCTCTCTCTCTCTCTCTCTCTCTCTCTCTCTCTCTCTCTCTCTCTCTCTCTCTCTCTCTATATATATATATATATATATATATATATATATATATATATATATATATATATATATATATATATATATTATTTAAAATATTTACCACAATGTTTGAGACACTGTGGTAAATATTTTAAATAATAATAATTCGCTCCATTACTGCATGTCTAGCACTTTTCGTACCATATTTGTATCAAACACGATTCAATATATATATATATATATATATATATATATATATATATATATATATATATATATATATATATATATATACAGGTTGGCGAAGTGGCTGAGTAGTTAAGGCTTTGCACCGGGACCCGGAAGTTACCGGGGTCGCACGCCGCTTCAGGCACTTTCGTTTTCTTTCCTTGTGCAAGTTTATTAATCCCCAATTGTCTCACTTGAACAACATGGATGATTCGTGTTGACAGCAGACATCTTGTTTGATGAGTTATCTATATTCCTTCGTGGAATGCCTAGGCGACGGTATCGTGTATAATGTCTTGGCGGAAAGGCATATTGTATATACATATAATGCTATCTAAACCATGCCGTCTATAAGCACGTTTCGATTTCAAGCGCGATAAATGGCTCTTACCGTAGTTTCTCTATACGATCTACAATCGATTAAGCACGATAACTTCGTTCCAGGCAGGCTTCATTACAACACCGTATCTGATTCTGGGTGTTAATTCTTATTGTTATCCACTAACATAAATGGTGGACAGTGATATTGTCCAGCATACGTTAATAGGGAAGAGAACGGATGGAAGGTCCTGGGCTCAAGCCTCGCTCGGCGCCGAGTTGAGCTCTTGGAAAAGGCTCTTTACTCACTTTCTCTCACCGTACTCAGGTGTAAAATGAGTACCTGGCAGATGCAGAGTATTCTCCGTCCGAAAAAAAATGTAATATCGCCTAACAGGCGTCATGTCCCGTCCTACATGTTAAACGTTTCTGTTGGCCAGAGACCCCTTTAAATGCTAGATAAAAGTTCAATTAAATTTAATTTAATTAATAGAGATAGACGTGTAGGGGATGACGAGATGGAGCTAGCGACCAAAAATTCTTCTTCCTTGGAGCTGTCTCAAAGCTTGAATACTAATGATGTTTTAATGGAATCAACTAGTCTCTCATCTCAAACTAAATTCGAGGCATTTACAAGGACTGTGCCGCAGAGAATCTTTTCACATCGCAAGCAAAGCTCAATAACTGAATTCTTTTCTCCGAAATAAAACATATTCAACACCCGAATTACTCCTATTTTTGTTCAAATTGAGTGTGAATATTGTTCATTTTGACCATCCTGAATCATGAATAGAAAAACGAAATTACAGAAAACAAAACAAAACAAAAACAAATATATAACCAGGGCGGTTGGTAAGAGTGGGCATCCTGGGCACAGCCCAACATGTTATTTTCAAGTTTCCAGATGATTTACCACATCAGAAGAACACTGAATTTACTCAAGTGAAATTTAGCTGAACAAACTTTAACTTGATGGAAGGCAGATGGCAGTAAATTTAGCAGGAGCTTGTCCTGCTCTGTACATTGTAGAGTGCGCGATTATTCACGATACATCTGAAACATAGAAATTAACCTTAGCACAGTTTCAGATGTATCGTGAATAATCGCGCACTCCACAATGTACAGACCAGGACAGCCTCCTGCGAATTTTACCGCCATCTGCCTTCCATCTATCAAACGGCCACACTGTCGTCATCGTCTTGGCGTTACGACATTTTGTCTAGCCGCTGTCTAGCTTGGGACAAATGCAAACAGTTCCATTCAGCCCACCTTACACTCGGTACCTATAAATCTTGGCCATCTAGTTTGAAATTCGCAATGTCGGTAGAAATAAAGAAATCAGACATCGATGCTGGGGATAGGCTGGATGAGGAAAGTGGATGGAGAACAACAAACCAAGTAACTTCTTGTAATAACATCATGTGGTCTATACCAAACCACAATAGTGGGCAATATGATACTTTTAGATAAAGAATGGTGTCCCAACGGTTGCATATTGCTCCTTCCAATAGCCTCTTGCATTAAGGGGAAGAGAAAGAGGAGGAGGAGAGGAGGATAAATGCTGTCTATCTAGAAATATTGTGTACTTTCATCATCAACATTATCACCATCATTATCATCATCATCATCATCATCATCATCATCATCATCATCATCATCATCATCATCATCATCATCATCATCATCATCATCGTCGTCGTCGTCGTCGTCATCATCATCATCATCATCATCATCATCATCATCATCATCATCATCATCATCATCATCATCTCATCATCATCATCATCATCATCATCATCATCATCATCATCATCGTCATCATCATCATTATCATCATCATCATCATCATCATCATCATCATCATCATCATCATCATCATCATCATCATCATCATCATCATCATCATCATCATCATCATCATCATCATTGTCATGTTCATATCATCATCATCATCATCATCGTCATCATCATCATCATCATCATCATCATCATCATCATCATCGATCATCATCATTCATCATCATCATCATCATCATCATCATCATCATCATCATCATCATCATCATCATCATCATCATCATCATCATCATCATCATCATCATCATCATCATCATCATCATCATCATCATCATCATCATCATCATCATCATCACATCATCCATCATCATCATCCATCATCATCATCATCATCATCATCATCATCATCATCATCATCATCATCATCATCATCATCATCATCATCATCATCATCATCATCATCATCATCATCATCATCATCATCATCATCATCATCATCATCATCATCATCATCATCATCATATCATCATCATCATCATCATCATCATCATCATCATCATCATCATTCATCATCATCATCATCATCATCATCATCATCACTCATCATCATCCATCACATCATTCATACTCACACACCACAAACCAACATAACTACTCCCACTAACAATTGGTTTTCGTAAACTAAATGTAAGCATTGGAATGATAATGACGAGGACACAAGAGTTTATTTATTTTACAGGCGCCATCTCTCTACACGTCGAGAAATATAACCTTAATCTCCCAAAAGTTAATGCGGGAGGGAAGTATCTATTGTCAATTATCAAATATAAACATTAGAGGAGATAAATTGTTAGAGGTGGATGTAATTCGGAACGTTTGGCATTTTGATTACCGAGGGAGAATTGCATGCCAGAATATTTTTCTTTCCTGCTCCGACACGATATCTCAACACCAAGTGATTCAAAATTTCATACCTTACCCCATTATACATATATTTCTTTCCGGCTGTGCAAAACTCGCTGGTGAGTATTTTCTATTTCCCTCTATTTCCCCCCTTTTATTTCTTTTTGCCCGACCACCTACAAAGGGCTAGAACCGCCATTGATGCCAATAAGTAATGGGGCACCATTGCATGCTGTTGTACAATCACAACTAACAAAGGGAAATAACTCATGAGATATAAGTCATAGAAATCTTTGGTTTATGTATATTTTGACTTAAACACGCGTCGGCATTTAGCACGCCTAAGCCCCGTCTCGATGACTGTGCTTTGAGGCGGCATATGATATAGCCGTGGAAAGATTGTGATTTTCCTTATGTGAACCTCCAACTAATTGCAACCTAAATATTTTTTGTGTCAGATTGTAGAATGTAATTCACTGATTGAAATGAGCCATTGTTTACTATTATAGAAGGGTACTGACAGAATTACATATTATTATTTTATCATCAAAACTGAAAATAAAGACTTTGAATTTCCGCCGATTTATTGCGAAACATGTGGATGAGTTTTTAGTGTTTTTTTAGAAGGTAGATTTGTCAATTTTTCATGTTTTTGATTGGCTACATGTATTTTTTTGGCAATCTCGCAGGCCCGTTAACGGATACTACCAAGTCTTATATGAAAGTAAAATTAAAGTATGGAAACCCGTTGGCGTCATGTTTTACAGATTGAAGAACACGCTGCGTTATCGGCGACCTATGTTGCGATGCTTAAAGTGTTAGTATATACTGCTTATCTAAATGTTTTATATGTTTTAGATACATAAAATAAATAATTACGACCATTTTTCTATCGCATATCCAAACATTTACAATATTTAATGGGCTACAGGATTTTTCATTTATCCCATTAACAGACCAAATTGAACCATATTCCTATTTCATGCAGCGCCAATTGCCAAAATCCAAGGACACGTTCACACCTTAGTCAGGTGGGGTAGTGTGTGTTAATTGCCTTACCCAAAGACAGGAAAAGTAGAGAGCGCTGGGGCTGACTGAAGCCACCTTACCAAAGACAGAACGTAGCCACCACGATCAGTGTCACCCATCCGACCACCGATCCTGCTTATGAATGGAAAGGCCTACTCAAGAGCAGTCAGAGCCCATTGTCTTTTAGATTCCTCATTTCACGCTGTTATTGTCAGTGACATTTTCAATCTCAATGTTTAAGTTTTTATTTTTAGTTTTATTTCGTCAACATGTAAATGAATGTGATTGGGGATAGTGAGTGCGTGGTGGGCGGGGGGGGGGGGGCGTCGTCTTTGAAAACATTTTGATAAGCCTAAACAGTCGCATACTCTCGAAAGAACATTCATTATTACCTTTCCATAGATGTATCTACAGTTTGTTTTCAGCATATATTTAATTACAACGCTTATATATTTTTGGTACAAGGGTATTCTATTGGGGGAAATGCCAATTGAAAAGAATATTTGACATACCAAAAATATGACAATCCATACTTTGTAAATACATACGAAACAGAGCGCTTATGAATCGTAAGTAATATCGAAATGGACCTGTGTTGGTTTCCGTCAATGCTCTGCTACAAATTGACTGTCTTAACCCATCTGCGCGGAATACGGAGTGTAATATTCGTCCTTCAGGTTGTATTCTTAAAAAGTTTATAGCCGACCTTCAGTGCTTATGCAAATGAGGTAGGCGCGAAATACGTAAAGGGCAATTGACGGAAAGGCTGTTGTTTATATTTGTCACCGTATTTTTATATGTATTAAATTCAAGGTTATTGCCCTCCCATAAATCGCAATTTTATTACAGTTACCTATATATGTCAAAAAAAAAAGCTTTTGATAGAGTACGCCACGAAGAAATACTAAAACAACTGCACTCCATTGGCGCTGATGAGAAAGACCTCAGATTCATGCAAACATTATACTACACCCAGCAGGCATCTATCAAAATCGGAAACTCTACAGGAAATTCCATTCCTATTAAGAAAGGAGTCCGTCAAGGGTGTGTTGCCTCACCAGATCTGTTTAATCTATACCAAGAAAAAATCATGAGGGGCATAAATAATATGGAGGGAATAAAAGTAGGAGGTCACAATATAAATAATATAAGATACGCAGACGATACGGTACTCATTGCAACATCAGAAATCCAACTTCAAAAGATTGTTGACAAAGTGGTAGTAGATAGTGAAGCCAATGGAATGGAAGTGAATATCACCAAAACAGAATGCATGGTAATACAGAAAAACCCCGAAAACAACAACACCTGCAATATAACGATTCACGGCGAGCAACTTACCAACTAGAAAGTTTTAAATACCTAGGTTCAATAGTGACAACAGATGGAAGATGTAACCGAGACATACGAGCAAGAATAACTCAAGCCAAACAGGCCTTCATGGACCTGGGAAACATTTTGAAAAACAAACAGATGTCGTTCGGGATTAGATTCCGAGTCTTGAAGTGCTACGTGTGGCCAATCTTGTTCTACGGATGCGAAAGCTGGACTACAAATGCAGAAACACAAAAGAACATTGAAGCTTTTGAAATGTGGTGCTTGAGAAGGATGCAGAGAATATCGTATACCGCACACAAAACGAACGAAGAAGTGCTAAAACAAACATACCAACAAAGGAAACTAATGCCCGTAATAGTGGATCGACAACTATCCTTTTTCGGACACATAGTAAGGAAAGATAAGAATGAATACCTGGCAAGTTGTGGAAAAATACCTGGTAAACGCGCCCGGGGGAGACAAAGAAAAACACTCATAGACCAACTGAAGGGCTTCACCAACCTAACAATCCAAGAGCTGTTTGAAAAAGCAAGAGACAGGGAGGAATGGAGAGAGATAATTCATGCAGTATCCGAAGCCTGGACCAGGCATGGAACCTAGAAGAAGAAGAAGATATATGTCAATGCTTACGTGGCTTTTTGTGTTGCTTGTGACAAATGACACCAAAACCAATAAACCTCAATATCGGCAAAACGGTATACATTTACTCCAAGATTTGAGTTCAGATAATAAATCTATGATTTATCTCATAATAAAACATTTTATAAACATTAAACATGAGCTTTAAAGTTTCGTGTCGAGTCTTAGTATTGTGCTTTGTTTGATGACACCAAAGGTCACAAGCAACACCAACTATTTAAGAACTATGAAACTAGAGCGGATATGTAATATACTGCAATTGCGTTTAAAAGTAAATTTTGACTTTATGCTATTAGTCAAATTCCAATCACGTGAGCTAAAACATCACATTTAATTTCTACATGATTTCTAAAAAGGTGATGCGTTGACCTCGTTTTAAGCACATGCCAAACAGCATTCAAATTTCACTTTCAAGTTGTTTATTTCACATTCTGTTGAAGAGAGTATGTTGAGCTATCTCATTTTATCTCTTCTTCATATTATCCATTGATTACAAGCATTAACCCAATGAAAACAGCCCATAATTAAGTAAAAATCAAATTTTCTTAACACTGGTATCAGGCGGGCACCTTTTGACCTTGGCTCATATATATATATATATATATATATATATATATATATATATATTTTATATGTGTGTGTGTGTGTGTGTGTGTGTGTGTGTGTGTGTGTGTGTGTGTGCGTATGTGTATGTGTCCGACATGGGAAAACAATTCAACATGTCCTCTCGCTCGTGTCTTTAAATTGGAGGAGACTGGACACAAAATCGTAGCCAAAATGGCTATAAAGTCAAACTTTTGCCGTTGACGTCAAAGAAAGAGAATTTCTCGGAATATTGAAAAAAATCAACTCTTACGTCAACTCAATATCAAAACACAAATGGAATTCATTGAGATGACGTGTGCTGCTGTTTGATAAAGTGTGTAATTCTTACAATCAACCTGACATTCGTTAAAGTGGTTCTAGGCTGCAACAAGATGTGGACTATAACAAGTAATAAACAAAAATCAATATACCAGCTTGAAAACAAACAAACAAACAAACAACAAACAAAACAAGCCTAAATGCCACACACAGAACGTTTCGGGCTGAAAACCCGTCTTCAGCCAACAACAAAAAAAAATAAAGACATAAATACATGATTAAATTTAGAGATATGTTGTAGGTCTAAATGGATCGTGAGGAAAGTACAGAAATAAAACTTCTGCACACGTCCCTTCAATGAGTAGGCGTGGATGATCTAAAATTAGATTTGGACGCGTTTTCTGGAGTTGACGATCCGTATCGTAAACTCTATCTTCTTTTGTTCGTTCCGTTTGTAGTATTTGCGTATGGCTACATCTCCACACTGGAAGTCTCCAGCCAGACTTTAAATGCGTCACCGCATTTGAGGACAGCCTCGAAATCTCCCGCCAATCTCGTCACAGGGCAGTGCAGGATTATGTCGTCTGCTGTCTCTGGCGTTCCCTCACAGTGGGGACAGTCGGCTGCCTCGCTCAGACCCCGTCGATGCATGTTTACAGCAGTCCTGCCGTGGCCTGTCAGTAGGTTTGAGGCGACCCACTGTTTTCGATTGCCATTCATGAAGCCTGGCATATATTCCGTTGGGTCTTTGAATACCCCACCTCCCTCGGGCATGGTATTCGTCCACTATTCTACATGTGCGGCTATTGTGGTCTAGTTGTATGATAATCGCCTTTGGATCGAAACGTCCTGGGTTCGAGCCTAGAGCTCGGTGGCGCATAGTTGTGTCACTTTACTCACATTCTCTCACCGTACTCAGGTGTAAAATGAGTGCCTGGCCGTTAACAGCATTGTCTTTGTCCGGAAAAAGTGTAATATCGCCTAACAGGCGGCATGTCCCGTCCTACATGTTTAAATGTTTCTGTTGACAAGGGACCCCTTGAAAAGCGCTTTGAGCACATTTAGTGGATATTGCGCTATATAAAGCTCAATTGTTTATTACTTTTTTAAATCCCTCCAGGTTTGCCCAATATGGAAGTCTTTCAGTTTTGAGTTACGATAATAAAGGAAGACTTTTACACGCCTTGGTTTGGAAGTGTCCAGTTGTTCGATAATCTTGTGGTCACCACAAATAGGATTCAATAGTCGTAACGTCACTTTCTTCCTAATGACGCATGGTAAATTAGTAACACTGGCTCTAAACTATGGGAACAATGGCGGAAGCCCTTATAAAATATTTCTCCGACGAGCATAAAAGTGTATCCAGAGGAGAAAAACATTATAAATATGATCTTGTTTTGACTTTTATACATTCTGATCACAAGACATATGAAAGGTTCTAGCTATCTTAAAGAATAAACAGTAATGATTTTCTTTGTTTACAACCAAGATGGCCGACGTTGCCGGGCGGCGTAACATCAGACTACTGAATCCAATTAACTGGTATATTTTTGACCAATATGACATGAAATTCGTAACAAAACTTCACACGTTTTGGGACAAACATAGTTGGTTGTTTATAAAATTGACTTTTTTGTGATTATTGTTATTGTTTTTTATACCGCCAGATGGGTGACTAATTATCACACGGTTTTCTCGATCATATTATAAACGTTTAACTTTGCACATTTTTCTTTGTTGGTTCTATTGATCAAGCGTAGAGCAGTGGGTATTTTACTTAGACACATGCCATCGAAAGTAAAACCTGCTATGTTTACGATTCATTGTTATTATTGTTTAAATTATGACGACTGTCCGAGAGGCGTGGTTATCTGGGTGTCTATTGTAGTGGAACGCACATGTGGGATGAAGGAGGGAGGGAGGGGGGGGGGATAAGGAATTCCAAGTGACCAATACCTACGCATTGAATTGTAATGGGTTTGAGTCTCGTGCGGTGCAAAGTTGCATTCTTATAAAGAGCGTTTTACTCACATTATCTCAGCATACTCGGGTGTAAAATGAGTAAACCTTAATGTTAACAGGATTGTCTCTGTCAGGAACAAAAAATGTAATATCGTCAAACATCATCACCTCATCATCATCTCATCATCATCATCATCATCATCATCATCATCAATCATCATCATCATCACATCATCATCATCATCATCATCATCATCATCATCATCATCATCATCATCATCATCATCATCATCATCATCATCATCATCATCATCATCATCATCATCATCATCATCATCATCATCATCATCATCATCATCATCATCATCATCATCATCATCATCATCATCATCATCATCATCATCATCATCATCACATCATCATCATCATCATCATCATCATCATCATCATCATCATCATCACATCATCATCATCATCATCATCATCATCATCATCATCATCATCATCATCATCATCATCATCATATCATCATCATCATCATCATCATCATCCATCATCATCATCATCATCATCATCATCATCATCATCATTCATCATCATCATCATCATCTCATCATCATCATCATCACATCATCATCATCATCATCATCATCATCATCATCATCATCATCATCATCATCATCATCTTATCATCATCATTCATCAACATCATCATCATCATCATCATCATCATCATCATCATCACCATCATCATCATCATCATCATCATCATCATCATCATCATCATCATCATCATCATCATCATCATCATCATCATCATCATCACCATCATCATCATCATCATCATCATCATCATCATCATCATCATCATCATCATCATCATCATCATCATCATCATTATTATCATCAAGCCACCATCTTGATGATTATTTGTTTTGTTATTATCTATATAACGTTATATGTATATATATATATATATATATATATATATATATATATATATATATATATATATATATATATATATATATATATATATCTTCTTCTTCTTCTTCTTCTTCTTTTTCCATGCCTGATATGAGAGAGAGAGAGAGAGAGAGAGAGAGAGAGAGAGAGAGAGAGAGAGAGAGAGAGAGAGAGAGGGGGGGGAGAGTCAAACTCATTTTTTAAAAATTGTTTTTCTACTAGGACTTCCATATTTCAGCGAAAGAACTTGAGATAGAAATCGATAATGATGATGATGGAGAATTATTATGGAAATTTCCTGTTATTTATAATAATAACATTGTCCACTAATCTCCAACTGAATCAACAAATCCTACAACACACGATAAACTTTGTACAGTTGGAGACAACATTGATTCATTCGAATTTGACAGCGTAAAACGGAATCCTGTGTTGAGATTGTCGTGATTCATTTACTAGTTTTTTTTGTCTTTGTGTTCATCAAAGAAAAGACACAGGAGAGAAGGATTTTACTGGTTTACTTAGTAGTAAATGTGACCCTTCGTCTCAAAACGGTACTAAGTCGGGATTATTAAGATGCTGAAAATTGAATTTGTGACCACAAATATCAGACATAATTTGAGTTTGTTTGCTTTATAGAGGAGTAGGAATATCATATTCCACTCTGCTAAATACCAACGTTTCATATTTTTGTCAAGTTCGACTATAATTTGACTTTTTAGCATCTGGTCCATCCTGACATAATACCGTTTTGAGACGTTTGGTCATAAATCGTGGCCAACGCAATCGCACAAAAGATCTCACATCAAGGAAAATCCACGTACGTGCATCATTTGCTTTAAAACATTCTCTCCACTGTCACATTTTAACGCCCATAAGGGAACTCATGCAGATCAAAAGCATTTTCAAAGGTACATAAGATCACTTACCGATGAATAAAAAGCCCCATTCACGTGTTCGATATGTGCCAAAATATTTTCTGCAAACCGTAACTTAAATGTTCATACAACCAAATTCTACAACAGGAAGTAAGTTTTGAAAACGCTTTAACAGTCGTAAAGTCACTTCCCTCGTAATGACGCACAGTAACTTAGTAACTGGCTCTAAACTATCGGAACAATGGCCGACGCCCTTATGAAATATTTTTCTGACGTAAAAGAAAATGCAGAGGAGAAAAATATTATAAGTATGGTCATGTTTTGACTTTTACACATTCTGATCACAAGACATATGAAAAGTTCTAGCCAGCATGAAGAATAAAAAGTACCGATTTTCTTTGTTTAGAACCACGATGGCCGCTGTTGCTGGGCGATGTGACATCAGACTATTGAATCCATTTGTCAAACATGTAAAGAGACATTATCTGATCTTTCTGGTTTTTTTCAAATACACAACAAAACCCCTTGCGGAGAGAACACTTTCCAAGGCTCAGACAATGGCAATGATGCTAGATACGGTTCAAGTCCAGGAAGACACAGTAAATCACCCACGAAGGAGAACTTATTACGTGGGAAAGGAATTTCAAATTGTTGAAATCTTCTATCCCGTCTCAAAACTCACTGTGATGTGAAGTCATTTGAATGAAGTCCTGTTGAAAAACAATTATTGACAAGACTGAACTAGGAAGTCATTTGAAAATCCATACGAACGCCAAACCTTATAAATGTGGCACTTGTCTGAAATCATTTGGCAACAAATAAAAGTTGCATATTTACATGAGAATTCATAATGGACAGAAGCAATATCACTGTCCGATGTAGCAAAATATGAACCGACAACAAATTCATTTAAAAAGACATTTAAGAACACATACAGGAGAAATACCATTTGAATGTACTATTCGTGAAAAATCATATTTTGTCCATTTCACAGTAAAGTTCCAAATGAAAATTCATTCTGGGGATAAAACATGTGAATGTCCAAAATGCCAAAAAAAAGATGTTTCAGTAAACTAGGCACCTATCAAAACATTTAAAAACTCACACAGGAGAAAGTCCATTTACTTGTCCCATTTGAAATAAAACATATCCCTACAAATCACAATTGAGACTGCATACTAAAGTGCATTCTGGAGAAAAGCAGTATGAATGCACAGCATAGGGATCGTAAGCCATATAAATGGCATTATGCAGCCATAACTGTTTGAAAAGGCATATCATTAGGAGATTCCGCAAAGGAGATAAGATTGTAAATTGTGGAGTCGACCATCCGCAGATAAACATACTCTTCAAAATCATTGAAAACTCATTCCGGGCAAAAACCGTTTGGATATGTGGAAGGAGTTTCCGTAACAAATTTCACCTACAAGTAGAAATCAAGACTGTGTAGGATAACTGTGTGTCACTCATGTTAGAATCAAGACTGGTAAGAGCTATGATCAGTGTGGTCACTTCAATGTTTTAGAAATCAAGACTGTGTTAAGGAGCTATGATCTAGTTGTGGTCACTTCAATGTTTTAGAAATCAAACTGTGTTAAGGAGCTATGATCTAGTTGTGGTCACTTCAATGTTTAGAAATCAAGACTGTGATAAGGAGCTATGATCTAGTTGTGGTCACTTCAATGTTTGAGAAATCAAGACTATGCTAAGGAGCTATGATCTAGTTGTGGTCACTTCAATGTTTAGAAATCAAGACTTGTTAAGGAGCTATGATCTAGTTGTGGTCACTTCAATGTTTTAGAAATCAAGACTGTGTTAAGGAGCTATGATCTAGTTGTGGTCACTTCAATGTTTTAGAAATCAAACTATGTAAGGAGCTATGATCTAGTTGTGGTCACTTCAATGTTTTAGAAATCAAGACTGTGTTAAGGAGCTATGATCTAGCTGTCTCTTAGTTTTTGAGAAATCAAGACTGATAGCTAAGAGCTTTATGAGATCAAGCTTGTAGGTCACTCTTGGTTAGTGTGTGAGAAATGAAGACTGAAATATGATTTGTTCCAGGAAGATTTTTTTATTTCAGAGGACTTTCTGATTTATTTCTCCATGATGTTTTTGCTAAGTAGCCAATCAGAGTACTTTCCTTTGATTATTTGTTGTTTTTTTAAAAATTGGCAGCAGTTTCTAATGGCTCTCACTCTAGTAATTTATGACGATCTATCCAGGCTATAAACTCATGGCCGCAATTGTGGAAGCTTCATCACAACGCACCAATCAAGTAGACGAGAACCGACGTTTCGGCCTTTGTCCTTCCTCAGGTAAACAAGATACAAAAAAGAAATTTGACACAAGCCATGCTTTGACTCGTTTTTATGTGTTCTTCATTTTTTTGTGTAAAAATTCGCTTGAAACAAATTTATCCTTTTTTTAACCAAAAAAAAATGCGAGTGTTTTCGACATGCCCTTATATATGCAGGTCTGGTAACCCAATTCCTCATGGGCTCATTGTTGTCATGGAAATCTCAACAAATGGTACAAAAATATTGTCCATTACAACAATATTAAACTAGGCCCATAAAAGAGTTCGTTTCTCAGACCTGTATATATGTACACATCGACTTTATTGCATCGGGTTATAGCATATTCTTGACATTTTCACCTCAAAAGCTTGAGTTGTGTTGAAAAACAATACAAAAAACTAGATGTTTCTATCACTTGTAGTTTTTAAGCTATTCTAATTCTTTTTGGAGTAGTAATAAAAAAATAACACCTATATATATATATTATTAGTGTGCCTTATATAGCGCAATATCCACTAAATGTGCTCAAAGCGCTTTACATGTGGTCCCTGGTTAACATTAACATTTAATATGTAGGACGGAACATGACGCCTGTTAGGCGATATTACAATTTTTCGGACAAAGGCAACGCTGTTAACGGCTAGATGCTCATTATTTTACACCTGAGTGCGATGAGATAATGTTAGTAAAGAGCCTTTTCCAAGGACTCAACTAAGCGTCGAGCGCGAGACTCGAACCCAGGACCTTCCGATCCGAAAGCGAATGTCATACCACTAGACTACATAGCCGCATATATATGTATATATATATATATATATATATATATATATATATATATATATATATATATATATATATACTCAATAACCCCGAAGGCTCAACGTTTTGGAGAAATGTGGTATAAATAGAAATGAATGTACAAGCAGGTCTTGAAGTAAGGGAAGTAATATTTGTAGACGAATAGTTTTGATGAAACGTGCAACCCACACATCTGACTTGGCCATATTTCATTTTGGATAAAGATGTTTGACTGTTTCTGTTAGAAAATGGTAATCTCGGCCCGGGTTCCATCTCTTTCCAGAGGTCGGATGTCATGGCTTTCCATCCTTCACGGTCCATTGCAGCCTCGTTACAGTCTGCCATGCGCCGTCCTGTAGCTTCCTTGATGCCATCTGTCCAGGATTTCCTTTGTCTTCCTCTGCCTCTCTTTCCTTCAATTCTTCCCTCCATTATCCTTTTTTCGAGACTATCATGTCTTCGCATATGTACAAAATATGACAGCTTTTTGTGATTCACAGTCAAAAGAAGTTCTTTTTGTTTTTGGCCCATTAGGTCGAGGACTTCGATGTTTGTTTTTCTTGCTGTCCAAGGTATTTTTAGTATTCTTCTGTACGTCCACATCTCAAAAGCTTCAATACGTTGTTCTGTCTGTGCGGTTAGTGTCCACGTCTCACAACCATAAAAGAAAATGGACCACACATAGCATTTGGTGCATCTCATTCGTGTTCTGATGGAGATATTTGTGTTGTTGAGGATTGCCTTTAGTTTCATGAACGCATTTTTGGCCAGCATTATTCGTCTCCTGATCTCTTTGTCAGACTTTGCATCGGATGTTACCAACTGCCCCAAGTACGTGAACTCCTTTACTTGTTCCACTGGACACTCTTCTATTTCTATATCTATGTCTATGGGCTCTTTCTTTTTTGTTATCACCATTGTTTTTGTCTTCTTCGCATTCATGAACAGCCCCTTTTCTTTACTCTCTTCGTTCACTTTTGAAATTAGCTTCTGTAGGTCTTCCTTACTTTCCGCCAACAGGACAGTATCGTCAGCGTAACGTAAATTGTTGATGTTGTGGCCACCAACCTTTAACCCTTGTGCTGTTTCTACTTCCCGAAATATAGACTCTGTGTATAAATTAAACAAGCAAGGAGACATAACACATCCCTGGCGCACTCCTTTCTTGATTTCAATTGCATCTGTTGTATCTGCCTGCACTTTTATCTGAGCCTTTTGCTGCCAGTACAGATTAGCGATTAGAGCCACATCATTCTCTTCCACACCTATTGCCACAAGGTCCTGGATAAGTTTCTGATGTCTAACAGAATCAAATGCCTTTGAGTAGTCGATAAAACAGGCATAATGTCTTTTTGGACCTCTAAGTATTTTTCTGACAGGATATTTAAGTCGAAAATTGCCTCCCTGGTGCCACTGTTCTTTTTGAATCCAGTTTGCTGTTCTGAAATCTCACGATCTACTTTTGACGAGATTCTTTTCAGGATTATTGTCAGGAGGAGTTTCAGTAGATGGCACATAAGACTGATTGTTCTGTAGTCCGAACACTCAATTGCACCCGCTTTCTTGGGTAGCAGTATGAAGATAGAAGTGCGAAGGTCTTCTGGGATGTGCGTTGACTCGTATATTTCATTCATAAGGTCCGTTATCACATCAACACCAAATTCACCCATGGTAATCTAAATATGAAATAAATAACAAACAACCATAGTTAGTTTTAGTGGGGAAATGTTTAATATAATTCTGTATATGGATAGTAGATAAGTAAAATGAATATAAATTTGAAAGTTAAAAGAAACTTTATAATGACTGTAGTTATTGGGTGCAGAGGTGGGACTGGCTAATAAAATATGATGATATACATGTTGGAATTTGGTCATTTGTGGATGACCAAGGCGATTACAGTGTCCGTTTTTGTTGTAGATGTATTTGTGTTGATGGTGATTTGTTGTTGTTGTAATGATAGTTGTGGTGGTGATAGTATTAATAGTCGTGGTGATTTATGGTTGTTGTGATGAAAACGGTAAATTGTTATAATCTTGTTGATAGTGAGTTGTTATAATCCTGGTTGTGGTAAATTGTTATAGTCTTCGAAATGCTAAATTGTTATCGTTTTGAAAATGGTAAATTGTGTTATAGCCTTGGTGATGGTAAATATAATGATATAACGAAGTGCACTTAACTGAAGGTCTGATAACCCGATCCATTCTGGGCACATTGATATAATGGAACTCTCAAAAAATATTGTCCAATACAACAATGTTAAACTAGGACTAAAATTGTGTTCGGATGTCAGACGTGCATATATGTACAAGTCGCCTGTCACCAATGATGAATCGAACATGTGTCTACTACTACACAACTATAATTTATAAGATATATTGATACCTTAAAATAAACTTTGACGACCATCTGTTTACAATGATATCACGTTCAAAGCCATTTCAGAGCGGTGGGAGACAAAACCCTTCCCTAACTCGCGGACAATTTCTATTTTACTTTAGGTAGGAAATCTGTTAGATTCCAATTATTATTTAATTACTTGTACACAATTACAGTGTTTATTTCAAAGCCCCCGATATGACACCGAATACAATTATTTCTATAAGTAATGAAGTGTCTTTATGTAGATTTTAGGCTTAACTGTGAGGCTTTGAAGACAATTCTATGCAACCTTGACAAAGGCTGTGTCTTGGTTCTTAGAGAAATCATCCATGGTGAGAAATTCTCGTTTTTTTAAAAAGGCACTTAAATTATTCTTTCTTTATTAGTTTCATTTTCAAAACAAACCATACGAGTATATATAGGTAATCAAATCACTGCCATCAAAAAAGCAATTGGGAGTTTAGTATTTCGTATTGGCTTTGTGAGGAAATTGACGCCTAACGTTGTTTTACCGTATTTCAGTCACATGTAAAAATGGATGAATTTTAATATATATTTATAAAGAAATTAGTTTTCTTTGATAAATTAGATTCACAATAAAATTTCTGATAATTATTACAACTAAAATGTCTAACCATTAAAACCGTTCTACACGTTACAAAAAAGATCATAAAAAACTTTTAAAATGGAAATAATGAATTCAATGACGTTTAAACGGCCATAACTTGTGAAGGCGACACTGAAATGTTTTATAACTTGTGTTTTTATCTGAAAAAAGGATTATGTTCAATTTTATAAAAGTGCTAAATATCCCAAAAAGTCATGGGAAAGTGTACACTCAACTGACCCGTCCCAATTAAGTTATAATCACTTCCATATAGACCCACACAAATTGCCTCCGAATTCAGATATGTTTCAATATCCGACATAGAAATATGTGGAAAAGATATTATATTAAAGATACAGAAACATTTTAAAGATGAGACTGTGGATATTCAATTACAAAGTCGTCCGAATTGTCGGCTTGGCTAAAATATAATTCTCTATAATGTCGAATTAAGTTATATTAGAGTAAATCTGATTCGTACATGATATAAACCAACATATTGACATAGGACATGTAACCAAGAGACGATTTACAAGGAAAGTCAATATCACATTGTTAAAAAAATTATATGATAACAAAAGGTCTTACTTCAATGACATTATATGACCACTAAATGGGTGGGGGGGGGGGGTTGTGAGGGGGGGGGGGGGGGTTATGTTCCGTTCTTTGCATACAAAAAAAGTACCCAGTCCATCTGGATAGCCAGTGATCGCATTGGTTTTGCCTCACAATAAGAGTGTATAAGTGTGGTTTATTGTCATCTTGATTTAATGTTTGATAAAGTATGTGATAATTAGAGAAATATAGCATATAATAATGTCATATGACTAGCATTGAATTACTAATTACGTCTGTATAATAATCTCTATATAAAGTGTGTGATACTGAGAGAAATATAGCATATAATAATGTCATATGACTCCTTCAATCACTAATTACACATTTATCTATTGTCTAAGTAAGCGAGCTCTTCAATGAGCTCGATTCACAGTTGAGTCCTTGGAAACAAATCATTACTTACATTATCTCACCTTACTCCGGTGTAAAATGATACCATGGTCGTTAAAAACGTTGTTTCAGTCGGAAAAATCAATTGGAAAATCTCCCAATAGGCGTCATGTTTCGTTCAACATGTTACGTGTTGATGTTGACCACGGACCGTTTATAAAAGACTTTAAGTACCTTTTATGGAAATTGCGTAATATATAAAAAGATCAAAACAGTGGGAGGTATTGTCACGTTACACAAATATCAAATATTTCTAAACTTCTATAAATTATACTGTAAACATCCTATTAATCACATTCAGCGATTTAGAGAGAAAAAAAATGCTTTTTGTACTTTGAGTACAATGAAATAAACTGAAACCAGATAAACAAAAAGTCTTCCAAACCCGGGGAGAATTTCTTATTTATTTTTCTATCTTTGTCTTTGTTAGAAATTCTATAAAATCTACAAAGGTTTAGAACGGAAATTAACTATTTTTATGTTTCTGTGTTTTGACATAAAATCTTGTTTTACTTAAAGGAGGGAGATAATCCATGAATATCACCATGTAGTTAAAAACCATTGAGTTGTTTCCCTTTCATTTGCCTTTATCATGATTAGTGCCCCGTCGCGTCACATTGGTGTTATATCGGAGCAATGGAGATGATGACAATGAGTTTCGTAGTAAAAATAATTTAAGACTGTGAAGAATTTTCCTTCAAGGTTTATAGAGATAGGTTGTTGTCTGTAAAATGTGTCGCATCGTCCGGAAAAGGTAATGCATTCAGCTGACCCAATTCATGCAATTAGAAATTAATGTAAAACATTTATTGGTATGGCTATATTTTATTTATTTGAAGAAGTAGAAAGGAGGGAGAAACATTCTTTTGATTTCTCCGACGTGACACCAGATAATGATGATGGGACACATTTTCGATTTATATTTATTGATCATTAGACTGAAACGGCTGTTGTACGCGTTTACTCTACATTCTTATAACGTGATTACAAAAATATGGAGTAATTGTGATAAAGATTTTAATAATGATAATAATAATAATAGTAATAATGATAATAATAATAATAGTAATAATAATAATAATAATAATAATAATAATAATGGATGTTGGAGTTTGATGAATGATTCAAACCAGGATTATCAGAAAACGGACACCATTGATGACTGGATTTAAATGGGTTTCAATAGATATCCAGTAAAATAGGAGTAGTGATCATAGGGAAATATGGAATCTCTGTCCGTGTATTTCACCACAGGCCTGACGGTCTGTCCTCTGTCCAACAAGACCGCCGTACTCACTGATGACTGGTCATGGTGGTCCTTGTCAAAGGTGTCCAGCGTGGCAATCGTCTTTGAATCAGACATCAAATCGACCTGCGTCCATGCTGTAAGAAAAAAATGTAGATGTTTGTATGTGTGTGTGTGTGTGTGTGTGTGTGTGTGTGTGTGTAATAAAGTCATAACCGTCATTCATAACATACAATTCTATACAAACACACACCGATGCAATTGTTTTGTAAATTGAGATTTTATATAGCGCAACATCTAATAAACGTGCTCAAGGCGCTTTACAAGGGGCTCGTAGTCAACAGCAACATTTAACATGTAGGACGGAACATGACACCTGTTAGGCGATATTACATTTTCTTGGACAAGTACAACGCTGTTAACTGCCAGGTGCACATTTTAAAACTGAGTGCGGTGAAATAATGTGAGCAAAGAGCATTCTTCAAGGACTCAACTATGCATAGAGCGAGACTCGAAACCAGGACCCTCGGATCCAAACG
>NC_088374.1:4347275-4349775 GCF_034508935.2 Berghia stephanieae
GTCTTCAAACTTCATCCCGACAACATCGAAATCATCTCTAAAAATGCCGAAATCCGTTAAAACATTTAGGTATGGGCGCAAAAAACGTTCATACAAGAAACCAAGGGGTCGATATGCGACGAAGTCCATGGAAAATAACCTTCTTGATGCACTTGCTGGCGAGTTATCGGGTCGCTCAGTGAATGCATCAACGTTTTAGTTTCAGTAGACCAGTCACTTTGTCTACAAGGGTGTTTTAGAGCAAATACTTTTTTGGCTTTATTTTCATATAGACTAGATCAGGAATGTATAATGTTTTTCTACTGGGACTGCTGAACAAATTGATCATTTATTGTGAAAGATGGTAGCTGTTTCAAGCCCAATTTTGTCAGTATCTAGACATAGAGTTGGCTTTGAAATTTAACTTTCATTATGATATTATATTCTAATTCTAGCTTGATTTATTTTATGGAACTGAATTTTAAGGAAATCTTTCATGTAACTTATCAATTTTTTTTAAATGCTTGCAGCTACCTTTTCTTCTCCATAAGTATGATACAGTCATACAGTAAGTAGGCTTATCAGCCCCATTCTCCATAGAGTCATTGGAATATGACTAAGTAAGTAAATTACTATCCCTAAGTATTTTCTTCACTTTCTATTTCAACTGGATTCAGCAATTTTTGCTCAAAGATATAGAGCTATTTGAGTTTGAGCACTAGTGTCTGTAGAACATTTTTATGAATCTTACAATGATTATCACATTTTTTCATTCGCAGTAGTGATGATGATCAAGATCTTGAGGAAGTGAGTGAAGCACCTCTAACTTCTGTTACTGATGCTGACATTGCTTCTTTACCGCTCGTGACTGAAACCCCCATGTGAGTAAGAATTTTCTTTTTTTTTAAATTTTGGTGTGGGTGCGTACTCTAGTGAATGCATTTTGTGGCCCAGTATCAAGTTTTGTATCTTAGTGAATGTTAGCACTAAATGTTTGAAAAAGTGTCGTATGAATCTATGAAATTTTGTATTTATCCATATGTAATTTCATTTTACTCTGTGAAGCAATTTAAGCCAATACAAATGCCGTAAAGCGTTATGAAATGCACTTATTAGTATTTCTATATTTTTAATTTATTGATTCTGGAATGGCCTCAACACGACAGTGATAGTTTAGGTTCTGATTACAGCTTTGCTCTGCGCTTGTATCAATGGTAAATTGCTAGATGTGTGTTGTCATAGTGCATGCCTATGGACTATGATTATTCATTGCAATAGAGTGTAAAATAATTGTATGTACAAGTGCCTAGCAGGTAGCATATATTGTCCTGTGTGTTTGAGTGTTTCTGTTGACCAGGGACCCCTTGTAATGCACTTCGATCACGTTAAGTGGATATTGCCCTGTATAAAAGCTGGTGTTTTTGTTTTTGTATTGTATAAATTTTCCTAATTTTTTTTGCAGGCTCAAGACTGGTGGTGTGAAAGCCTAGTTTTAGTTTTGAAACGAGAAGCGATATGTCACAACCCAATTGTTTTTATTATTGTTTCTAAAATCTTCATAAGAGCCTTTTCTATCAAATTTATCTCTCAACGTTGTGTTGTATATTGTTTGCACTCACAAGCTAACTAAATACTTCTGTCATTTTTTTTCCTTCCGCAGAGATCATCCAGAGCCTTGTGGGTTGAATTCTTCGCGGTTCGAGGAAAAGTTAGCCGCAATGGACAGTCATGACACATCATGTGAGCTCAGTGATGACAGAAATTTCTTCATCCACTCAACGTTCTTCTCGTCTCTGCTTGATATTGTCGTGTATGTTAAATGTTATTAGAATTGTATGTGTAATCATCGTCCTTTGATACCTGTAAATATTGGTTCATATACTTGACATCGTATTGATTTTTTTCTACAAAATCATTTTCTTACATAGTTTATGCTGTACTAATCAGAATTGTTAAATATATCACAATAATATTGTGTATTGCCACCAGCACAAACAAAATATCCAAATTTTTCTGTAGGTCATCATTCATTTGCTCACTAAAAATCTTCAATTTATTGGGACACCTGTTGTTGCAGTGCTTATAATCTAAACTCTAATTTATTTAATCATTTTCCAACTCTCAGAAACTATACATATAAATATTAGGCATTGGACGCATTTTAGCAGTTAACAATTATATCCTTAAGTATAGATCATCTTCATAATTGATATGCACAATCACTTCACCAACTACAAACAACGGTGTCAAGCAATAAGCATTGGCGCGTTTAAAAACTTCTGACTTGCTTTATACAATCAAAATAATACTGAACATGTCAATCTTAGAACTAATGATTCCCAAGTTACACTAACACTGCTTTTATTAACAGTTACCACATACATTAAATCACAACAATGAAAAAGTTCAAGTATAATCTACTAAGAAATACCAGATGAAAACAACGTGAGAGTCAAACAATGAACAATTAAACAATGCATTCAATCAGGTCATGTATGCAATGAATGATAATATTGCCAGC
>NC_088374.1:4359775-4405425 GCF_034508935.2 Berghia stephanieae
ATGCGTCTGTGTTTCGCTTCCTGGCCTGATGAACCCGAATGGCGTCTGTAATCTGGAAGATTTGCTCACTAAATAAACCGGAAGATATTTGCATTATGCTTGCTAAACCCGACAAGGCACTTACGTAAAAGGTTGGGAGGTGACAAGTCGCGGAAAACGGGCTTACACACCTCCATAATTGTTGCATGAGATAGGATATTGTCTTGCGATCGTTTCGCATTCACCCCAATGTACTTACACCATTTTTCATTGCATAGATTATGATACGGCATCTCATCCGCGGATATCTTATGGAAATAAATGGCCTAAATTGCTTTTCGCATATCATTCAAGTCATGTTTGTTGGCATGGATAGCATTGTCGTAATACGTTTGTATTTCATCGATCACTTTATCTGTCAATCTGCCTTTCCCTCATTTTTTTTCGACACTCATTATTTTTCCAGACATAGAATCTGTCACCTTCCTAGCCCGGTTACCCATTATTTTTTAACGTGCCCAGTTCATTTCACCTTTGCAACTATCGTTTCCCGTAAGGTTTATAATTTGTTTTGGTTCAAAAACTAATTGTATCCCCGTCACCGATAAATCGGGTGTATCGCAAATGATGCTTCTCCGCAGAGCGTGAAAACATGTCTGTTGCAAAAGCGGGCTCTATGGTACCTGAAGAACGGAAATGCGTCAACGTACAATCCTGTTCATGCGTTAGTATCCATCTTCAGAATCATCCCCATGTTTAGCTTTCCACCTATCGCAGGACTTTCATACATTTGAGTTTACTTTCCCTGTCGGACAACCTATTGTGGTCACTAATCCACACTTTGCCGAGAACCCCTTAGTCATGTACGTCCCGACCACTGACACGTCAATGTCCTTCAAATCCCCTTCTCCCCCCCCCCCCCGCCCTCTACTTCATCGCCCTTTTCTGACATTTGAAGCTCAATTTCTCCGTACCCACCGTTAACATTTAGGAAAGAATCTTCTAGGACTGGCAATTTGAAGTCATTTTTTTAGGTTTGTGTAGCGTCAAGTGAGTTGTCGTTAGTAGAGTTCAAGGAAACAAGTGATTTCATCGGTTGAACTATTGAATACAACTCACTATTTGTTTTCTTTTGTGGCAAAAGACTGGTATTTTCACGTCATTTTTCGACCAGTTTCAGGCTATAACTTTAAGATGTCTACGATTTCACCCGCCATACGACAACTTCAATCTGAGACTTCACAACAGCCTGACGAATAGTCTCTTTTTATTGTCTTAAAACTAGACTTCTGAACATGAGGGGGTATATTTACCACAAAATGAACAGTAAGGCTACCCGAGTCATTTACATGGATTAGAGGATCAGATCAAAATGGAGCTAACTGCTTCGAAGGACAGTTTTTGGTACCATAAACAAAACCAGACATACTTCCTAACCCACGCCGCTCAGTTTCTTTCCTTTCAACTTTACTATGACACCCCATTACACATGAAGTGTAGAAGACATTTGTTCTTGTACAATGATTAGATCAATAATTTTAAACCCAATATCTTTCATGTTCATCTACAACTTTATATAACATATATTTACTTTATCATCAGAATCCGATTCTCTGCTCATCCATCACATCATACACATTGCACCATTATACATCACTTCGAGAATTGGGCGTGGCAGGCTGTCTTTCTAAACACACTTATTTGATTACAAAACCCTCATTAGCACATTCCAAAACAGCTCCATAAATGTGGTCAAATACCCTACGTTTACTACTACTACTACTAACACTAACAGCACCTTTTTTCTTATCATTTGTAAACCGATTACCATGAATTTTACGTTTCCTTTGACTGATATTACTGCGATAACAATTTACGCTTAGATCGCCTTCATATATTTTCTTGGAATTCATCATGAAATTAATTATGATCAGATACTGGCTTCAAAAAGCAGTATTCTTGAAGAACGCAATTTACAAAGAACGCTTTAAGTTTCATTCGTTGTTTACGAACAACAAAAATAGAACTGACACTAAAGATGACCGCTCATTTTATTTCTATATTAGCGAACATTCGATCCTAATCCCAAAACGAAAGTAACAATTCTATTTTTTTCCTTGCTAACCCCTAGATTAGGTGTGAAAAATAAGGAATAACTAAAAGAGTATGGGTCTATTTTAATGTTAAATAAAATATCAGAAATTTAATAAATTCTCCATTAAGATTAAATTACTATTATCGTGGAATTCTTCATTCGCCTTTTTTCACTTTTTTTTTATGGTGACCCTGTCCCCTTAGAGTTGACAATTGAAAATTAAGAAAAAAAAATATTCACACAATTGGTAGGAACCAAACGAATTATTATTACTAAAAACCCGTTAAAGTATTAATGATAGTTGGCACAACACAATATCGTGGTCACTTCTAACATCTGATCACGGGTATGTTCTTATTTTAACTTTGCTAATAATCGACTGAAAGGTGTATTGGAGACATCATAAAACCAATTTGATTGTGCGAATCAGGGAGTGCTGTGTTGTGTTTGCGGGTATTAGCAAAAATCTCTAGGATTGAGAGAGTAAGACAGGAACCGGGGAAGGGGACACTAGCCGCAGATTCACAACAACCGTTCCTCAGTCATCAAATACACACATTTATCCCAGATGGACACGACGACATTGTGTTTGGACGCGTGAAAATATCACACTGATTACAAATACTCATAATGTATATATTATATCCAAGAACTATACTCTGTCCACTCAATCCTCCTAACAGTTTAGAAGGAACGAAGTTCACGACACTCAGCACTTTGTTATTGTTTTTATACAGCCTATTGGCTTATCAGTTCTCCATAAATTCGATCTCTATATTGTGAGTATTTTACCTAAAGGCGTAGCGTTGACAGAAGGAATACAGTAGCCTTCACTCTTTGAATTTCATTTTAAACCTCAAGTTGAGGGATAGTGTCTCACATAATATACTGATCACACTTTCAACGCTAATTTTAAAGATAGCTTGTTTTGTTGGTAGATGTCCTCTACCGGGCGGATACTGTGACTGTTCTGCCTAAACGCATAACCTCAATACGGACCTGTGCTATAATATTCCGCCTGTCGACAGAGCTAACTTCAGCTAGAGTTTTCTCTGTTTGTTGTTTCACTAAAATTCCTACTCCTCCTACAGCTGCACCTTGAGTGTTTCGCCAGGCGCTGGTAGTGATAAGTGTGCAGTCCTCCAACCTCCAGTATTTGACCATATCGTCTTCCTTGGTGTGAACAATCTTGTGATCTGATATTGCAGGAATAGAGAGATTGAGTTCGTTGAAGATATTGGCGAGTTCTTTTCTTTTGTACTCTTCCTTTAAAGTTCTTGTGTTGAGAGTTCCAACTTGCTTGTATTCTTTATATTTTAAGAATCATGTAACCCTTCGGCAATCGGTGACGTCCCTTTTTTGTGGGTTTGGGGATGCCACGTCTTGAGCAGTACTAGTACTAGCCTGAGGTCCTGGATGCGTATAGACAGGGGCTTTTACCCTGGTGCATTTTGGTTGTAGCTTCATGATTTGGCTTTCGGTTGCTGTTTTGACACATGGGGCGCAACTCCACATGTCAGTTTATTTTCAAAGTTTTCTTTCCTCTAGATGAACTGCCTGCCAGGGTTCACGATATTGATCTTCCCGGGTTTGGTATCTGAGTTTTCCTTCTCCTCCACCACCCATTGCCGATTTGTCCGCGACTACTTATTTAATTCTTAGCTAGCATTTATATCTAATATAATATATATATATATATATATATATATATATATATATATATATATATATATATATATATATATATATCTTAATCCATAACAAATGGGCTCGACCTGTTAAAGCTTGGGAGGTCACACATGGGAATGGCTGAGATAATAATTATTGAAATAATCCACCTGTTGCTGATTAGATCTTTATTGAAGGATTTCCGGAAAGGGGGTGGGGGAGGGAAGCGTAGATTTAACCCATTGACGAGTTAACTCCGTACTGTGGATGGTCGCGAGTGAATAAATTAGCCAGAAATATCGTCCTTTACAAATCAATCGATTTGAATTACCAACGTCTTCGCACAAACTTTCAAACCTGGGACTTAAGTAAGTCGTCAAGATTTTCAAGTTCAAAAGTTTTTCGGGGACATCTTAATGGATCGATTTTTTTTTTTTTTTGTGGCCAATTTTTAGATTTAAATACTTGCCTGTCCTGAGTACGTCAGTTAAGTGCTTTAAAAGGTTGTTACGTCACAATCGAATTGGCTGACTTTTTAATTATGAGTTGTTTTCTTCCAAACGTTTATCTAACTATTTGAATAATCCACCATTTGCTTGATTAGATCATAATTGAAGGATTGCATGAGGGTGAGGGGAAGATAGATATATATCAGAATCGATTAATATCCTGACATTTCGTAATAAAGGGGAGAGGAGGGAAAGCGCTTCAATCACAAATTACTTTGGCTGAAAAATACTCATTCACACACATACATACACGCACGCGCACACAAACACACACACATGAAGAAGGTTTGGAATACACATACACGAACAATGAACGACGCGTGTTGAAAGAGACACGCTGGTGGGGATGGGGGGGGGGTGTGCATATGTTTATACATAATATATCTGATCTGCTATCTAAACACGAGCATACGATTCAAGACGAATGAAATGTGAATTATTGAGTTGTATCAACGTAAAATGTTTTTGTAAAATCATTTTTTGTTTGTTTCTATTGTCTGACGATTTTATTGACTTATTAATTTATAATTCAACCTATTAAACAATTACTCTATTAATTTCATCTTTAGATGATTCTATTTTGTATCATCATTATTATTATTATTATTATTATTATTATATTATTATTATTATTATTATTATTATTATTATTATTATTATTATTATTATTATTATTATTATTATTATTATATTATCATTAGTATCATTATTATTATTATTATTATTATTATTATTATTATTATTATTATTATTATTATTATTATTATTATTATTATTATTTTTTTATTATTATTATTATTATTAATTAATATTATTATTATTATTATTATTATTATTATTATTATTATTATTATTATTATCATTATTATTATTATTATTATTATTATTATTATTGTTGTTGTTATTATCATTATTATTATTATTATTATTATTATTATTATTATTATTATTATTATTATTATTATTTTTATTATTATTATCCTTTTTGTTGTTGTTGTTGCTGTTTGCTTTGTTTTAGAATTGATTTAACTTACACGGTTTTTTAATTGCTGGGTGAGGTTCCTGACCTCCCGTCAAACCATTCCCCCTTTACTATCCAATAATCAGCCATTTTACTGGCGCTGACCTTAATGTGTTGCCGTAAATCAATTTAAAACAATCAAAACGATTTGTTAATTGGAAATATATTATTCATGTATGAGTGACAATTGCCGATTGCCTAAAAAATAAACCTTTGAACAAAGGGTGGATTGGCGGAGCGGGGGGGGGAGGGGGGGGGGGGGATGGAAGGGTGTGTTCAAAACAAATCAACCAATCAGCTTCCAGTGATGTAATGATGGCGGGCGGACGAGAGGGATAAGGGAAGATGGGAGGTAAGTTTAGTTGCGTGGCGGGTTTTTCCGTCAGACCTACTATAAAAATCAGAGGCAAACAATTCACGACGTGCCATATCACATCAATCTCGTCAGAAAGGTCAACATGCAGGGAGTCAACTTCACGGTGAGTTTTATAGATAGAATGAAGTTGACGTCACTCAAGTCTTTGTTTGGTTTTGTTTTTTATGATCCATGTTATGAGGAATTCTCACTGCACTGTGTTAGCCAGACTGTAAACGTTTAACGTTTTTTGCTCCCTTATACTTCCGGATGGCAATTTTGTGAGATTCTTAGCCAGGCGCATACTATCCATATGTTAATGTGAGAACATATTTATTGTTGTTATAGATTAGTCATGTTGTTGTTGTGAGCTTTTAGTTATGATATGACTGACGTGTTTCGTTCGAACTGTTGTGAGTAGTCTTCATGTTATCTTCGTTTACTGTCTCCAGCATAACGTGACATCATTGTTTCTATCCTTTAAAAGCTCGCGACACCCTTTATTGTTTCTATTCGTCCTGACTGTTTATGATAATTAGACTTATTCAATTCGTTGATATCTTCAGATCCTAACCACCATCAACTGGTGTGTCTTAGTATAATTTTACCGGGACGATTCCCGATGTGCTTGTAGATCATTATAACAGCCAATATATGTCCTTTACAGATAATATGGAGAACACCCACTTCGGTGGAGACTTTTTCTTAACATTTTCCTTTATTTTACCTATCATGAACTAGATTGAGAAATCCGTTCACAACGCTAACCCGTTATTTAAATAAAAAAAGTACAATTCTGCCAGCCGGATATAACGAAAGAACACACACAATGATGTGTATCCTTAAATGGCTGTAGCCTGATTGAATTTAGTGAGTACTTATTAAAATGGCTGTATAAAATCTGTAATAAAGAGCTGAGTGACCTCATTTTCGCTCTTTCTATACATGGTTTTACTTTCACATATTATTATTTAACCCGACATCTCCAGTCAGTGATTACCGAGTTTTGATTTTAATGTTGATATTTGACCATACAGTCAGCAATGGATGCTATGCAAATAGGTAAAATACATAATTCATCCATACAAAGCTGTGTGTAACCTGGAACGTTTATATAAACAACGAAATTGACGTCACTCACCTCTCTGTTATTGTTTTTAGCCAGCCATTTCCATAACTAAATTGTAATAACTAGACTAAAAAAGATGAAGTTTAAATATAATTTTGTTTGTTCGGAAGTTATATTGGGCTGTCGGAAGTTTGGAGTTTATTAACAAAGCGCATACCATCTGTTGTCTGATCGATATAACTTAATTAGAAATGATCGTTTAAATTGCTGTCTAAAAACAATAGCAAAGCAAGGCTTGTCTCCAATTCTATTCCTTATATTTATATGTATTGAATCCAGAAGCATGAATGATGTGGACATGTCTTGACAATATCTACTCACATTCATGGTCACTCCATTCATGGAGGATGTGGACATGTCATGAAAATATCTACTCACATTACATAGTCAGTCCATTTCTTAAGGATGTGGACATGTCTTGAGAATATCTACTCACATTACATGGTCAGTCCATTTCTTAAGGATGTGGACATGTCTTGACAATATCTACTCACATTCATGGTCACTCCATTCATTAAGGATGTGGACATGTCTTGACAATATCTACTCACATTACATGGTCACTCCATTTCTTAAGGATGTGGACATGTCTTGACAATTTCTACTCACATTACATGGTCAGTCCATTTCTTAAGGATGTGGACATGTCTTGACAATATCTACTCACATTCATAGTCACTCCATTTCTTAAGGATGTGGACATGTCTTGACAATATCTACTCACATTCATGGTCACTCCATTTCTTAAGGATGTGGACATGTCTTGAGAATATCTACTCACATTACATGGTCACTCCATTCATTAAGGATGTGGACATGTCTTGACAATATCTACTCACATTCATGGTCTCTCCATTTCTTAAGGATGTGGACATGTCTTGACAATATCTACTCACATTCATGGTCACTCCATTTCTTAAGGATGTGGACATGTCTGGACAATATCTACTCACATTCATGGTCAATCCATTCATGGAGGATGTGGACATGTCATGACAATATCTACTCACATTCATGGTCACTCCATTTCTTAAGGATGTGGACATGTCTTGACAATATCTACTCACATTCATGGTCACTCCATTTCTTAAGGATTACTGTACATTCGTCATGCTTCTTGATTATTTTTTTCACCACTTTATTGGATTTATTACAGTGGATATTTTTACACGTAATTCAAAAATATTTGCTCTAATATCTATGCTTTAATTAATTTATTTACCTATTTATTGTGGTAGTATGCACCAATACCGAGTTATAGTTGCTCACCGAACGGACACCGAACGACGACTTACCGATCACGTGATCAGTTTTTTCTCGCGTCCTCTCGTCTAATCTCGTCACTCCGGAATAGAAAGAGGAGGCGGAGCTTATGTGATATAACACAATGAAAGTTCTGTCCGATGACGGGTGGGGGGATATCACCTCTCCAAAACTTACCTTATTATATGAGATCTTGAGATTCTTATCCAATCATCGATTGTTCGTTTGACAGTTCGCTTGTGAACAGTTAGGAGACCATCTCTTGATTTATGGGCAGGCGGCTTTGCGTAAAGGCGGTGAGTGTTGTATACATCAAAGAGTACCGCTGACCGATGGGTAAATAGTGGTTGTGTAACCCAAAAGCCTTGCCGACTCGACTGCAAGGTCTTGTATGTAATAGTTGCGTCACCATCTCAACGCTCAGGAATTAATTAGTGAGGACTCTCAGTATATATGTATTTAAAAAAACAAACAACGCTTTTGAATCACACGAGATACATCAGTGTGCTCGTCGCATTGAGAATTGAAAAATGAGATATAAATCAAGAAAACCGACCGGAAAATAAAGAAACTATCATTAAATTTACAAAATTGAGCAATATTTTTTCAAAATCAATCTACTAGAAAATTTTTTTTATTTCTAAACCTATTTTTGTGAAACAAAGATAAATGTTCTCCTTTTTGCAAGCTGATTCAACAATGTGGTTTTCAAATTTATCGTATACGTAATCATTTGGAAGCTCCCGAGAAAGGTATTTTTGTGTAATCTCTTTCACACACACGCGCGCGCACACACACACACAAACACACACCACACACACAAACATATACAAACAATACACAAACAATACACATCCCTGGTCATCTATTGCCTATATTATTAATGTTAATATATACATCCCATGCTGATTGTCACTACCCCCCCCCCCCCCCAACCCCCAACCATTTCCACCATCCAAGTACCAGCGGCCTTTTCTCTTTGATTTCGTATCATGGTCTACCCGAAGCCCAACACCTCGATCGTTTGTGGGTCAACCCACCCCCCCTCTCCCCCCTCCCCCCACCTTCGCCCGTTATCAATTTATAATTTTCTCTCTGTATAGAGCGCCACGTGCACAATTATATACTATTGAATGACAACTGACCTTGCCCCTACCCTAACACAAGCCAACAGCAACCCAAGCTATCCTCTATCACGTGACCTTAGATCCGATGCTGCATACCGCTTGAGAGGCTTCACTATTCAGATCTCGTTCATGGTCACGTGAGAAGGCTATATCCGTTCGGGTTCGGCGTTCGGCGTTCGGCGTCTCGTTCGACCCGATTTCGTTAAAAGCCTAATGTAAAAGATTATGACATATTATATTATTTGAATTTTTCGTCTATTAGCCATGTTTGAATCATTTTAATTAATTTTGTTCTCACTGCTTGTTGTACAAACGTTTTTGTAGATCAGTGTGTGTGTGTGTGTGTGTGTGTGTGTGTGCACGCGCACACGTCTGTGTATTTGTGTGCGTGGGTGGATATGTATGCAAAGGGCGTGTATAGGTGAACGTGTGTTTTTGTTAGTCATTATAATCGAACAAGTCTTAAGCTTGACACACATGTGAGACATATATTATATTAATTTATGTGCACAATTCGTATTTATCTCGACTTGTAATGTATGAGTATATTGTGATATTAGATATATGATTGGTAATCAATGAAGATCATAGTCACAAACGTTGTTGTTGCCATCATGATTTGGATTTTCACTCTCACTGATCTTCGCTATTGTTACTATTTTTATTATGATAACGACGGTGGAAGTGGTGGTGATGATAATAGTAACGGTAATGGTGGTGATAGCGATATTACTACTACTACTACTACTACTACTACTACTACTACTACTACTACTACTACTACTACTACTACTACTACTACTACTACTACTACTACTACTACTACTACTACTACTACTACTACTACTACTACTACTGCTGCTGCTAATAATAATAATAATGATAATAATATAATAATAATAATAATAATAATAATAATAATAATAATAATAATAATAATAATAATAATAATAATATATATAATATAATAATAATAATAATAATAATAATAATAATAATAATAATAATAATAATAATAATAATAATAATATAATAATAACTAATAATAATAATAATAATGATAATAATAATAATAATAATAATAATAATAATAATAATAATAATAATAATAATAATAATAATAATAATAATATAATAATAATATAATAATAATAATATAATAATAATAATAATAATAATATTAATAATATGAATAATAATAATAATAATATGAATAATAATAATAATATGAATAATAATATGAATTCACGAGTCATCTTCTTTATTGGTGGTAGTTTTGGTCTTATAACTTTCATGGTCGATTCGAGCTATATCGTGAATTAAATTGGACTCAAGCTGTCTACTTGAAGGGATCCAATTGATGTTGATTTTGTTGTTAATTCTCTGCCGGATTCAAACTATAATGTAGTATTTGATAATATGTATCTTATTAGCTTCACGTGATCTTTGCCCAAGAAAAAGAGTCAAGGATTGATAACAGTTTGGTTCTGCATATAGTGTCGAAAGCTGAACTCATATCGATTGCAAGTATGGTAAAGTCTTCCTTATATTTCTCCGTCCTGGCTTTCAGCCATCGATAGGCCCATACTCACTCTACAGTGCTTCTTTCGCTTCTAAACCCACTTTGTGAAGGTGAAAGTTATTCCTCTACCTTTTCTCTAATTCTGTTGAGCGTGATTGTGCTTAAAACTTCTCTTATCGCGGAAATTAAAACGATTGGTCGTAAATTTTCTAAAGGGCATTTCTTTTTATTTCGGTTGTTTAGCAGAATGACTTTTCCAATTCCAAGATTGAGAACGTGTTTTGTCTTAAATATCCTATTTATCCTACATATATCTGGACCTCCTTAACGTTGTTTTAGCACCCCTAAAAGAGTGAAAAATTTCTTGCGAAATTCAATGAAACAGGAGCGGTTAAATTCGTTAATGATTCTGTCAATTCACAAAGCTGAAATAGATGCCATTCCAGATTTCAATAAACAAATTATAAAAAGATTTGCAGATTTTCTTTACAAGTACTAAAAGTAAGTAATTTCTGTCATAGGTTTCTTTTCTCTTTTGATTTACATTTATCACATATTGATTGCATTATCTACCAAATCCAATCATTCAAATGGTGGACAAAGAATAATTACAAAGACATTTTCACACCGGACTTGTATCTCAGTTTTGTGGCTTGTTGCTTTCATGAATTATTTGTTTTTGTGAGTTTTGTCCACTCGTAGAAACCATCGACCCCCCCCCCCCCCCCCACCCTTCCAAAAAAGAGAGTTTTTAACATGTCCTCTCTCCTCTTAATCGTGTTCACTGTTTTATAATTTTTTTTCTTCTTCTAATCATGGCACCACCATGTGCCGTCAATACGCCACGCCGCTGTCATTACATAAGGTCTTATCACATTTATCTTTGATTGTATTCACCCCTTTGAACATTTTCATACTGTCACTCGTACTATTTATTTTTGTCACAATCTCATCTATTTTCTCTTTGTGATTATCTATTGATTGAGATTTAATTTTATGCATGACTTCATTTCTTTCTCTCTTCATTTTCTTCTTCGCATCCGTATTTGAGCAGCTGTTGATGTCAAGTCTCAGTTGTTTTTGCTGCTGTGATATGGATGCAGTATAGGATAGTAATCTTGTGTTTGTGCACTACTTCTCTCATGCAGTGTTGTTTCCCTGCTCATCAGAACGTTTTGGACAAGATGTTGTTGAAATTCAGCCTTGTTAGAGGAATCCATACCTTAACGAAAGATTTGAAGCGAGTTTGTTTTTGAAATTTTCTTTGACTAGGTCATCTATTAGACTGCTGAAGTCTTTGATCGAAATTATATTTTGTTTGTAATACTTATGACTTGGTTAGTTTTAATTTTCTGTTGGTCTAAATTTGAAACTAAGAGTTTATAGTCTCTGGATGTCTTCATTCCTGCATATTGTCCTGAATCATTGGGAGTTCGTTTGTAATGGTCCGAAATTAGAATAAAGTCTATCTGATTGTACTTATTGATAATTTTGTCATCAGAAAGTTTCTACATTCCATGCCATGTAGTAATATGTCGGGAAGGGTGTTTAAAGGCACTATTACATATGAATAATTTATGGCCGCAGCAATAATCAATAAGTTACTGCCCATTTTCATTACGCATTCCTTTGGAATAAGCACCACGGCATGTTTCGTTGTTGTCTTTCCTGGTTTCTATTTAGGCATTGAAATCACCCTTGATTACGATGTTGCCATTTACATGGTCTCGGATTATCTTAGCCTTGCCTTTGGTCTCTTGTATGATTATTGCTCATAATTTGTAAGTAAATAGATCCTCAATTAGATTTTAAAAATTAAATGTTGAGGAAATACCGCGGACATTAAATGATGTGATGTTCATTTCTAATTCGTAATTACGTCATCAATAGTCGAAAACTACTTCCGTAGTCAAGAGACTTCAATTGATGTTACTTAATTTTATTTAAATTATCGATAATAGGTTGTTGAAGAGACCCCGATAAAATGGTCATACATTGTCAAAATTCACACAGAACCTTACCAATCCCTTATTAGTTTTATATAGTAAACGTATTTAATGAACAAATACATTAGTAAATCATCAGAATCCTTGGCAGATTCACACAATTCTTTTGTAGATTATTGTATCGTCACGGGGTCGAATGAACTTGAATCACGGAAGTAATAGTGGTAGTAGTAGTAGTAGTAGTAGTAGTAGTAGTAGTAGTAGTAGTAGTAGTAGTAGTAGTAGTAGTAGTAGTAGTAGTAGTAGTAGTAGTAGTAATAGCAGCATAGTATTACTCTAGATATACTAATATTACCTTATTATTATTATTATTATTATTATTATTATTATTATTATTATTATTATTATTATTATTATTATTATTATTATTATTATTATTATTACTTATTATTATTATTATTATTATTATTATTATTATTATTATCATTATTATTATTATTATTATTATTATTATTATTATTATTATTATTATTTATTATTATTATTATTATTATTATTATTATTATTATTATTATTTGACTGTCCAATTCCCTTGCTTTTTACTGGCACTGACATGACCTAAATGTGAATCAGGCGCCATTAAACCCATAAAAACTAATGATTTTTTTTTCTTCATTTTTATTTCAAAGCTGATGGTTATTGTTTATCTCTGCATTCTTGGAAATACAAACTCCTGTCCCAGTCGTGGAAGAAGAGATAAATTTTATGTTTGTAAAACACCCTCTGTAAGTCCTTGTTTCAAGCATTACAAAAGTAAAAGAAGAAATACCCAGGCATTTATATAGCGCAATCACTACTATATTTAACTATAATATTTTACTCAAAGCGGTTTACATAATAATAATAATAATAATAATAATAATAATAATAATAAAATAATAATAATGATAATAATAATAATAATAATAATAATAATAATAATAATAATAATAATAATAGTAATAATAATAAGAATAATAATAATTATTATTATTATTATTATTATTATTATTATTATTATTATTATTATTATTATTAGCATTAATATTAGCATTAGTATTATTGTCATTATTATATGTATTATTAATATTTAATACTATTGTTATTATATTATTTTTTTAAGGGTATAAGAATCCATAAAGCAATTTGGTCAATAAACATAAATAAATAACTAACACCTACATTTACATATCCATCTAGACTTGTAAAGATTTATATACATGTTAAGTTTTGGTGTTGGGTGGAAACAGCTTGTAAAGCGCTTTAAGCAGGTAATTCGGTATTATATGTGGATCGGCTGAAGTCAGATCAATATCCTACATATTACCATTTAGAGGAAATTGATCACACATAAATGTGACCCAGTGTCTCCGAATGGGAACATTTCGGGTCGTACCAGATACTAAAATGCCAATTAAAGCTAATCTGGTCAAAAATCTGAACGATTGTTATTCAGCACCTTAATATATGGTATTCATTCTCCTCAATAAAACATGCATACATGATAGCCAGCACACTAAATTATTATTTTCATTCTCATTAATAAAACAAGCTAATATGGATTCCAGCACACTGATATGTGATATTAATTCTCCTCAATAAAACATAGTATACGTGTTTTTCAGCACACTAAAATACCATAATTATTCTCCTCAAAAGTATGTACAAATATGGTTTTCAACCACTGAAGTTTCATATCCATTCTCATCAATAAAACAGACAAACTCAAGTCCGTTATTTCTGTCTATAAAATCAATTATTCTCCATATTAACCATCCCCTCAAAACAGAATTATACCAAACAATAAACAAATGTTTAGTTACACTTTTTTATATTTCTTTTAAAGGACTGCACAGAGTATAGAGATGGAGTGTGTGTGACTATAAAAAAAGAAAATAAGAGAAAGAGAGTTTACTGTCGTGAGTATTTCAAATTATGTGTAAACTAAAAAACAGAAAAACAGGGTTTTATTTATTGGAATGTCCATGTTAACACATTACCGAACCTGCTCTGGAAAGACACGTATTTTTTTTTTTATTTGGCCAGAAAAATTGTGCTTCATTTATCGATTGATTTAAATGACGCTTACCCCTTCCAAAACACACAAAACTGCGAGATCGCAAGGTCTTTCGTAAGTCATAGGATTTGAAGTCTGTTTAATATTGTTGTGTTTTTTTTTCTTTCCAAGATGACGGTTTCTTATATCAATCGATATTTGAGAACAACATTTTTGTCATATTTTTAAGTACATGTCTTTGCAGAGAGCGGCTGTTGACTTAATGATTTAGACACAAAAGGGAAACTGAATATTTTTAGGTGAGAACTCCATGCTCTTATTATAAAGACTAAGAAAAGGGAAACGAGTATTTCGTAAAATAAATATTCCATGTCAGTATAGACAGGAAACAGAAACTGGATGTATTCTTAATTGAGTATTCCTTGTTCTAAGAAAATAAGAAATACAAATGGGTATATGAACGTTTTGGATTGTAAATATCCTATATTATATTAGACAGGAAGGGGATTTTTTTTCTTAGTCTAAGAAAGAAAATAAGAAGGCTTTATTTAAAGTAAGTATTTCTTTTAGGGAGGATAGAGAATAATATCACCATTGAATTTTCCATCTCCTTTTATGAACTCAGAACTGAAAAAAAAAATGTTTTCTATAGTATGAATAACATGATATTGTAGAAAGGAATAGAAAGCAGAAGGTATACTCCACTGAGTTTTAAATATTATATATATTATAAAAATAAAGATTTCAAAATGGGCCACCCTTTGTAAAACGCTTCGAGCATGTTTTTTGTTGTTGTTGTTTAGATACTTCTCTATATAAAATCCCCTATGTTTGAATTAAATTTGATAAACATCATTAAACCAATTAGATTTTGATCCGTACTTTCTCTACCGTGAAAGTGACAACCTATGTTTTTTTTCTCTTTTGCAGAGTATAAGGGAGGCGAGATAATTGTGGAAAAAATGATCGGTATTGTATAGTACACATTTTCTTAACAAATCTTAAATCATGAGTTTATCTTGCATCATCCTTCCTTTCTTTTCTTCTTCTTCTTCTTCTTCTTCTTCTTCTTCTTCTTCTTCTTCTTCTTCTTCTTCTTCTTCTTCTTCTTCTTCTTCTTCTTTTACTTCTACTTCATCTCATTCGTCTTGTTCTTATTTCGGGCAGTCAAACCATAATGCTGGCGACAAGAGTTGTGCAATGTTTAATGCGCCCAAGGCACACTAGGAATTGTTCATGATTCGGTCCTTTCACTACTCTCTCAGGTAGACTGCTCCTCTGGTTATAATTGTGCTTTTTGTTTGTCTCTTTTTGTTTTGTTTGTTATTCATTTTGTGTATGTGTGTGTGTGTGTGTCTATGTGTGTACGCGTGTGTATGTGTGTGTGTTGTCTCGTTTTCAAAAGATACATCCCATGGTCTAAGTGACTCCACAGTGGCCCACCTAACCACTGTTGGTCCAAGTTTCCCTATAGTACGGTAATATGTGTGTTGTTAAATAAGTTAATTATGTAAGTAAAGAACGTGACCTTAAAGAACTAGTTTTACAGGAAGTTAGTTTTGCGATAATAGAATCTAAAGATCGTACTCTGCTATAGAGTTATATCCAAAAAAAAATGAAATAGTAGTATTGAATTAGGGATGATAGATTATCTGTCGGAAGAAAAAAAAAAACAAACAAAAAAACTTGTGACTGAAACAATGTGATGAAGTTTTAAGCTTAGCAATGAGTATTTGAAAATCATAAAAATGTCGTGACTTAAGTCCCTTTAGTGCACACTTCTTCAATTTTAAAAGGGTCCAAATTATTATTCTAGTCGGATTTGCAATTGTTGCCATTTCTTTCCAAAGACTAGATTAATAATACTGACGTGTGTCATTTTCTGACATAAATCAGAGATTCGTCTTATGTTAAACTTAAACATTTCAAAGATTGTTTTTCCCCTATTAACAGCTTTGGAAATTGTGAAGGATTCACCCACATTATCAATAATCGTAGGACTTAATTAGAATATTTAATGCAGCTAAAATTGGAGGATGGTTATTTGCTGGATGGGATCAAAGCAAAGATTCAACTGGTAACCCTTATTCTATACAGACAAATGATCTGATACCAAATAACTAAAATCTGGTTGGGACAAAGATATATATATATATATACTACTACTACTACTACTACTACTACTACTACTACTACTAATAATAATAATAATAATAATAATAATAATAATAATAATAACGTTTATTTTTATAGCGCCCAATCCCGTTGACATAACAGCTCTAGGCGCACAAACGTGTAAATCATCATTGAAAACATATTTGTTCACACACCCATTTATACAAAGGGCACACACGCACCCTCACAAAAACACACACATTCACCAAAACGAGCATATGTATACGTAGACGAAAACTATCTGTTAACATGAATTATTGAATAAAAATCATATCAGGACATTTAACAATAATGAGAGATTAATGGAGATTATAATGTTATGTCATGATAATTATGATGTAACAAATGCCCTATATCTTTTTTAAAAAATAGATGTTTTCTTTAATATAGTTAGCTTCTCATAAAATGAGATTTTAATTTCTTTTCAAAAGATGACTAGAAATTCACAATCTCGCTGAATGGAAAACAATTCCAGACAGCGGGAGCAGCATTAACAAATACACGATCAGCATAAGTCTTAGATCCTTTTTAGGAACACATAATCTTGATTGAGAGTTGGATCTGAAAAGGCGTGAGAGATTGTTAACATTTATCAAATCTGATATATAGGCTGGTGAAGTTTCATTAGTATAATTATACCACAATACAGAAATGATATATCTAATCCTAAATCTAACAGAGAGTCAATGTAAAGTCATAAAAAAGTGTGACAAGATCACTTTTTTTTTCCTTTTCTAAAACTAATGTCGCGCTTGATTTAGAATGCGCTGCAGTTTGCTGAGGACATTGTTTGGAATAGAATACATCAGCTTGTTACAGTAATCAAGTCTAGAAAACATCAAGGAAGAAATGAGAATAATTATAGTTTTTTTTATTCCAAAACATTAGCCACTTATGAAATTCTTCTGAGCTCGACATATAAAGTCTTACATAAATTATCGATATCGCATGCTTGGAAAGGGTCGATTCAAAGTAAACACCCAGATTTTTAGCTCTATCAGTAAAATGGACTTTTTCGTTTTCATTTGTAATACCATTTTTATGATCACTTTTTTATTATTATTTTATGATCACATAAAAGAACTTCCGTTTTTTCTTCTTTCATTTTGAGCCTGTTTAATGTCATCCAATTTTTCACATTTCTATACACATTCTCAGGTTTTTGATTAACGAATCTAGTTTAGACGGTTAGACAGATCTATACACCTGCTGGATGTCGTCAGCGTAAATGTGGTAGCTGACCTCATGATTTCTTATTATTCCTCCAAAATGGTTGTGCATAGAGAGTATAAAGGAGCGGTCCTAAAACGGAACATTGTGGTACTCCATAATTTAAAGTCTGTGGGTTAGATTTGATGGTGTCTATCAAGACGGATTGTGTACACCCGTCAATGTAAGACTTAAACCATTCTATGTCGTTACCTGATTCTCCAAATGTCTTTGACAAACGTGTAATTAATATGGAGTGATCTGTGGTGTCAACTGCTGCGCTTACATCTAACAGCGCTATGGTGGATATTATTCCAGCATTAGCAGCACAAAGAAGATCATTATGAATTTTTATTATGGCAGTTTCGGCATTGTTGTGCTGCCTGTAAGCAGATTGGTAAGGTTTGTAGATATTATATCGAAGTAAATTATTTTTAAGTTGCCTAACAACCACTTTTTCAAGGATTTTAGCGAGAAAGAGTAAATTGGAAACGGGACGAACATTTTACAGCTCTTCAGGGGATATCTGTATGGTGTGACAGCCATTTTCTTAAATTAAATGTCACCAAAACAAAAGAAATGATTTATTCCCTCCTCTCTATCTCTCTCCCACTTTTTTTTGTTAGTGAGTTCTATTAAAATAAATAAGGTAAAAATAAAGTTATATTCACGTATACAGGCCAAAACAATCACACTCGAACACACACACACACACACACACACACACACGCACATACACACTTTATATCTCCTTTTTCTTTCTCTTTCTCTCTCTCTATCTCTCTCTCTCTCTCTCTCTTTCTTTCTCTCTATCTCCACCCCCCCCTCTTTTAAGGTCAGTATACCTATTCCTGTTTATTGTCGTATTTAAGAGACGGAGATAATTCTAAATTGGCAAAGCAACGACAAACATTGGGAATCTCCCATTCCTGAGGTTAAACGAAAAAGAAATGATTTATGATTTTAGGAAAAAGGAACACATTGTTAGTAATAAAGCAGTATATTTCAAAGACGAAAATGTAGAGATTGTGCAGAAATATAAATACCTGGGAGTCGTGTTTGATGAAAAGCTAATTTGGGGCGAACATACGTGGAAAGTAATAAGTAATTGTAATAAGAGAATTCACAATCTGCGACAGTTAAACCGCTTTCATAGGACAGACATTACTGTCAATATTGTTCGAATCAACAGTTTCAAGTATTATAAGTTTCTGCCTCCCAGCATGGGGCGGTAACCTTAGAAAATGTGATGTTATTAAAATTAATAGAGTCCTCAAATTTGGAAATAAAATTATGACAGACTCTAAAACATATGAATTTGAACCGTTGTTAAAAAAACACTTTGTAATAAGAAACTGAATAAGATAATAAGAGATAAAAATCATACTTTGTATCCTCAAATCAAATGGAGCAATAGACGTTATAGACTGCTGCACTTCAAAGAAAACAAAGAACCTTATTACAAATCCGTCTGGACCGCTGCAATTAGGAATTATCAAATGTCATTTATTTAGTTATGTAGTTTTAATGCTTTCCATTTATTATTGATACCGTTATTTCTGACATCTTTAATTAATGAGGTAGAACATAAATATAAGAGCGAGTGTGAGAATGAATGATCTGAATGTTTTCTATGGTACTAAATCCCAACTAGCTGTGATACATTGTTATTGTTTTTGTTCTATAATCATCAATTCTGCTAAATATCTTTTGGTTTTACCGTGAGCCATGTAAAACACAATGTAATTTCCTGTTTTTGGATTAATAAAGTTTATCTTATCTTATCTCATCTGATAGATTTGCTTTTTTAGCAAGAGGTCACAATTGCATACTTAAAAGAATTTGGTATAATTAGTTTATGATTGAAGGAATAAAGGGCAATAGGATATCAATCTGAGAAATGAGTAACGATGTTGGTATTGGGTCAAGAATGCATGTCTTTGGAGGTGACTATTTGATTAATTCGTTGAATCCATCCTCTGTAACAAGATTGAATGAAGAAAATAGGGCGGTTATTCCGCATGAATTGCTATCTAGTTTCTTTCTATATGAATCTGCATTTTCCCGAAATAAAAACCCTATAGTTCAGGAATATCTTCCACTGGAACCGACCTAGGGCATGTGATTTAGAATTTGTAGTAGACTTCCCAGTTTATGAGTTAGTGAAGGAGAATAACGCCGTTGAAGTGCGACAATCATTGATCAAAGTGTTGTAATAAGACAACTTTGCTTCTTTGATGTAATGTTTTACATTTTTGTTGTGTTTTTGATGATTTTTTTTGTCACTGTCAGGATTGATATTCGCAATTTTCTTCCCCTTCCCGGATCATGTACCGTGTCGATTGAGGCCCAGAGGGCAAAGGTGTAAATCCCGGTTGACCGACACGAGACCATTCCGGGATTCGAGCCAACGAGCCAAATGAGGTGCTCGTCCCGGTGTGTGAGTAATGAAGATTCAACCCGGTGCCCGAATGGCCGCCGCCATTCCCGGGCGCCACACTACTATGTTCATGATGAGTCGTACAATACAGCATATTCAATGGCGAAGAGGTCTGCCGCCTAGCCAAATAATATCGCGTTCGTTTCACCAGGGTCGACGGTACTTTCGAGAAGTAAGCAAACCTCCCAACATATCTCCGACTGAAAAACGTGATATCGGGAATTATTATTATTATTATTATTATTATTATTATTATTATTATTATTATTATTATTATTATTATTATTATTATTATTATATATATATTATTATTATATTATTATATTATTATTATTTATTATTATTATTATTATTATTATTATTATTATTATTATTATTATTATTATTATTGTTTGTTGTTATTATATTATTATTATTATTATTATATTATTATTATTATTATTATATATTATTATATTATTAATTATTATTATTATTATTATTATTATTATTATTATTATTATTATTATTATTATTATTATTATTATTATTAGTATTAGTATTAGTATTAGTATTAGTATTGGTATTATTATTATTATCCTTGTTGTAGTTGTTGTTGTTGTTGTTGTTGTTGTTGTTGTTGTTGTTGTTGTTGTTTTTATTATTTCCGTTCCACCATTATAATTGGTATTTCAGCTTTTGTGTTTTGAGCTTGAATTTATGAAAGTGTGTTCAGATTGTCATTATTTCAGATCTTTTCTTTAAGCTCTTGTTGTCTCTGTGATTGTGGGATATTGTTTTCATTTTCTCTGCCAGGCACAGGTTGCATTTTCTAGCACCGCATCTGTAGGGGTTCCTATGGTTTACTTTCTTCAATATTTTATTGGTCTTTTGTCTGTATTTATATTTTCCCAATAGTGCATTGCTAATTATCTGTTTCATGTTTTGTGCACAGCTGTAGCTTATCTTGCTGTTATTTCTGTTGATTATTTTATGCAGTCAGTGGATCTTCGGGAAGTTTTAATCGATGAGTGCGATGAACTGTTTGCCGATATTTGAAGTGTCTTCGCTTTTGAATGGCGGGTTGAGCCATATTTTGCTTATGTGTTGTGTCGTGTATCACATTTGTGTATTTCAGTGTTGAGTTGCTGCCGCTCTGTTTGAGTACTATTTCATTGTCGTCTTTTGCTTCATTTAATATGGGTTCATTTGAAGAGATGTTGCTTAGTCGTTCTATCATTGTAGGTATTCGTTTTAGCATCGTGTGTGAGTTGTTGGTTGTGTAATGGGGCGCTGTTGAGTTTATTATATGGTTTGTACGAGTTAGTTTTGTGGCAGGAGGTTTTTATCCAGAAATCGACTTGGTGTAGATAAGTTTCTAGTGTAATTTTGAGGTCGAGATTCTTAAATAACTTTTTGTCTTCATTTTCTCTATTTAGGAATTTGATGGTGTGTTGTGTGTTCCTAGTCCGTCGTCCCTGTAGAGGCGGAAGTTTATCTCTGGTAGTTGGTCTTTGATCTGCTCAGCGCCGTCGTATGCATCCATAGTGACGTAAAATTAGACTTTTTTCTTGTTCCAGATTTCTCCTTTATGAAAGACGAGGGACCGATTTGCGTGTTTGATTATATTTATAGTATTTTGATTATTAGTAATTTTTGTGCTCTGATGCAAATGTCTTTACTTTCATGAATGTGTTCTCTGTTAAGCTGGCTTAAAAATCACTGGTGTCTAGCTGTAGAAACTGTAGATTGTGCTTATTGGTGAGGGATTAAAACCAATTAATGACGGCTTGTGTGCCCGTCCTTTTTTGCATGTCTGTGTTTTGTCTGATTGTGTTGCTGATGTCTTGGAGGTTGTGCTTGCTTATAATGCCCATTTTGATTTAGATGGGTGTATTAGCCTGCATGATGGGTGGTTATTTTGCTGTCTGTTAGTGTTATAAATGCCTCGTTGGGTGCGATGCACTCTATCCGCTCTTCTATGTCGAGTTTAGTTGCAATATGTTTTGCATCTAAGTCGATGTTGTGTTTGGCATGGGAGGGGGTCCTTTTATAGTATTGCTTGTGCTCTTTGTATGAATTTTTTGTAGGTGCTGATATCGAGCTCGTAAATATTATTAGTATTATCTGCTGGTACGAACAGGTTTTTGGATTTCTTAATTGCTTTCACATCCTTGGCAAGGGTGTTTTAGAAATTAGCGCTCGTTTTTTTATATTTGATGGTAGGATTATGTCAACAACGTCATTTTTGAAAGCAATTCGATCTTTGTACTTTGTGGAGTGGGGGTAGTTTGCTGTGTTTAATCCAAAATTTTCATTTATTGGAGGATCGTCTTCTTATTCGTTTTTGTCGAAGTAGAACATCTTCCATCTCATGCGTCTCAGGAAATGTTCCGTTTTGTTTAGAAGCTCTTCCGTTAAGTTTATTTATTTGGGTTGGGGACATCTTTCATCGAGTAGTCCCGGGTTTTTTCTTCATTGTTTTTATGTTGTGAGTGGTGTGCTGGGTACCGGCACCGAGGAGAGTGCACAACTGTTCGGATCTTGATTTTCATGAGTGTTGGTGGCACCTGTAGGTACGAGAGTGATCGATGTTAGAGCTATTAAAAATAAATCAAGTCACACACCAATTTTTTGCCGAGACAATTGTTTCTATACATTCAAAGTCGTCAGTCGTAATATGTCCGGAATAAGCATTTTCCTTTCGAGGGGTCGATCCTTATTTATTTAATTGCGTCCATAATTTTGACTTGTCGGTGATTAGTGTTGTAATGTAGCGGGATGTTGTTATGTGTTCTCATCGCGCGTGCATATTCTTTTGAACGAAAACATTTTTAAAAATCTGCAAAATATCCTAAATCAACAATTTGAAAATCACGATAGACGCAAACAAAAAACAAAAAAACAACAGTTGACTTCCTCGATATCACATTCGACATAAATTTCACTTCATTCCAATCGTTCATAAAACCCAATAACACCATTAGCTCTCATCTCATGTAGTTCCATATCTGAAGCAGACGTCGGAGGTCATCTTCCGCCAAGCTGATCTATCTCTTGCCAATTCTATTAAAGCAGCGCCACCTTTCTCAGCTTCATCTGTCCAAGTTCTTATCCCTTTCAAATACGTTATTCTTTGTCTTCCTCTTATTCTTTTTCCATTCATCTTTCCAGTCAAGGCGAGTATTTCCAAACCAGGGTGGCGGATAATGTGTCCTAAAAATTCCATTTGGCGTTTGATGATTTTTGTTATCAGTGATCTTTTTCTGTTGGCCATTTCTAAAATTTCTTCATTTCTTTTCCTTTCCATCCATGACACCCTCATCATTCTTCTGTAAAACCACATTTCCACTGCCTCCAGTCTTTTAACCATGGTCTTGTTTATGGTCCAGCTCTCACAACCATATAGCAGCACAGACAGTACATAGCAATCCAGGACTTTGATTTTTGTTTTCATGCTAATATTCCTGTTTTTCATAATTGTATGCAGCTGGTTGAATGCATTCTTCGCCATACCTATTCTTTTCTTTATTTCACAATCTGATTTTCCATTGGATGTTACATTGAAGCCTAAATATTTGAAACATTCAACTTGTTGTATTGTTTGTCCTCTGCTTGTTATTACACAGGCTGGTGGGTTATTATTTTTAGATACCGTCATACATTCTGTTTTAGATATATTCAGTTCCAGTCCCATATTTTCACTACTCCTGACTACAACATCCAGTAATTCTTGTAGTTCATGTTCAGATTCTGCCAGTAGAACCGTATCATCTGCATACCTCAGATTTGTTACATTCTTTCCTCCAATACACACCCCCTTCTTATGTTCGATATCTCTTAATATCATTTCACTATAGAGGTTGAATAAATCTGGAGACAAAACACACCCCTGCCTAACTCCTCTTCTAATAGGTGTAAAACTGCTTAGCTCGTTGTCAACACGCATTGCTGCTTCTTGTTCCCAGTACAAATTCCGTAATATTCTTAAATCTTTACCATCAATGTCCAAAGATGATAGAATTTTGAATAGTTTTTCGTGTTGTACTTTATCAAAGGCTTTTGAATAGTCGATGAAACACATATACAGATCTTTATTTACTTCAATACATCTTTCCATCAGCATTGATAATGTGAATATTCCATTTCTGGTACCCTTGTCCTCAACAAAACCAAATTGCATCTCCCCAATTTCAGGTCGTATTTTATTTCTTATTCTTAGTAAAATTATCTTCAAAAGAATTTTTGTGAGGTGGCTCATTAGGCTAATAGTTCTGTGTTGTTCACAATCAACTGCCCCTGGCTTTTTTGGTAGTGCTATAAAAATGGATCGTTTCATATCAGTTGGCATTTTTCCTGTGTCATACACTTGATTTAGAAGGTTTGTGATGAATTCAATCCCCATTCACCCAGGCCAGTCAAGGCTTCAATTGTTATGGCATCAGGTCCTGCAGCTTTTCCATTTTTCATGCTTTTCATGACGTTCCTAACTTCATCTTTCATTATAGAAGGCCCTTCCAGTTCTTTTATCATAGGCATTTCTCCTCGATTATCACCATTAGCTACATTAATATAAACAGCAACCACTCTCGTTCCGTCATTGAAATCATTCCAAAAAGCATAACACTGCGAGTGAGGAAACTTTCGGAAAACAGTGAAATATTCAACGTCGCAGCCAACTAATACGAAGAAGAACTCACAAAAAGCGTGATACAACACACCATTTGAATGCACAGACGCCCCCCTCTTACACAAATGAATAACGCAAAACAAGAAAAGACATATTACTTGGTTCAAACCACCTTTCGATGAAAACGTCAGCACAATCATTGGACACCAGCTCCTGAAGTTAATTGATACACACTTTCCAAAAAAATCGGCCCACAAATAAGGGAGTTATAAATTATTCATAGTATTTTTAAAAGTTTACAATAATGGTCTTCAAAGTCATTTTTCATCACCAAAGTCGTAATTTTTTTTACCGATTTTTACGAAACAAAGTGCAATGTCAATGATTTTCACCCGCAAATAAAATAGGATTTTAATCGCAATTTCTGAAACGTATTTTCTTTTCTGTCGGCAAATTTATAAAAATCAAAGCTGAAAACACCCTGCGGCAGTGACAGGGCCTGCCATTTCCTTCACAACGATTGGATTTTACTTACTGAGGTCAGTCTTGACTACCCCGCCCATGAATACTATCCCGTTGTCGGTTTTTGTCGGGTTGAATCTTAAAGAGTTAAGCCAAACTCAACGCGAAAAATGAGATGTACAACAGCTGTCTACAAAGAAAAAAAAAACATCTACTAATAAACTACAAACCTACTCCAACAAGCAACAACACACAGCAAACAAAACTCATGTAACAAACAGTCCTGACGATGGCTGAAAGTCAAGAAACATTGGTGCAGACTGACTCCAACATCGTGGGAGATATTACAATAATAATTCGATCCATTGTTACATGTCGAGGTCGAGCACTATTCGTGCCATATTGTTATCCAACACCATTCAATATAAATATATATATATATATATATATAATATATATATATATATATATATATATATTATTTATATATATATATATTTATATTGAATGGTGTTGGATAACAATATGGCACGAATATTGCTCGACCTCGACATGTAACAATGGATCGAATTATTATTGTAATATCTATATATATAATATATATATATATATATATATATATATATATATAATAATATATATATAACATGTAGTGGCGGAGTGCATAATGCATTGTACAATGATACGGAGAGTCCCTGGTATGACCACGCTTCAGGCGCTTTGCTTTTTTTTTCCTTGAGCAAGATTTTTAAACCCCCAATTTCCTCACTTGGACATCATGGGTGATTCCTGTTGACATCAGACATCTTGTTTGATGACTTATCTGTACTCCTTCGTGGAGTGCATAGGAAACTATCTCTGATAGATTCACAAATAAAGAGAATATTTTGCGAGTAAATCCGTATAAAGGGCTATTTTCTTACCTTCTCCCAAGCCAATCAGGTAAAACCAATACCTGGCAGTAAACAGAGTTACTTCTGCCAGAATGAAAAAAAAAATGCAATATCACCTTACATCTTACGTTTTGAAAGTTACGTATTGTTGTTGTTCTGGGACCATTTGTTAAATGCTTTGGGCACGTTTTTTTTTTTTTTAATCTAGTGCTATATAAGATAATTTAAAGTATGCTTGATGTTTTGTTTCTTTTTTTAAACTTAGGTATTGGGTATAAATAAGGAATTAAAACATGTCTATATTGAGGTTTTTTCAATATCTTGACAAAGTCTAAAAAAGGTAAAAGGCCCAATTCTAACTAGAATCATCCTTGAGATTTATATAAAGTAATAGACATTAGGATGATGTTACACTTTAATCCGGACAGAAAAATAAAATGTTGCTTTATACCGAGCACTCCTTTTACACCTGCGTACGGTGGAATAATGTGAGTATTAGCGCATTTCAAAGAACTCAAATACGCCGCTGTGTACTCGAACATAGGACCTTCTTATGAACATGAGAGTGTCATCCCATCCAAATGGATACAATCTTAATGGTAAAAATATACTAATGTATTGTCTATACGTTAGCAATTAATAAAAGTGCCACTGACAACTGTTTTTTTCAGTCCTGCTTTGTAATAGACCATATAGACAAATTTCCCCAATTGTATGAATAAAGGACATTTTATTGTATTTCTTTATTTTCCTAAATACGTACTGACGTGTGAAAAATCGTGTATTTTATCTGTCTTTTCCACAGAAAATGCATTTTTTTTCTCTCTGTTCTTTCCTGTCATTCCCAGATGATGACGGATATATTGGTTAAATGCCAAGGTTAGACAAAGTAAAATATCACAGGCAAGTGCTACAAATTGGACATGAACTGTTTATCAAATCCACATCAAAGGAAGATAGTAACGTCGGATATAATTATAATTCATTTAATCCCCCCCCCACCCCCCGTGAAAATAAACCCGAAAAAATATATTGATATTAAGGTTGAGGTTTAAATTTACCTGACCATTCTATCCATATCATTAAAACGGCTATGTGGTCTAGCTGTATGACACCCGCTTTTGGATAGTAAGGTTCCGGGTTCGAGCATTACCCTACGCCTAGTTGAGTCATTGAAAACTTGTCATTACTCACATTCTCTTCGCCGTATGTATATTACAACGATGAAGACAACTTGTAATTTCGTCTAAATGCCTCATATCTCGTTCTAACAGTTAACTGTTGCTATTCGACAGGGACCATTGTAAAGCGCCTTAGGTATGTTTCGAGGATATTGCGCTATGTATTATAAAGGCTCAAGTTTAATTCTAAATAGTATGATTGTATGACAGAAATGTAGAAAATAGAATATGTAACCATTGGCATCGACTTGTTCTCATGTGAAATTAAAGCAGATAAAGAAAGATTTGATGATAAAGAAACAGCATCATCATCATCATCATCATCATCATCATCATCATCATCATCATCATCATCATCATCGTAATATTCGTAGTGGTCGTCGTCATCATCTTTATCATCACCATCGTCATTCTCATCATCGTCACCATCACTATAATCACCGTCCTCACTCATAATAAATCTTATCAAAGCTTTACGTTTTCTCCAACAGGTTTAAATTCCCACTTCATGTCATCGCAAGATTCATTGTTATTGTTGTTGTTTATTTGTTTTGTTGTTTGCTTTATTGCTGTTATCTTGTCTCCCAAATAAAAGTTTCAAAGTTTTCAAAGTTTATACAATCTTAGGCTTTCGCCAGTAAATCAACAATTTGATGAAAACATACTTGAAAGTGGGAAAATAATGGTAAATGGAAACAAAAATTAAACTGATACACAACACAGAAAAGCAACAATCGTAATACCACCAATACGTAAAACAATAATAATAATAATAATAATAATAATAATAATAATAATAATAATAATAATAATAATAATAATAATAATAATAATAATAATAATAATATATAATATATGAATGATGATAATGATGATAATGAAGATGATGATGATGATGATGATGATGATGATGATGATGATGATGATGATGATGATGTGATGATGATGATGATGATGATGATGATGATGATGATGATGATGATGATGATGATGATGATGATAATAATAATAATAATAATAATAATAATAATAATAATAATAATAATATTACCATTATCATTACTACCTCAATTATCACCATTTTCAGCACAACCTATACCACTATCACTACCACCATCACCATCACTATTATGAAACCAACCAGTTTGTCTCGGGATTAAAAAAAAAAAATGATCCCCATCATAACTTAATTCCTTCCTGCTACGAACATTCTCGTAGAACTAAGGCTAAATCACGAGGTGTATATCATAAAGGTTTTTTAAATTAAATATCATTTCTCAATCTCTTCAGGGAGTAGTACAAACGAGGATGACGACGTCAATCTAAAGCCTGCTGGAGGATTGGAGTCCGAAAATGTATGTATGAAATATGCAGGGAAATGTATACGCATTGGAACATGGAATGTCCGGACATTATATACACTAGGTAAACTGGACAACTTGATTAAGGAGGCGGATGAGATGAAGGTGGACATCCTAGGAGTGTCTGAGCACAGATGGACAGAGAGGGTACTGTAAAAAGAGACACTCACACATTTATCTATTCTGGAGGTAGTGAACATCAACATGGTGTGGGTATGCTGGTGAAATCTAACATTCTCAAATATATTATAGGTATATATGTTGTAAGTTCCAGAAACATGATGATAAAATTGAGATCCAGACCTTTTGACATGTCAATCATCCAGACATATGCACCCACAAGTGATTATTCGGATGAGGACATTGAAATATACTACCAAGAATTACAAAGTATGTTGAAACGCGTAAAATCAACGGATGTGTTAATTGTCATGGGTGACCTAAATGCTAAATTTGGGAACGGTAAGGAGAGTTACGTGGTTGGCCAATATGGACTTGGGGTTAGAAACGAGCGTGGATACAGACTAGTTCAATTCTGCATTGAAAATGAGCTGATTGTTATCAACACCTTTTTCCAGAAACCAAATAGAAAATTATACACATGGAAAAGCCCATGGGACTGGTGTAGAAATCAATTAGATTACATTATGATCAGGAAAAGGTTTCGCAACAGTGTAAAATCATGCCAAACATACCCGGGAGCTGATATCAATTCTGACCATAACCCACTTATTGCAAAGCTAACGTTAAAGCTAAAGAAAATTAAAAAAAAACAAAGATATTAGAAAAATTGGACATCCCTTCGTCTAAAATGGTCATCAGAATTGCAGGAGAAATATAATGTCTCTGTTCCAAAAAGATATGATGAACTACTTATTGAATCACAAGAACAATTCTCACAAGGCAAATGGAATTGAAGAAATTGATATAAAATGGAACATATTCAAAGACAGCATAAAATTCGGTATTAAGGATATTCCAAAGAAGGAGAAAAGAACAAGAAAGCAATGGATGACACCAGAAATTTTGGATCTCATGTCAGAACGTAAACAAATGAAGAACAAACCAGAGTATGAAGCGCTGAATAAGAAAATCCAACACAAATGTCGCATAGCAAAAGAAAATTGGCTTAACCACAAATGCAGGATGATCGAAATATTTGGCCTAGATGGAAAAGCAGCCCACGAGGAAATAAGACAAATTTCGGGCAAAAAACGCACCACTGACAACAATAACTGTATTAAAGACAAGAATGGTAACATATTATTTGAGAAAGAGGATATAAAGGAAAGATGGTGTCAATACATTGGCGAGTTATTTGATGATGACAGGCCCCAAATACCTTTGCCAAGCAACACTGACGGTCCTCCAATACTCGCATGTGAGATAGAAAATGCATTGAAAAATATGAAAGATGGCAAGGCTGAGGGTGAAGATGGCATTGTAACAGAAATGATAAAAATTTTGAAAGAATTCTCAAATGTGAAACTAACAGATCTCTTTAATAGAATTTACAATACAGGCTATATTCCAGACGAACTTGCCAAATCGGTTTACATCACGCTACCGAAAAAAAAAACCAAAGGCGACAACTTGCAGTGATTTCCGCACAATAAGTCTGATGCCCCATGTAACTAAAGTATTATTGAAGATCATCCTAGAAAGAATCAGGTCTACCATCGATAATGAAGTTGGCGATGTACAGTTTGGCTTTAGAAAAAATAATGGGACAAGAGTAGCATTTTCTGTTTAAATTACATCACAGAAAAATACCTTGATCAATAAAAAGAAATCTATGCATGCTTTATCGATTACGCAAAAGCATTTGATAGGGTACAGCATGGAGAATTAATGACATGTCTAGGAAAAGGCAGGCATTGATGGCAAAAATATACGGATAATCACAAATCTATATTGGCATAAAAAAGCAGCCATCAGGATTCAGGACGATCTGTCACCTTTCACGCCAATTAAAAGAGGAGTTCGTCAAGGATGTATCCTCTCTCCATATCTATTTAACCTGTACACAGAGTTTACCATCCGTAAAACCGAGCACATTCCAGGTATTGTTATTGGAGGTAGGGGGATAAATAATCTGAGATATGCAGATGATACAGTTTTGTTGGCATCGAACGATACAAATCTACAGATCCTTGCAAATCAAGTAAACTTGAACAGTACATCAAAGGGTCTAGAGATGAATGTTCAAAAGACGAAGGTAATGGTCATGTCAAAGAAGCCTGAAAAAAATCGCAAAAGTCCAAATTAATAATCAGAACATCGAACAAGTTGATTCTTTTAAATATCTTGGACAGACAATGACCAACAACGGAAAGAATGAGCTGGAAGTGAACAACAGGATTGCTATAGCTAAGTCGAGGTTCAGCCAACTGAATAACATATTCACTACGCAACAAACGCAGATGAAAACGAGAATAAGAATACTCAATTATTATGTCCACTCAGCATTTCTCTACGGCTCAGAAACATGGCCCTTGAACAAACAAATAGAAAAGAATTGAGGCCTTTGAAATGTGGACTGTCCGTCGCCTTGGAAAAATCAGTTGGAAAGAAAAGAAAACAAATCAAGAAGTCTGTGACATCCTTGATATCAGACCGATCCTAATGAAAGTAATAAAAACAAGAAAACTGGGGTATGTTGGACACCTAAGGTGCCATCAAACTGTCAACAAGGACATTCTTGAGGGTCGAGTTGAGGGGAAAAGAGGAAGAGGCAGGCCAGCAAGAACTTGGATAGATGATGTGAGGACATGGACAGGATTGTTGGCAGCCGAATGCAGTCAGCAAGCCGTCAACAGGGAAGATTGGCGTGTCATTTCAAGTCGACCTCAACCCATGAGATGACACTGGAAGAAGAAGAAGAAGATCATTTCTTGAAAACGAAGATCTGGTGCCAGAGCAATCACATAAAGGAGTAAATACATTTCCCCCCACGCATTATGAGGACAAGCTGTGATTTTTAAGGGTAGTTAAAATGTCTACGATGTTATTTACCCTGAAAACTACGTGTTATATTTTTCTATTTAAAGTAGGTAGGTCTGCTATGATAAGTATCAGTTCCATAGTCAAAATAAGACAAACAAAAATAACGTTGATTTAATCTTAGGCTTTCGCCAATAATCCATACAATGTTTTGCCAACATACATGAAAGGGAGAAAAATAGGTAAATGAAACCAAAGCATAAAATAATACCATTAATAATCATAAAAATACACCACTGTAATACCACCGGTAATAATAATAATAATAATAATAATAATAATAATAATAATAATAATAATAATAATAATAATAATAATAATAATAATAATAATAATAATAATGACAATTGTGAAAATAACAGAAGCGCCACGGCTATAATATGCAGTATTGTTTTTGTAAATGAAGACCACGCTAATACCCCATTCGTTGACAATACAGAAGATAGGAATTATGCCATGGTAAGTTTGTTTCGGATAATAAAGTTATTGACATTTAGTAATACTAGGTGTACCAAAATGATTTGGTCCGGGTGATCTTTATCCTCCTGGAAATTCCAACATAAATTCCCACCCCTTTCTATCTTATTTAACACATTTCTATCGTTGAGTGATGTTCTATGAGAGTGAGATTTTGCGAACATTGCCTAGAAGTTACAGACATATTTGTTTAACTTATTCTTTGGTAGAATTACAGATTAATTCCCAAAGACAAAATCGTGAATCTTATAGAATATCACAAACATTTAAGTAATTTTCCGTACTGATATATAGCGAAACAATCTTGTGTACTTCAATTATATGTGACGCATCTCGGTCATCTCAGGACATTAAAAGAACAGAAAATGTTTAATGTAGTCTAAAAGTATACTTTTGTCAAAGCCACCTGCGAATAAATAAGACAGAGGTAGATGGTGAGGCTAGGGCACCAAGAGCACCCCTCGGTGTACTTAGTTTGAAATCGCTTTGAAGTCAATAACACCTTCAAAGGATCCTTACACGTGAAATACAATCATATTCAAAACAGCATCAACCAAGAAAAAACGTATTACAATTCATTATCGACAAATGGTTTTACAAGGAAAGACAAAAAAAAACATTAATATTAAATATATACTGCTAAAACGAATACTATACATCTGACTGTTTCCCCGTAGCCAAGAACGTCGACCAGTATTAGGACAAACCAATTAATCTAATTCCGAGACAGAGATAACAGGTCATTGGGACAAAATATACGGGGACAAAAAACACAGAAAGTGATATCCTGTCCATTATTCTTCTAGCATGATTGCTGATGGCCAATGTATTGATATTTTATTTAGACTCACATTAGGAAATTCTTCTAACAATTGAAAGTCCTGATTGGATATCGATGTGCATTTTTTTTTATTTTTTAGTATTAAAGGCACTCGCACGTTGGGACTCATCTACACTGCTTGTATTTATTTGGCCAAAATCATATCTCTATTGTTTCTTTAAAGGTATCATAAGATATATCCCTATGTTCGGGAGTAGTGTCTGAAGCCTAGTATAAGTAAGATACTCAATAAATCTTTGAGGTTTCAAAGACGAGCGACAGTACTGCTTCTCGTACTCAACCATATGTAATATTATAACGAGCGTTTAGATTTCATTACATTATCTATTAACATATAGGGAACAATCATTACACCTCTGAAAGATATTTTAAATACTATATAACGTAATGCGATCAATTTCGTTTAAGTATATAAAGTATATCATATAATATTATATATATATATATATATATATATATATATATATATATATATATACACATATATATTTATATATATATATATATATATATAATATATATATATATATATATATATATATAATATATATATATATATATATATATATATATATATATATATAAATATATATGAGCCAAGGTCAAAAGGTGCCCGCCTGATACCAGTGTTAAGAAAATTTGATTTTTACTTAATTATGGTCTGTTTTCATTGGGTTAATGCTTGTAATCAATTGATAATATGAAGAAGAGATAAAATGAGATAGCTCAACATACTCTGTTCAACAGAATATGAAATAAACAACTTGAAAGTGAAATTTGAATGCTGTTTGGCATGTGCTTAAAACGAGGTCAACGCATCACCTTTTTAGAAATCAAGTAGAAATTAAATGTGATGTTTTAGCTCCCTTGATTGAAATCTGACTAATAGTATAAAGTCAAAATTTACTTTTAAACGCAATTGCAGTATATTACATATCTGATTAAGTTTCGTATAGAGTTCTTAAAAAGTTGGTGTTGCTTGTGACCTTTGGTGTCATCAAACACAGCACAATACTAAGACTCGACACGAAACTTTAAAGCTCATGTTTAATGTTTATAAAACGTTTTATTATGAGAAAAAAGCCTAGATTTACTATCCTAACTCAAATCTTGGAGTAAATGTATACCATTTTGCCGATATTGAGGCTTATTGGTTTTGGTGTCATTTGTCACAAGCAACACGGCATGCGTGAACACGTGGAAGTTTGTTTCGTTAAATGGCGATTCGCAATTTGGATCCACCCTTCTTACCAGTCTTTGAAGTGCAGCACGTTCATTTGCCTTTCCAGCGTGGCTCCGGGCAGAAAAGGTAAGTTGAACTTTGGTGTCATCGCTATTTTTCATTGTCACAAGCAACACTTGATATTGGATATTACAAAGTGCCACCAAAAAATTATGTTTTCAGCTGTTATTCTATTTACAAATATGATATTATGACATCTCACATAAGACTGTGATTTTGACACAATTAATTATTTCCTTGTAATTCTAATTTTTTATGTTTCAGGGTTGTATCAATCAAGAAAAAGACAAAACTCAAGCTTTTGACGAATCCAGATAAAAGAAGGGTTGCCAAGAAATTTGATTTGATTTACTATTAACACACTAAATTACTACAAACTAGCAGATTTGAGCAGTATGGTGATGGTTACCGTATGGTTACATGAATTCATTACCATGGCTGATATTTATCTAGTGTTTGTGCGACTTCTGGTACTTTTTGTGACCATTGGTGTCATTGGTTAAAATGTCACAGGTGACACTTAAGTTTGAAGTTTCTGATGTATTTCTGTTTTCATGTTCTTCTAAGCTTGAAATGTCATTGAATTACATTTTAACAGGCTATGTTACATGTGTTCAGTTGCTATTTTTGATTTATTGAGGCAAAATTGCGTTCTAGTGCCGATTTTGACCAAAGTAATAGCAACAATGGTATTACTAATTTCTAAGTATATTTCCAATTTGAAAGTATTTAGTTTCTTAAAATATTATTGAATTTCATTTTAGAGTAGGTTATTGTGCTTTTTTGACTGAAAATAATGATATATTATGGACGAAAGTGTGATTTGGTGTTGCTTGTGACATAAGTAATGGTGTCACCGGTCTTATGTCACAAGTCACATTCAGATGCTCTAATTTCCATGTATATTTCTATTTTTGAAGTCTTTGGTTTCTGAAATATTATTAAATTCCATATTTAACTGTGGTTATTACACTGGTTTGACTGAAATTAATGATATATTGTCGAAATTGCAATTTGGTATTGCTTGTGACATAAGTAATGGTGTCATCGGTCTAATGTCACAAGTGACACAATGTCACTAAATAAGATATGCTTTGGTCACATTATTTCCCAACATTTTATTCCAAAAGTTTCTGAACATTGCTGGTAATAAACATATGCAATATTGTTGTTTTTGTTAATGTACAAACATTTTTATGAAATAATATATTTGCATTCTATGTTGCTTGTGACCGATGACACCAAAAATCAACATTTTCTCCAATAGTTGGTAATATTATTGTACTATGATTGTTGTTGATTGTGTCTTTTTGTCTAGAACTTACTAAATAAAGTTTGATACTCAACAAAAATCATTTGGTTATTGAGTTTTTTGTCTCATTTTGGTGTCACCGGTCACAGGTGACACCAGCAACCTATAGGTATTGTTGACGATATTATGCTGCGTTAGACCTTAAAGTTATCTAAAGGGCCTTTGATTCATGAAGTACAGGGTTTTTGCTACACATATAGAAACATGAATGGACTATTATGTCACTTTTATTTTGAGAAAAAAAAAAATGGCACCTTTTGACCTTGGCTCATATATATATATATATATATATATATATATATATATATATATATATATATATATATATATATATATATATATATATATATATATACATTTCATAAAGACGGTGTTCCCCCAGATTCAGGCCATTTGCATTTTTTTAAACGACAAGTTACCATATAGCAAGATTGTAGTTACTGGACTTGATTGCCTGGTCGCCTGTGTCACCGAACATTTCTCTGTAGGTCATTTATCTATGGGGCTACGTCAGATATATTGTTCAATCGGCTCATATTCAAGATATTGGCACATTGTCGCGATAAAAGAACTGTTATTGAATCCATCACGTCACAAAAGCTAAAAAAACACACAGGAAGAACTCGAATATAGGCTGGATTGACGTGTCGGTAACCATGGCAACCATATCGATGGGTATTGAGTAAAAGAAAACGGAAAACAAAATGTAAAGCATTTATATATGCATAAGCCCGGGTTTAAAGTATATTGGCCGAAAGGTTTTTCTGTCAGGGATGTTAGTAAACAGGGAAAACCGTTTTGGATACAGATTTTAACATATGAAATATATACAAACTGATATAAAACGTGTAACCTCTTTAGAAATTAAAAAAAATGTTAAATAAAATAGTGGACACAGAATGACTTACCTTTCCGACATAGAATATCAAAGCTATATTTCTTCATATTGTGACTCAGGGATAAATGGGTAAGTAACTTAAGTGGCAGACATTTAATGAGTTATCGCAAAGTCACAGTCAATACATTAAAGATGATGAATTTTGACGCAGTTTGTTAAAAATTAGATTTTGGTGGCATGTTGTCATGTCCCTACCCATTTTTTTGCATACAAAAATGCATGATAATTTCATCTTCAGTTTTTTTCCACTCAAAAAAAAAAAACAACATATTTTGTGACCCATGGTAAAATTAAATCCTGCCCATTTTTAAGTTCAGTGGATTGATTTCATGAAATAATATCAAATAGGCTTTATAACTAAGTAAAGGCAAAAACATATCAATGAAAAGTAACAAATCTTCCTATCTTCAACAACCAATCACTTTGTTCTTAATTATGTCATGTAGTCACAATCCAATCAGAGAGCGAGAGGAGAGTTTTTCCCTAAACTCGTTTACTTTGTCTTTTAAATGCGTTTTTCTCAAAACTGCAATTTTCTCATCCCTCAGTTTTCTACCAATCTTCTTCAAACTTTCTGCAAATGAATGCCATACAAATACGCAGGTCCTTCAGGAGCCGGATTTAAAAAAAAAAAGAAAAACATAAAATTATGTACCTTTTTTCAAGGGGAATAATCGAGTAATAACTTTGAACGTTATTTTGATAAATTCTAATTTTAAAAAAAAATCGAGCTCCTTGAGCTTCTTCAATTTCCTTTTTTCTACCTCTGGCCATATATTATGGCAATCGGTTGATAAACAAAAACGCCTTTGACATTTTAAGATTTGTTGTTTATTTTCCAATATATCGTCGTTTCCATAGCAACGGGCAACTTTTTTCTAAACAAATTATATGCAATCATCCTTCCCAAACATATACATTAGGACTGTGCATAGAAGTTTAGGATGTTTCATCAAATAACAAAAAATGACCCTTTAGTGTCGCTCCCCCCCCCACCTTAAAAGATAAAAATGCGCCTTATCTATATTTTTAGATAGCAATATTTGAACAAGATGTGATCAACGAGCTGAAATATCCAAACTATCGGGTTTTTCCTGTGGTTGAGAGAATATAATAATGAAAGCACCATTGATAAATCTCTCAGTTTATTGACAACGATCTAACGTAATTAATTTGACCAGACGACATGTTAACTACCCCCCCCCCCCTCCGCACACTCACCGATTCAAACAACAGCAATTGAGCTGATTCCGTAGCCGTATTGCATAATGCATTATGTGTATATCGTCCTATGCGACAAGTAGCTTGTAATTGCTCATTGCCATTTAATACAACAGCCTTATGACCCTGGGAGATAAATTACCTTATGGTGAGAAAAGACGAGTAATCCAAAAATTCCATTTTAATCCGCGATCATCAGGAATCTTGTATTTTCCACCTGCAGGTTATAAGATGCGCGTCATAGCCACTAGATCACCATGCGTTACTCAAATACTATAGAAGGAATGAAATTCATTTCAATCGTTTTTTTCTTATTATTTAAGTGAATAGTTCTCATTAAAATATGTATAGTAGCGTATGAATAATAATGTTTACAACAAACACCAAATAAACACCAAATATTGTCATGGGTAACCAAACTCACATTTTTATTGGAGTTCCTAACGTAGGAAATATACCATTGCAATTTGTGGGCTGCCTAAGTAAGTGAAAACAGTTAGTAAAAGTTAGGTCATCCAGTTAAATTTGTATCTCTTTCACTTTGTAGAATTTTTACGCACATTTCCGTGGAACTATTCATTGTTTCATTTTTAACATGTTTAGTGCCCCTGTGTGGCCGAACTCGTCTTTAATAAGAGATATATAGCTGGGTGACCTAAGTGAGGTTTATACAATGGGCTACCAAAAATAGTAAATAGAATTATATATATATATATAATATATATATATATACATTATATATATATATAATATATATATATATAATATAAATTGTCACTCGCATTATATGGCCAAGACGTTCGTTTCTGTGGCTTTCGTCCACGTCCTCACGTGGACGAAAGCCACAGAAACGAACGTCCTGGCCATATAATGTGAGTGACAATTTATATATATATATATATATATATATATATATATATATATATATATATATAATTCTATTTACTACTTTTGGTAGCCCATTGTATAATCCTCACTTAGGTCACCCAGCTATATATCTCTTATTAAAGACGAGTTCGGCCACACAGGGGCACTAAACATGTTAAAATGAAACAATGAATAGTTCCACGGAAATGTGGAATATTATTATATATATATATATATATATATATATATATATATATATATATATATATATATATATATATATATACTCAATAACCCCGAAGACATCGTGTTTTGGAGAAATCTGGTACAAATAGAAATGAATGTACAAGCAGGTCTTGAAGAAGGGAATTAATATTTCTAGACGAATAGTTTTGATGAAACGTGCGAACCCACACATCTGAGTTGGCCATATTTCATTTTGGATAATGATGTTTGACTGCTTCTGTTAGAAAGACGTAATCTAAATATGAAATAAATAACATACGATCATAGTTAGTTTTAGTGGGGAAATGTTTAATATAATTCTGCATATGGATCGTAGATAAGTAAAATGAATATAAATTTGAAAATTAAAAAGATACTTTATAATGCCTGTAGTTATTGGGTGCAGAGGTGGGACTGGCTAATAAAATGTGATGATATCCATGTTGGAATTTGGTCATTTGTGGATGACCAAGGCGATTACAGTGTCCGTTTTTGTTGTCTATGTATTTTTGTTGATGATGATTTGTGGTTGTTGTAATGATAGTTGTGGTGGTGATAGTTTTAATAGTCGTGGTGATTTATGGTTGTTGTGATGAAAATGGTAAATTGTTATAGTCTTGGTGATGGTGAGTTGTTATAATCCTGGTTGTGGTAAATTCCTATAGTATTGGAAATGGGAAATTGTGTTATAGCCTTGGTGATGGTAAATACAATGATTGAGATCTGTTTATTAGTTCTGATTATTATAACATGAAATATGAAAAAAAAAGTATTTGTTTTAAAAGAGATAAATATTATACAATGTCAAGTATATGAGATAAACAATATTTACAGTAACAAAATGACAAAGATGATATACAATATTAATAACAGCTAATGTAAAGGAATATAAACGTACTTAATTGAATTCCGTCAAGTTATTGGCGAGAGTTTTATCAGAAACGTCAGCTGTGACCAAATTATTATTATTTTTTTCTGATAAAAAATCAACGGATTTAATTGCAAAACAGAATCAGCCATTGTAGTGGACATACGATTGGTGAACTACTCCAGTAAGCACATGTATTTTATTTTACTTTATTACATATCACCTCCATGAGTTATTTCCAAATGTGTAGAGCATTGGCAAAGAGCACTTGATCCATCTAAATGTAACGTCTTACACACACTAAGATCATACCCACAACGTATCTATTCTGTTTAACAAAGTACAGTTAACTGCAGGTCTGATAACCCGATCCATTCTGGGCACATTGATATAATGGAACTCTCAAAAAATATTGTCCAATACAACAATGTTAAACTAGGCCCAAAATTGCGTTCGGATGTCAGACCTGCAAATATTTACCCGTCGCCTGTCATCAATGATGAATCAAACATGTGTCTACTACTACACAACTATAATTTATAAGATATATTGATACCTTAAAATATACTTTGACGACCATCTGTTTATTATGATATCACGTTTCAAATCCATTTCAGAGTGGTGGGAGACAAAACCCTTCCCTAACTCGCGGACATTTTCTATTTTACTTTAGGTAGGAAATCTGTTAGATTCCAATTATTATTTAATAGCTTATTCACAATTACAGTGTTTATTTCAAAGCCCCCGATATGACACTGAATACAAGTATTTCTATAAGTAATGAAGTGTCTTTATGTAGATTGTAGGCTTAACTATGAGGCTTTGAAGACAATTCTATGCAACCTTGACAAAGACTGTGTCTCGGTTCTTAGAGAAATCCTCCCTGGTGAGAAATTGTCGTTTTTTTAAAGGCACTAAAATTATTCTTTCTTTTTTATTTTCATTGTCTAATTAAATCATACGAGTACATTTAGGTAATCAAATCATCACCATCAAAAAAGCAATTGAGAGTTTCGTATTTCGTATTGGCTTTGTGGGGAAATGACGCCAAACGTTGTTTTACTGTATTTAAGTCACATACATAAATATATAAATAAAATATAAGCAGTTTTACACCTATTAGAAGAGGAGTTAGGCAGGGGTGTGTTTTGTCTCCAGATTTATTCAACCTCTATAGTGAAATGATATTAAGAGATATCGAACATAAGAAGGGGGTGTGTATTGGAGGAAAGAATGTAACAAATCTGAGGTATGCAGATGATACGGTTCTACTGGCAGAATCTGAACATGAACTACAAGAATTACTGGATGTTGTAGTCAGGAGTAGTGAAAATATGGGACTGGAACTGAATATATCTAAAACAGAATGTATGACGGTATCTAAAAATAATAACCCACCAGCCTGTGTAATAACAAGCAGAGGACAAAATACAACAAGTTGAATGTTTCAAATATTTAGGCTTCAATGTAACATCCAATGGAAAATCAGATTGTGAAATAAAGAAAAGAATAGGTATGGCGAAGAATGCATTCAACCAGCTGCATACAATTATGAAAAACAGGAATATTAGCATGAAAACAAAAATCAAAGTCCTGGATTGCTATGTACTGTCTGTGCTGCTATATGGTTGTGAGAGCTGGACCATAAACAAGACCATGGTTAAAAGACTGGATGCAGTGGAAATGTGGTTTTACAGAAGAATGATGAGGGTGTCATGGGTGGAAAGGAAAAGAAATGAAGAAATTTTAGAAATGGCAAACAGAAAAAAGATCACTGATAACAAAAATCATCAAACGCCAAATGGAATTTTTAGGACATATTATCCGCCACCCTGGTTTGGAAGTACTCGCCTTGACTGGAAAGATGAATGGAAAAAGAATAAGAGGAAGACAAAGAATAACGTATTTGAAAGGGATAAGAACTTGGACAGATAAAGCTGAGAAAGGTGGCGCTGCTTTAATAGAATTGGCAAGAGATAGATCAGCTTGGCGGAAGATGACCTCCGACGTCTGCTTCAGATATGGAACTACATGAGATGAGATATAAAGGGATGGATTTTAATACATATTTATAAAATTAATCAGTAAATCTGATTCATACACGATATAAACCAACATATTGACATATGACATGTAACCAAGAGACGATTTACAAGGAAACTATTGTTTGTTTTGTTTTTTTGCATACAAAATGTACCCAGTCCACTTGGATAGCCAGTGCTTGCATTGGTTTTGCCTCACAATAAGAGTGAATACGAGTGGTTTATTGTCGTTTTGATTTAATGTTTGGTAAAGTGTGTGAAAATTAGAGAAATATAGCATATAATAATGGCATATGACTCTCCTTCAATCACTAATTACGTATTAATCTATTGTCTAAGTCAGTGGGCTCTTCAATGAGCTCGATGCGTATTTGAGTGCTTGGAAGGAATCATTTCCTATATTATCTCACATTACTCGGGTGTAAAATGATACCCTGACCGATAAAAACGTTGTTTTAGTCTAAAATAAATATTTGGAAAATCTCCCAATATTTGTCATGTTTCGTTCAACATGTTACGTGTTGATATTGATCAGAAACCCTTCAGGATACACTTTAAATACCTTTTGTGGAAATGGCGTAATATAAAACCAGATCAAAACAGTGGGACGTATTGTCATATTACACAAATGTCAAATATTACTAATCTTCTAAAAGTATACTTTAAACACCCTATTAATCAGATTTAGCGATTCAGAGAGAGAGAGAAAAAAAATGTTTGTTTTTTTTTACTTTGAGGATAAAGAAATAAACTGAAAACAGATAAACAAAAAGTCTTCCAAAGCCGGGGAGAATTTGAATTTTCTTATTATTTTTTTTCTTTTTTTTTCTTTCTTAGAAATTTCTATAAAATCTACAAAGCTTTAGAACGGAAATTATATGAATTTATATTTCTGTGTTTTGACATCAAATCTTGTTATAATTAAAGGAGATGTTATATCGGAGCAATGGAGATGATGACAATGAATTTGGTAATAACAAAAATAGAACACTGTGAGGAATTGTCTTTTAAAGTTTATAGAGATAGGTTGTAGTCTGTAAATGTGTCGCATCGTCCAGAAACGGTAATGTATTCAGGTGACCCAATTGATGCAATTATAAATTAATGTAAACATTGATTGGTATGGCTATACTTTATTTATTTAAGATGGAGAGGGGAGGGAGAAACATATTTCTCTGACGTGACACCAGATAATGATGATGGGACATATTTTCAATTGTCTTTATTTATCAATGGACTGAAACGGTTGTTGTACGTGTTAACTCCACATTCTTATAACGTGTATACAACTATGCTATTATATATCATATAACTGTTTATTATATTATGATGATTACGTATAATGGTAATGATGATTTAGATGATGGCGACAATGATAATATTGGTGATTAAAAAATAGACATAAGATATTGTGATAAAGATTGTAATACTAATATAATAATAAAATACTAAAATAATAATAATAATATAATAAATAATAATAAAATAAAATAATAAATAATAATAGATAATAATATAATAATAATAATAATAATAATAATATATATAATAATAATAATAATATATACAACTATACACTACTAAACTACTACTACACTACTACTACTACTACAGTACTACTACTACTACCTACTAACTATATATTACATCTACTACTACTAATACATACTACTACTACTACTACTACTACTACTACTACTACTACATACTACTATACTACTACTACTATACTACTACTACTACTACTACTACTATACTACTACTACTACTACTACTAAAACTACTACACTACTACTACTACTACTACTACTACTACTACACTACTACTACTATACTTCTGCACTACTAATACTTCTACTACTACTATCTACTACTACTACTACTACTACTACTACTACTACTACTACTACTACTACTACACCACTACTACAACTACTACACTACTACTTCTACTACTACTACATACTACTACTACTACTACTACTACTACTACTACTACTACTACTACTACTACTACATTACTACTACTACTACTAATAATAATAATAATAATAATAATAATAATAATAATAATAATAATAATAATAATAATAATAATATCATAATAATATCATAATCATAATCATAAACATAATCATAATCATAATATAATAATAATAATAATATAATAATAATAATAATAATAATAATAATAATAATAATAATAATAATAATAATAATAATAAAATAATAATAATAATAATATTGAAATAATAATAGTATTATTATTAATAATAATAATAATAATAATAATAATAATAAGATGATGATGATGATGATGATGATGTGATGATGATGATGATGATGATGATGATGATGATGATGATATAAAATAAACTAATAATAATAATAATGATATAATAATAATAATATAATAATAATATAATAATAATAATAATAAAATAACGATAATATAATAATAATAATAATAATAATAAAATAATAATAATATAATAATAAAATAATAATAATAATAATATGATGATGATGATGATGATGATGATGATGATGATAATAAATAAATAACAAAATAACATAAGACGACGACGACACGACCAAACGATGATGATGATGATGATGAGATGATGATGATAACGGTAACGCGTCACGCCTAATGATAATAATGACGATGTAGTGTTGATGTAATCCAGGATTATCAGAAAACGTACAACATTGATGACCGGATTTAAATGGGTTTCATTAAATATCCAGTAAAATAGGAGTAGTGATCAGTGTTATATATGTAATCTATGTACGTGTTTCCCACCACAGGCCTGACGGTCTGTCCTCTGTCCAACAAGACCGCGGTACTCACTGATGACTGGTCCGCGTAGTCCTTGTCATAGGAGTACAGCCTGGCAATCGTCTTTTTACCAGACATCAAATCGAGTATAAATCTGTAAGAAATAAATGTAGATGTGTGTGTGTGTGTGTGTGTGTGTTGTGTGTGTGTGTGTGTAATAAAGTCATAACAATCATTTATAACACACAATTCTATAAAAACACATACCGATGCAATTTTTAAAATTGAGTTTCTATATAGCGCAACATCTAATAAACATGCTCAAGGCGCTTTACAAGGGGTTTCTGGCCAACAGCAACATTTAACATGTAGGACGGAACATGACACCTGTTTGGCGCTATTACATTTTTTTTGGACAGGGACAACGCTGTTAACTACCAGGTACTCATTTTATACCTGAGTAAGGTGAAAGAATGTGAGCAAAGAGCCTTCTTCAAGGACTTAACTTTGCATAGAGCGACACTCGAACCCAGGACATTCCGATCCGAAAGAAATTGTCATACCACTAGACCACATAGCCGCACGGATTAGTCTATACAATGAGATATAGAGACTTACTGTGGTCATTCTGGCTTTATTGTCATACGGAATGAATTCAACGGGTTCCGTTGTCGTAATAATGTTTTAAAAATGTTGGTGACGATGATATAACGGGTAATGATTCATGCTTAATAGGATGAGTTTGGCCTTGATGAAAGAGTGACCTTGACAGGAATGATGACCTTGGTGTTAAATTTCGAAATGTTGCTGTTATCGGTAATTAAAGTAATAAAAACAAAGAATAATAATAATAATAATAATATCCAAAATA
>NC_088374.1:4405525-4410525 GCF_034508935.2 Berghia stephanieae
CGTAAATCCCTTGATCGGTGCGTAAATATCCCCGTGGAAGGATTATATTGTCCACCCAGATCCATGATTCGATCCGTGAATAGAGGTCTGTCCAGTAATTACTTTTGGTTGTCCGTTTTCATTGTAGCTGTAGCTAAAGGCTACTGGGCAGATCTGATGATTATTGGTATGTTTTAGAATGTGTGTATGATAGATGATGATGATGATGATGAGAGATGATGTGATGATGATATGATGTATGTGATGATGATGATGATGATGATGATGATGATGATGATTGATGATGATGATGATGATGATGATGTGATGATGATGTGATGATGATGATGATGATGATGATGATGATGATGATGATGATGATGATGAATGATGATGATGATGATGATGATGATGATGATGATGATGATGATGATGATGATGATGATGATGATGTGATGATGATGATGATGATGATGATGATGATGGATGTGATGAATGATGATGATGATGAGTGATGATGATGATGATGGATGATGATGGATGATGATGAATGATGATGATGATGATGATGATGATGATGAGGATGGTGATGAAGATGATGATGATGATGATGATGATGATGATGATGATGATGATGATGATGATGATGATGATGATGATGATGATCATCATCATCATCATAAAGCTAATGTTGATGATTATATTATTTATGGTAAAAAAACATTTGATTAATACACGTTTATATATACTTTGCTGGATACAATAGATAATAAAACCTGACTATGTATAGTCTAGTCTATCACTTCATATAAAACACTTCTGAGTACACAATGGATTCACGATATATGAATTATATTTTTACATACTACTGTATAAAGCATTTTATCATTGTTATATCCTGAACAGTTGTATGTATGACCTTCACGTGTCAAAAAGTTGTTATTTTATAGCATTTTGATCAAGACGCAAGGATAAATCTAGACTTGGGGCAGCGTGGCTCAGCGGTATACGGTCTTTGCTTCGTACACCAAAGGTGCCGAGTTCGATCTGTGTGGTCTAAGAAAGTCACTTGAGCCACGTGGCTTAGAGGTATACGGTCCTTGCTTCGTACCCGAAAGGTATCAAGTTCTATCACCCGCCGCTCCGCTGTGTGGCCTTGAGCCAGTCACATCGGCCTTGTTCAATTTGCGGCGCTGCTCTGCGGCTGACACGAGTGTAATTCCAGTCTTCCCTTGGAACAGACCCTAAAGACAATTTTGATAATTTTATTTTTGGAATTTTATTTTATTTAATTCTTTATTTTTTTTTATTAAACAGAGATAAAATCTTCTTGCCCCCCTTAGGATAGGACGCAACTTAAAAGATAAATGTAATTCAACAAGGTCAAACAAACCCAGCTATCCGATAACTTCCGTTACATTCCAGCAGAATCAAATTCTCGGCATGCCTTTGTCCAATACGACTCCCTCGATTTAAAAATAAAGTTTTCAAATAAATCACAATTGCGGTACTATATGCCATACTTAAATTTCATCTTATCATCCAACCATTGCTGAGTGAACATCAATGGAGAATTTGGACCATGATGTCGGTGTTGTTTCTATTTGTTTTATTAAAACACGATCTGAACACGGAATATAATTGTTTTATTCAAGAGGTTGACATGATAACAGATACGCTCTTGTCCAACCCATATACAAGAAAGGTGATAGAAGCAGGGCTCAAAACTACCGTCCAATTCCATTAACTTGCATTTGCTGCAAGCTGTTGGATCATATAGTGAGATCCTCAATAACTGATTATCTCGAAACTAACAGTGTTTTTGTGATGAACAGCACGGATTTAGGGAGCACCACTCATGTCAAACTCAACTCCTATCATTAACACATGATCTGTCAGCTGCTATTGGTAAAGGTGGTCAAATTGATCTAGTACTACTCTACTTTGCCAAGGCCTTTGACAAGGTTCCTCACCATCGGTTAATCCAGAAATTGTACGATGCTGGTATCAGGAAAAAAAAACCTTACAATGGATTGCAACTTTTCTGGACAATCGCACCCAACAAGTTCTTGTCGACGGCAATACTTCCACTATCGGGATGGTGACATCGGGCGTACCTCAGAGCTCAGTCCCTGGGCCCGTCCTATTTTTAGTGTACATAAATGATCTTCCACGAGGTATAAGGTCAAAAGTGCGCCTCTTTGTTGACGACACAGCATTATATAATCAGATAAGAACAATAGACAACTGCAAAACACTGAATGGCGATCTAGCTAAATTACAAGAATGGGAAACAATAAATCAAATTGAATTCAACGTATCAAAGTGCAATGTTCTAACCATCACAAATAAGAAAGCACCTATTACAATTGAATACCAACTTCATGGTCAAAACCTGGAACATGTAAAGACAGCAAAATACCTTGGCATTGAGTTTGATAAAAACCTCAAATAGAATGACCACATATGTCACCTGGCTTCAAAGGCAAATCAAACAAGCGCTTACATCACCCGCAATTTAAAAAGATACCCAATCACAACTCAAACCCTTGCTTTTAAAACTATTGTTAGACCAATTTTGGAGTATGGCAGCTCAATTTGGGACCCATATACAAAGAAAAACATCGACATCTTAGAAAAAATCCAAAGAAAAACAGCATGACGCATCACAAACACATTCGATCCTTTCGCAAGTGCGTCTGAAATATCACAACGGATTGGCCTTGAACCTCTGGAAAAGAGAAGAAATATAGATAAACTAAATTTGTTCCACAAGATCTACTACAAAAATTCGTGCCTTAAACTTCCAAACGACATCAAAGATATCGGCACAAGAAATACGAGAGGACACACAGCAAGAGTAACCATCCCAACATCAAAAACAGACGCCCACATGTATTCGTTTTTCCCTTCCACTGCCCGACTATGGAATAGCCTCCCAGCTGAAAACAATTGCCAACATGCCTTCACGCGATTGCAAGTGTTCACAACGTGACTTTTTAATCTATGTATATTTTTTTTTTAATTAGTATTATGTGCAGAGTTTTAGCAAGTTTAAAATGTAAAACCCTACAAACTGTGGAGTGATCCTCCACAATATTGGAGGTTTCCACAAGACGAAGAAGAAGAAGAAGAAGATACCCAATCCAATTGTTTGAACGTTTCCCAGTTTACACGTCCCACCTGATTTAAGATAATCCAGTATTTCTTATAATAGTATATTTGTCATATTTATCTACTGATGTTATGTGTTTATATTAAATACTCAAAATATTCGCCAGTCAGATTAAACATATCAACACGTTAAAATGCGTGTAACCATTAATATTCATAGGCTAGTAGATACATTTTAATGAGAACTATTCACTTACATAATAAGAAGAACCGATTGACATGATCTTCGTTCCTTCTATGGTATTTGAGTAACGCATGGCGGTCTAGTGGATAGAACACTCAACTTATAACCTACAGGCGGAAAATACAAAAGTCCGAGTAATCGCGGATTAAATTGGAAGTCTTGGATTACTCGCCTTTTCTCACTATACGGTAATTTATAAGGCTGCTGTATTAAATGGAAATGAGCAATTGCAAGCTACCTGTTGGATAGGACGTTAGACACATAGTACATTACCCAATACGGCTAAGGAATCAGCTCAATTACTGTTGTTTGAATCGGTGAGTGTGGGGGGGGGGGGGGGGTGGTAGTTAACACGTCGTCCAGTCAAATTATTGACGTTATATCGTTGTCAATAAACTGAGAGCTTTATCAAATGTGCTATCATTATTCTATTCTCTCACCCAAATGTAAAACCATACATAAGGCATATTTTCATCTTTTGATAAAACATTATTATGGTTTTGTCAGAGTGTGCAAATACACATACCCCCCCCCCAAACACACACACACACACACACACACACACACACATCCATACCTACCCACCCAGGCATCCATACACAACCCTCCCCCAACCCATACACACCCACATATGAACAGGGGTTTACGAGAGAGATAGATATGTAAATTTTTTAAACAACCATTTCCCTTTCCTTGTAATTGATGCCATGCATTTAAATAACAATCTCACAATATGCGCTAATCGGAGTATACACAAAACTGTGTGTAAGCTTTAACGTTTAAAGCCTGATTTAATATTGTGAGAACTAATCACCAAAACAGCTTTCTAAAACAATAACAATATGAGAGACACCATTTTCTTCCATCCATAGAGGAAGTCTGTGTTTTTTTTAAATTTATTTATGTCAACTATTTTAGAATGTTTAACTTTACCCTTAGATATTTTAGACTTTAGTGCTAGAGTGCTTTGTGAATGTTGTAACTCGATGTGTATTATATGTGAGTTCATCTGCCTTGTCTTGAAAGTGTTGTATGTAAATCAGACTATGACGGGACTATGGACTGTTTATTATTATGGATAAATTCTAATCATGCAGGTATTAGAATTGATTCAACCATTATTCGTTTACTATTCTTCTATTCTATTCATTTATTCTTCCTGTTCCTTACATGAGAGTTTTTCCTGCCTTACATTCTGTCTTATTCATTTATATTTTCTTGACTGTGACTTGGCGAAAAAGCATTAGATGTCTGCTCCTCAAGTTACTTACCCATTTATCCCTGAGTCCCGATATGAAGAAATACAGCTTTGGTATTCAATGTCGAAACGGTAGGTCATTTCGTTTCCATTATTTTATTTAACATTGTTTTTATTTCTAAAGAGGTTACACTTTATATATCCGTTTGTATATGTTTCGTATGTTAAAATGTGTGTCCAAATCTTTTTTCCCTGTTTACTAACATCCCTGACAGGAAAACGTTACTGCCAATATACTTTAAACTCCGGCTTATGCATATATAAATGCTTTATATTTTGTTTAACGTTATCTTTTACTAAATAAGCATCGATAAGGTTGCCATGTTTACAGACAAGTCATTCCAGCCTATATTCGAGTTCTTCCTGTGTGTTTTGTATATTTTATGGCGTGGTGGATTCAATAGC
>NC_088374.1:4413025-4425525 GCF_034508935.2 Berghia stephanieae
CAAAATCAGACCTTTGTATTAACTCTACTAAATTACAAAGCTATACGTCTTTTCCTTTTTTTTGGACCAAAATTTATATGTTATTCGTTTTCGTTTCGTTAAAAATGTGATCTGAACACAAAATATGTCTGTTTTAATCAGGTGGTAGACATAAAAATGGATATTCAATCGAAATGTTAAAAAGTTTCCTATCAATGTACACCTCCAATCTTATTCAAGTTTTTCCAATATTTACTACACAAAAACACACATACACGCACATACACAAACACACACATACACAAACACATACACAAACACACACATACACAAACACATACACAAACACACACATACACAAACACATACACAAACACGTACACAAACACACACATAGACACACATACACAAATACATACACAAACACAGCCATACGACCTCTGGTCTTTTAAGTTTATCCATTCATTCACTATTACGTTTCCCACTATTTATAAAAAACATTGATTTTCATTCATGTGAATTATTCTTATTCAATGGAATAAAACGCGTTGAATATTCCAAATAAAACTTGACTACCCTTATCCATAGACTATTCCCATTCAATGGAATAAAACACGTTGATTATTCCAAATAAACGCTTGACACAGCACTTCACGTTATCTTATATAATCCAAACGCTACATTAATATAAAATAATTATATTTGATTGTATGAGGTAAGTGTTCAGTGTAACTTTTAGGTAAAATAAGTCACCATAGTTTGTGGATTATAGACGCTACATTTATACTTTGTCATCTATCATTATTACAGGCAAATGTTTACCTTAACAATTTTGAACAAAATAAATGACCATAATTACTACTTCCAAACATTCATTAATACATTATAATCTCTCACTAAACCGTTCATTAGCAAAATATACCACACCATTTTATATATTCCAAATTCTGTATTAACATATTATAATATCTGATTGTCGTAGGCAAGTGTTCATCAGAACAATTTATAGTAAAATAGATCACCTTATTGTGTTGTTTCCAGACAGTACATTGATACATTATGACTGTTACAATAAAATCCTGAATGAAGTCTTCACGATGATAAAGAATTGTGTCGTAATATATTATTGTCTCTGCCCTTGTTGACTTCTAACTCTTCCACTCTCTCTTACTGAAATGTGTGCCAGTCTAATGAACCTTTAAATTTCTCTGAGTGCACATTTGACAATATTCTACAATATATGTTCATTCATAGTAGAATTGATTTCACACAATTTAACAATACCTAGATATTAAAATTATAATAATCTCGACAAATCCTTGACACATCATACATTATAATATACTAATACATACATCATAGTATAATTCGTTTGACATAAAATAACAGTAAATAGTTTATATAAATATTTATGGTTTATCCACGTGTACCTTTGTCCATAGCATTTTTCATAGATTTACTCTGCTTCTTTTCCAAATCCTCCAACAAATCAAATCTTGATGAGACTGTGGGAAAAAAAAAATTATAGGATAACATTTAAATGTATCTAAACTTCTCGATACTAATCTTGCAAAATCGTCAATGTTTACAATGCAAACAATGTTTATCTTGTTCCGATAAGTTTTAGAATCACAAAATTTGATGAAAACATATTTGGTATTGTTACACAGAATAATGTTTTTATATAAAACGTGATAGCTCAACAACGTTATGTATAATATAACAGGTAGTTATTGAATTTAAATTCGAGTTAAAATTTCAGTATGTGTGTAGGGTCAGTATGACATATCAGTAAAATGTCTTCAAAGGCAAAGAGTTCGAGAGAAAGAGAGAGTGAGAGATAGATATATAGAGTTAGAGAAGGAGAGAGATAGATAGAGAGAGAGAGAGGGAGGGAGAGAGAGAGAGAGAGAGAGAGAGAGAAAGAGAGAGAGAGAGAGAGAGAGAGAGAGAGAGTTTAACTTTCACACATGATTTCTCACTATAACATTATTGTATAGATCCCAAACGCTGCATTGATAGATACTATATGATAAAATGAACTTTATTTATCCATTTCTGGATGTTTTCATTTGGTATTGACTAGGATTAATACATTATAATCTATCATTATATCATTGTATAAAAAGATATATCATCTTATGTTATATATTTCAAACGCTGTATTGATATATTCTAATATATGCCTGTGGAAGGCAAGTTTTTATCCCAAAAAATTATATTAAAATATATCACCTCATTGAGTGATTTCCAGACGCTACATTGAAATGTTATGATTGTGTAATAGTTTAAAGGAAAAAGCACAATGGTGAGTTAGCAGTTTGTCATTGTTGTGGTTCTCTTCCTACATCGACTTGTAAGATTATCCTCTTTTGTTGTTATATTATTAGCAAGTATGATGAACCTTAAATAATTTATGAGTTTTTCCTTGACCAATCAGACTCTATAATATATTCTACGATATATGTATATTCATATTTCAATTTCACATTATATAACATTAAATAGTTTATATAAAGATATTGTGTTATCTATGTGCTACCTTTGTTCATGGAATCTTTCATCTATTGACTCTGGGTCTTTTCCAAATCTTCCAACAAATCAATTCTTGACGAGACTGTGTAAATAAATTAAAGAATTTAATTTAAAGTAACCCTATCATAACTATATGTAGGAGAATCGTTAATATTTTAAAGAGGAATGAAATAGTTTTCTGATTCAAATATGTTTTATAAATAACCAAATTTGAAGAAAATACATTTTCACATTCACAGGAATTTAGCTGAATGTAAAGTTTGTTTGCTCATCAAAGTTGTGTATCGACGTCTACCCCTCTAGTCTCATTTTGTGATATAATAGCCAGTATAAAGAACCTTAAATAATATATCAGTGTACCCTTGACCAATAATAGTCGATAATATATTCTAACATATATGTATATCCATAGTAGAATTTTTTTCATATAATGTGAAAGTAAATCGATTGAATCTAAGTATTACCTTTGTCCATGGAATCTTTTATAGATTGGTTCTGGTCCTTTTCCATTTCTTCCAACAAATCAATTCTTGATGAGACTGTGTAAAGAATATTGAAGACAATAATTTAATGTAACTCTGTTTTTACTAAATGAAGATAATCGTCATATTATTTACGACATAAAACCACGGTTTTCTTACTCAGATATGCTTCATAAATGACAAAGTTCGAAGAAATATCTTTCCGGTATTTACAAAAATTGAGCTGTATCTATTATAAAGATATTGTACATACGGGATAGAGATCACATCCGAAAAGTCACATATTCTAGGGAAGAACCGAGACAACCCTTAGATGAGAATGAATTTCAATTGTGAAAACCTAAAGCAAGTCACTTCATTAAAATACATGGGAGTGTTGCACACCAAAGATGAGACTAGCACAGCAGATGTGAAAGTTAGAATTGGAATGGCAATGGTTGCTAGAACATAACCCAATTGAGTTCGGAGTGGACCCTACTTCCCACGCGTTTCCTGGATTTTGAACACTTTCTTAGCCAATCAGGGTTCGAGACAAGCACAGCAGATGTGAATGTTAGAATTAGAATGCCAATGGTTGCTAGGACATAACCCAAATGAGTTCGGTGTGGACCCTACATTCCACGCGTTGCTAGGATTTTGAACACTTCCTTAGCCAATCAGGGTTCGATCCTGGTGCTAGTAAAACGAAGCGCGGGAAATCAGAGGGGATTCTTGTAGGTTTCGTCCAGCTGGACAGAATAACGCCATTCCAGCGGTTCTGTTTTATATTATATTCGTCTAGTGGGTGGCAGGAGGGAGACAAGGAGGATGAAAGATAAATAGATTTGTGTCGTTCATATTTGTGTTATACATATAATTTAGTCTCTGAATGAAATGTATCGTGTTTGTAAATCTTGAAAGGCAAAGAGAGAGAGAGAGAGAGAGAGAGAGAGAGAGAGAGAGAGAGAGAGAGAGAGAGTTTGACATTCACACATGATCTGTCACTATAATATTATATATACTTACTGTATATCTTCAAAACGCTGCATTAATGAGATAAGATTGGATAAAATGTAATATATTTATCTATTGCTGGAAATTTACATTAGTATTGCCATAGTTTATTACATTATAATCTCATACTATATCATTGTATAACAAATAATTCATCTTATTTTATATATTTCAAACAATGCATTGATACATTAGAATATCTTCGTATAGCACTGTACATCAAAATAATTCATCGTATTCTATATACTTCAGACTATGTAGGATAAATTATAATATCCCACTATACCATTGTACAATAAGAATATGATCTTATTTTATATGCTTCAAACGCTGTGTTGATATATTATAGTATATGATTGATAAAGGCAAGTGTTTATCCGAACAATTTATAGTAAAATATATTACCTTTTTGTGTGATTTTCAGACGTTGCATTCATACATTATCATTGTGTACTATTTTAAAGGAAAACATCAAAATGCTGAGTTAGCAGTTTGTCATTTTTGATATCCGTCACTTTCTATGTAGACTTTTAACCCTCCAATCTCTATTGGAATTTCGTACGTCTAATTGAACTTATTATAATCTCTATTTTTACCTTTGACAAATCATTACTATAATATACTCTAACATATCTGCATATTTATAGTTGAAATCGCTTGACAGGGAATGAAAGTAAATAGTTTATATAACTATCTGTGTTTTAAATATGTGTTACCTTTGTCCATAGATTTACGCTGCATCTTTTCCAAATCTTCCAATAAATCAAATCTTGACGAGACAGTGGAAAGAAAATTGAAGATTACAATTGAATGAAACTCTCTCTTTACTAAATGAAGGAAAATCGTCTATAACTCCAGTGTATAGCCAGTGTCGATTTTAGGTGAATTATGACTTATGAGATATAGCATGTCCATCGCACATGTGTATAGACTTGTCGATTTTAGATGAATCACAGTGTGTTATGATATACAGAATGTATTTTGTACAACTGTACACACAATGTCTAATTTAGATGAATTAGTGTTATGCTATAAACAATGTATATTATACCATTGCACAGACAATGTCTAATTTAGATGAATTAGTGTTATGATGTAAATAATGTCAATTGTACAATTTTATCAATTTTGCCTAGTTTAAATGAATCATTTTGTAATTATATAGAGATCCACTTAGCACCATTGTATACCATGTGTCAATTTAAGATGAATCGTCATTCTCCAGGCAGGGTCTATTTTGTATTGACCCATAGAGAATAGATATTAAATGTCAAATTTACATATTTACAATGTAAGTCTAAATAGTCTAATTTTTATCAAATTCATTATTTTGGTAGATTAAAGGACTACTCGAGATTTTAAAATGAGACATGATTTCACAGTAATTGTTAAGAACTAAACTTGTAATTTATCGTAATATATTATATAATGCACAAAACTTCAATACGTCCCCTTTGTCAATTTAAGATTTGACATTGAATAGATAGAAAACAAGAACTCTGCACTGGACAATAAAATAGTTTACTAACGTGTTCATACTTAAGTAATGATATTGATTGTTATAGCACTAACTTGTTACATGTGAGGACATTGTATAGCAAATCTGAATTTCTAAATCCTGTATAAAATTAATCCATGTATAAAGACAACCAACTAAATAAAATCAAATTTTAATGTTATTTTTTGTTTGTTTTGAAATGATTTCTGAACTCACAATAAAACAGATTTTTCTTTTTAGCAGAACAAAAAATAATGACAAAGCAAATTATAAATGAATTGATTTCATCTGTGGAGAAACGATGATTTTATTAGGCAGATCAAATACAATTTACTCTCTAAAAATATTTCACCTTTTTCATTTTCTTTCTTCTGCTCCTTTAGTTTTTTCTCCAGCTCCACCAATGTTGTGTCCTGCTCGGCCAGTTTAAGTTTCTGAATGGAAATTGTCTCTTTGAGCTTGGTGACTGAAATAAGTAAAGATAGTTTCGTTTGTGAACGGCTTGGTTCCATGTACTTAACATGTAATAGTTGTTATATACCATGAACGTTATCAGTCTTAACATGTGAAATGTTCTACTAAAATTTATCACAATGTGACATAGTTGTGTATCAATATGAATGAAATAAAAAAATAAATATTATCCCTCATTTGATTTAGTCTTTATAGATATACATACCTTCTTCCTGCATGTTTTTCTCTTTTTCTTGGCCGTTTTTTTCCAATGTTGTTATTTTCTCTAACAAATATTTAACAATTACAGTGATATCCTCATCTGTAAAATGTACAAATGTTTAATGGATTTACAGTTATACAAATTATACGATAGTCATGTAATTATAAACTTTATGTAGAACAAAATAGTGCCGGTCATTCTAACAATTTTATGCTGGTAAAATAATCAACATGATATGGGATTCATTATTAATCCTATGTTTTTGGTATTTTTATTATTTTCATACCTCAAAGACTATTATTGTTTGATGGATGATTGTGTGTGATATCTTTTGCTGTCTCTGACGTTTTAACCGACACACAGAAAGAAAATATATAGGGATACAGACAGGGGGAGATAAAGAGAGTGAAGGAGAAAGAGTGAGAGAGAGAACAATAGAGATAGAAATTGAGAGAGAGATAGAAATAGAGAGAAAGATAATGATTGATAAAGAGAGAAAGATAGATAGAAATAACTTACTTTTCACAGTTACGTTTACTTCTGCCTTCATTTCATGCATTTGAAAATTTTCATCAAGATAATACATAAGACAGACGTATGTTCCAGTGTCTTCCTCGCCTGGGTTTTTGATCGTCAATTTGAGAAAACGGTTGACAGAATCTTTTGTCAGATTACCTTGTGCCTGCAATTATCAGAAACAACAAAATCTTCATTTTATTTTCAGAACATTCATCCTTAATATATGCTATGTGTCTAAACTATGTGGCTACATAGGCTAGTGGCATGGCACTCTTATGTAGGATTGGAATGTCATGGGTTCGGGTTCCACTCTGAGCGATGCATATAATAGGTGAGTCTGTGGAAAACGGTTCTTTATTAACATTCCCACACCATACTCATGTGTAGAATGGGTACCTGGTCGTTAACAGTGCTGTCTCTGTTTGAAAAAAATGTCATATCGCCTAACAGGCTTTGTGGCTTGTCCTACACACTAGGTGTTGCTGTTGTCTAGAGAAACCTTGTATAGGTCACTAAGCCAATTTATGGATATTGCACTTTACAAAAAGCTCCAAGCTCAGTTTTTGTGTGATGTCATGTAATATATTATCTATTGGACCCATTGTCACAGAATAATGATTCACATATTTCTCAGTCAGGCTATACTTTAGTAATAGAAAAAAAAAAGAAAAGATTTCATCTCACTCCAGTTATATTTCGGAAGGCTTAGGAAAATTTTACTTTCTGATATTAGATTATCATTCCTTTATTAGCCTTCTCTTTGAACTCATTTTGAATAGGTGAATAATTTTCTTTCAATCTCTTGTCACGAAGCCACTTATTATAAAAGCTGATTGATTCAATCTTTGTTACTCACTTCTCTCAAGAACTTACACCTTGTCGCCACACTATTCCCCTCCTCATATTACCCATATTTATTTTTAAAGAGACTTTGTGGAGGACTTCAGTATTTTGATTTCCGCCATCAAGACACCGGAGCTTTCTTTATCACCCTTCCCAGTTGAAGTTCCATCAAGATTGTATCAAGCTCGGATCCTTACAAGTAAGAATTGCAAGTACTCTCGACTGGAACCGGAACCTCACAAGTCCCAATCACATTATCACCATATCAGCAAGATAGCATAAATTACGTAATATCTTCATATTCGTATGTGTAACTGTGATCACCATTCATTTATAAGAAAACTCATGTCATCGTATATAATATTTCTATTCATATCATCTTAAAGAATTCGTCATTGGTATTTTTCAAAGTAACTAGTTAATTCTGGGGACTTTATATGTCACATTTCTATTTTACAAATGTAGTCGAGTTAGCTCTTGAGCTCTCTCCAGACCATGACACCCATCAAATGTAATGTTTTGACATCCTAGAAGTAAATTTTGTTTTTCTGAATAAATGTTTGATATGACGGGTCAAATGAGAATTTGCTTTGTCCTTAAGGAATATAAAATAAGACATTTTGTGCTTTAAACCGTCAAGTGATTTACTCTGGAATACGTCGTTTTCAAAAGTTTGGCCAAAAAAACAAGCCTTCAAAAATCGATAAATTTAAATGACTCTCCTCTGGGAAAAACAACTTTCAAACATAGGACTTAGCGAAGTCCTTGAAAAAAGTCCCGGGTCTTAGTATTTTTGCAATAATGAGGGCTATTTAAAGCGGTCGGTATTTGACAGAAGAGCTTTCTATAAATTTAAAAGACACACGTTTTTTTCTCCAAAATACGGCTGTCAACTAGTCAAATCGTACAATAAGAGCCATAAATACCATTCCTGTATTTCTATCCGGTATGTTATATCAGAAAATACATTTTAAATATCAACCAGTCGTTATGGATAACAAGGGGAAATATTTACACGAATTTTATTCTGAATTATAGATCGATTCACCATTGAGCCTTAACTCTCTCCTTACCTGCCATTTCCCCCAAAACTACACACCCAACTAACACAAACATATTTTTTATCACCCAACAAGAATAGCAGTAACGTTCATGCAATACATAATTCCTTTATCAAAACATGCTATACAACAAAACGTTCATTTTCTTTAAACGTTTTAATGTACTAGAGTAATTTGAATAAGAAAAATGTTGCTTGTATCGTAATAAATGTGACTGTTTTCCTACAGTTGGTAAGGAAAAGGTTAAATGTGTTCTATACTATTTGACGGAGGATGACACATTATGCCACAATAAATACAGTTAAACATCATTAGAGACACTCCTTAGGACCGGATTGTTGAGTAAATGTGTTGATATAAAGACGTGTAAACACTTGAAGGAATCTGTGTTATGCTAGTCTTCAAATCCATTTCATATTTTTGTTATTGCTTTTATTTCCTTAACACTCTCCTTACCACAGGAAAATCGTCACTTTCGTTACGATGTAACCGAACATTTTCTCTATCTTATTTCTCTTGTACGTCACAAAATTTAAAGACATGCTTTGATTTCAGCTATAGATACTAAACAATGTGTTATAGAGCTAACTTGTTACTTTTCTCTTTTTTGTTTGAGTAAGTAAAGTCTATTTTTGTGCAGGGTGGGTGTGAATTTTCGGGGAAAATTCTAAAAACAGCTGGTAAGGAGAGAGTCCACCCAATGAATTCATATATCCATCACTACTCTGTACTTTACAATGTGAGTACATGCAACTATAATGACGATAACGTTTAGGGTGAGATAAACTATTTTTTACACATTACTCTTTACGTCAAATTGTCCAGTAGATTCTGATATACAGACAATTATGTCTAATGGAGAAAAGTACGTGTGCGCATTACTATTTACGTCACCATATCCAGTAAATTCTGCTATATGGACATTTACATTTGTCTTGATCTGCTCAGAGGTCTGTTATTGAATTATTCTTTTGTAAAACAAGGCACAATAAAACCAGCTAAATCAGCCTACTTTTGATGCCCAGTTGATAAGAAACACCATTAACCCTGACCTGTCTTTGAAAAGCGCCAACACTCAGTTTTATCCATTTAAAATCAATCTTGACTTTTCAAATAGAAAAAAAAATACTAGTATCATTATTATTACCATTATCGTTAATAGATATTCTACCTCAACATTTAGCTCCCTTAGCGAGTCCCTTGGAACTAAACGCTGCAATTGGATGCTCTCCCTTCTTCATAATCTCAAGTGTCATAATAGCACTGATCCAAGCAGGGCCGTTAGAGATACAGGTGAGATCGAGTTGGTCAGTAACCATCGTGTTGAAGGATTCAGGAGATACGTCCAGACGGAGGGCTGAGCCTGGAAAATATTATATAATCCCTATTGAATCTATACACAGCCTGCCATAACCGATTTTTTCATTGGCGCTTTACATCAACATGTCAAAGGGTCTAATAAAAGCCTTTAAGCGTTTATATAGCGCAACATACACTAATTATGCATAAACTCATTTACGTTGACGTTTAACATGTAGGACTTGTCATGACGCCTTTTAGGTTATACTAATTTTATTTTGGACAGATGCAAAGTTGGTAATGGTCAGGTGCTCATTCTAAACATGAGTTCTGTGAAGAAATATGAGTAATCAGCCCTTTACAAGGACTTAATTAAATACTACTCACAGCGGGATTCGAACCCAGGACCATAGCCGTATAAACCTTTACAAAAATATTCTAATATCAACTGGCAACCACATTGATGTAATAATATAAGATATGATAAAATACATACTATAGTTTGTTTCATAATTTGTAACCAAGCTTAGAGGAGGGTTTCTTTATAACTGATTGTTGTATTGCAGTGGAGCTTTTGCATGGCTCTTACATGAAAGACACAAAGAATGAAATAAGTTTGCCAATTTTTATACCCGTAAATTAAAATTAAAATCCTCTTAAGGTTTATGAGAAAAAATCAAACTCTCACTGATAGAAATGTTTACAGTACAGCAAGTTTCAAAATAATATTTCACATACTATTGTTTTTATAACATCATTATATTATCGTAAATACTCACATAATTCACGTGCGTCTAACACTTGGCCTCAACAATGATACATACAGGATCGTAGCCACAATGTTAAATTGCACCAACGTCTACTTTTTGTGAACACATATCAATACATTGTACTTTTTTGGGCTGATATGGCAAAACTTGTCGGATGTCGCACGAGCAAAATTTGATATACGAGCCAATAAAGGTGAAAATGTGTTCCCTGCATGATTATAGTTTTTATTATGAATCCTGGAATTTTGGAACAGAGTTGGGCCTTTATGGTCATATTCTGAGACGAGATATGAACATTCCTGCCAATAGTACAATGACAGCGTATTTCAAACTATGTCGAACCCCATTCAGGGGAAGACCTGGAACAACTTTGCCCGTCCAGACCAACCAAGATGTAGGGACATTGGAAGATCAGCAGCTAAATCTTAACACCATAGAGGAGCTTCGTAGAAAAAAATGCTTCGGATCAAAAGCCTTGGTTATACCTAAATGACGACCTGGTGGACGCACCTGAGACTTCCCAATTCGATGACAGAGATGCGAAAAACTCATGAATCATTGTCCATCGAACTACATTCTCATGAAATGAATTCATTATTTATTTTAAAATATTGTTTAATCTAGTTGGGTTTTTTTTTGTCTGACCCAACCCACAACATATTACATATGTCTTGTCTATAAAATTAAAAAGTAATTTTCTCAATTCCTAAGTGTTCGAACTCCCGGCCTTTAAATGTGAATAACGTCGACTCTAAATGAAATAATTACAGCATTCAATCTGCGTTTTGTCTAAAGATGGTGTCTCTTTACGAGTATGTAATAATATTTGATTCGAAATGTTCAGACATCTGACGGGTTTTGCCAGATCACCACACAATATTTGTCAAACATGGATCCATTCATAAAATCCGAGGCGTAAATTTTATTTTTCATTCCAGCGTTTTTCGACACTGAATTTGAAATGCAATCTTTAATACAGTGACAGTGAATAGCATTGTATTCAATCAGTATAATCGTGAAGCAAGATGTGAGTGACTGTTTGACGAAATTAACAATCCAAGTGGATGGATTTGGGACACAGAATGAAAAGGCTTAACCCTCTCCTTACCACCCACAGGAAAATCGTCACATTCGTTACGATGCAGCCAACATCTTTTTTCATTCTGATTTCTTTTATACATTATAATATTTGAACAAAAATGTTTGCTATAATTAAAGTATATTAACACTTTGTTGAAGAGCTCGTTTAGCAGAAAGAAATATGTATAACACGAAATAACAGCTTTTATGTTTGAGTGAAATAAAAAAACATATTTTTGTATAGGTTGGGTGTGAAGTTTTTGGGACAATCAGGAAAATGGCCGGTAAGGAGAGAGTTAACTGGACTAGGGAAACGATAAAAGAAAAAAAGATAGAAGACGGAAAATACATTGCTATTTATAATCCATAAGAGTTTAGGCCTGTTATCTTTTGTCAAGACAAAGATGAAAAGGAGACATAAGAGGAAGAGAAAATAGAATTGGTGTGGAGAGGAGACAGAGAGAAAATATTAGCAGACAGAGGAAGAGGAAGAGTTAAAAAGTGTAAGAAAAAATATGATATATTGTTGTTATCAAAATTATCAAAATCAGTATCCGCTCATTGTTTTCCTGTACATTTTAAGACTTTTAATATCATTTCCAAAAATTCTAATTTAATTTATGTACTTCAAATTTCATTTGATATTTACGCCGAATACTATTGTGATCGATTAAAAAAAAAGTCATAGAAGGTCGAATGACCTCTATCTTATCTCTTTCTTCTTTCTCTTATATCTCCATTCTTTCATACTGTAATTTATTCGTC
>NC_088374.1:4430525-4438025 GCF_034508935.2 Berghia stephanieae
AAACACACACACAAACACATACACAAACACACACATACGACCTCTGGTCTTTTACGTTGATCCATTTATTCATTATTACGTTTCAACTATTTATAAAAAAACATTGATTCTCATTCATGTTATTTATTCTCCTTCAATGGAAAAAAAATCAAGTTAAATATTCCATGTAATACTTGACTACCCTTATCCATAGACTATTCTCGTTGAATGGAATAAAACACTTTGAATATTCCCAATAAATACTGACTACCCTTACCAATAGACTATTCTTAGTCAATGGGAAAAAAACAACAACTCACGGACTATTTTAACTAGATACTTGACACACCATTATTATTAGACTATTCTTATTCCATAGAACACAACACATGGGAGATACTAAATAGATACATGACACACCATTATTATTAGACTACTCTTATTCCATAGAACACAACACATGGGAGATACTAAACAGATACATGACACACCATTATTATTAGACTACTCTTATTCCATAGAACACAACGCATGGGAGATACTAAATAGATACATGACACACCACTATCAATCAAGTCTTGGAAACGATTTTATTGGTTCTCCATGTTTCCTTTGTCTTCCAACGCCGAGAAATTTGATCATTAAAAAAAAACTTTAGATCCATTTCTATCATTATTTTGACATACACCTAAGCTTAATGTGTTATCCATATTCTTACCTTAAATCGATGGATGATGAATAGTATTATCGTTAAATTTACACCCAAAGCAGTCGCTAATTTTCTTCAGGTAACGTATTATATCTTCTATAGTTTCATATTATAGTATATGATTGTTGCACAATTGTATAACAAGTGTATAAAAAGTATATATATATATATATATATATATATATATATATATATATATATATATATATATATATATTGTGTCACTCTATAGGCAGTGTCAATGTTATATAGACCTATAAAGATTAAATAGTAAATGTCAAATTTACATATTTACAATGTAAGTCTAAATACTCTAATGTTTATCAAATTAATTATTTTGGTAGATTAAAGGACTATTCGAGATTTTAAAATGAGACATAATTTAACAGTGAGTGTTGAGAACTAAACTTGTAATTTATCGTAAGATATTATAAAATGTACAAACCGCAATGCATCTCCTTTGTCAATTTAAGATTTGACATTGAATAGAAACAAAACAAGAACTCTGCACTGGACAATAAAATAGATTAATAACGTCGTCATACTTTAGCAATGATATTGATAATCAGAGCACTAACTTGTTACATGCGAGGACATTGTATAGCAATTCTGAAATTCCAAATCCTGTATAAAATTAATCCATGTATAAAGACAACCAACTAAATAAAATCCAATTTTAATGTAAATTTTTGTTGTTTTGAAATGATTTATGAACTGAGAATAAAACAGATTTTTCATTTTAGCAGAACAAAAATTAATGACAAAGCAAATTATAAATGAATTGATTTCATCTGTGGAGAAATGATGATTTTATTAGGAAGATCAAATGCAATTTACTCTCTAGAAATATTTCACCTTTTTCATTTTCTTTCTTCTGCTCATTTAGTTTTTTCTCCTGCTCCACCAATGTTGTGTCCTGCTCGGCCAGTTTCACTTTAAGCTTGGTGACTGAAATAAGGAAATATAGTTTCGTGTGTGAACGATTTTGTTCCATGTACTTAAAGTGTACTAGTTGTTATGTTCTATGAAAGTTATCAGTCTTAACATGTAAACTATTCTACTAAAATATATGACAATGTGACATAGTTGTGTGTCAATATGAATGATATAAAATGTTAAATATCTTATCCATCATTTGAGTTAGTCTTAATATATATAAATACCTTCTTCCTGCATGCTTTTCTCTTTTTCTTGGCCGTTTTTTTCCAATGTTGTTATTTTCTCTAACAAATATTTAACAATTACAGTGATATCCTCATCTGTAAAAAAGTACAAATGTTTAATGGATATACAGTTATAAAAATTATTCGAAAGTCATGTAATTATAAAAGTTATGTAGAACAAAATAGGGTCTGTCGTTCTAGAGGTTTGATGTTGTTACTATATTTAACATGTTCTGGGATTCATTATCAATTTTCTATATTGAACTGTTTATAATACTCTTACCTGAAAGAGTATTATTGTTTGATGGATGATAGTGTGTGATAATTGTAACTGTCTCTGACGTTTTAACAATCAATAGTAGAGTCGGATATATCAATGTGTGTACACATTCTTACTCAAATACCGACAGTAAAATGAATGTCACATTCAGTATAAGCTATAAATGACATTGACCTTTTGAGGTCGAATGTCAATTAATTGTCGCCATAAAGTCAACAAATATTTGACAAGATAGAACAGTCGAGATAGAATGATCATTTCATTTCTGAAAGTAAAATTTAAATTATCATTCCGGACAAAATAGGAAACGAAACAAAATATGTAAAATACATTCTGAATAGACGTCATTGACGTTATATACAATGGGCTAATCATATGATTTCATGTGTAAATAACACGTTTTCTGAACATACGAGAAAAAATATTTTTAAAAGACCGAAAAGGAGCCCACTTATTTATTGTCAAAAAAAAATATTCTATTTTCTGCTTCAGTGTCATGAAATGTCGATGGTGAAGTGGTTTTTGCTTGTTCAAATATCTATTTACCAAATCCATACATTTTCTCTCATTGTCTAGATAGTCTTAACACACTCTTTGCATCGAGAAGAAATTCGTTGTATTTGTCACGATATAAACAACAACATTTATATTGAGATAACAGTTACAGTTTTTGTCTTATAACGGCATTTTTTTTCTTAAAGAATCGCGGAACGATGCCGGCCTAGCTTTCATAAGATTGAACCAAAAAAAAAAAAAGAAAAGGTTAAATAATTTGATACATGAAGATGGAGGAGAATAGGAGACTTAAAATGTAAATGGACAGTTCTATACTGAAGAAATTAAGGCGTTGAAGTAAAAAATAAAGCTAGAGAAAAAAAAGAGAGAGAGAGAGAGAGAGAGAGGGAGAGAGAGAGAGAGAGAGAGAGAGAGAGAGAGAGGGGGGGGGGATAGTGTGTGTGAGAGAGATAGAGGTAGTGTGTGTGAGAGAGAGAGAGAGAGAAAGAGAGATAAAGATAGTGTTACATACATAGAGAAAAATAGAGAGAGAACTTACTTTCAACCGTTACGTTTACTTCTGCCTTCATTTCATGCATTTGAAAATGTTCATCAAGATAATACATTTGACAGACGTATGTTCCAGTGTCTTCCTCGCCTGGGTTTTTGATCGTCAATTTGAGAAAATTGTTGATAGAATCTTTTGTCAGGTTACCGTGAGCCTGAAAATATCAGAAACGCCAAAGTCAGAACATTCATCCTTAATGGGTTTTTTTATGTGTCTAAACTATGTGCGGCCACATGGTGTAGTGGTATGGGACTGTTTTGTAGGATCAGAAGGTCCAGAGTTTGCATTCCACTCTGGGCGGTGCATAGTTGAGTCTGTGGAAAAAGGTTTTTTATTAACATTCTCTCACCGTAATAATATGCAAAATGGATACATGGTCGTTAACAGCGTTGTATCTGTTCGAAAAAAATATAATATCGCCTAACAGGCTTTGTGGCTTGTCCTACACACTAGGTGTTGCTGTTGTCTTAGGACACCTTGTACAGAGCATTTGTAAAATTATTTGATATTGCCCTATATAAAAATGCTCAAAGCTCAAGCTTAAGAATTTGTGGGATATCATTTTTTTAATTGACACTCATTATCAAATAGCAATGATTCACATTATTTTCATTAAAGTATTAGTTTATTAATTTGAACATAAGAACGAAGTTCATCTCACTTCAGTTGTATCACGGTAGGCTTAAAAAAGCTTTAATTTCTGATATTAGATCATCATTTCTTTAATAGCCTTCTCTTTGAATTCAATTCGAATAAGTAAATACTTTTCTTTCAGCCTGAGTGATATAATCTTGGTTACTCACTTCTCTCATAAATTTGTGCCATGACTGCAACACTATTCTATTACTCATATCACCTCATAGTATTTTAAACATTCATGTCTCACTCTCAAGACTTTGTGGTGCACTTCAGTATTTTGATATACGTCATCAAAACGTCTGAGTTTTGTTTCTCACCTTTGCCAGTTGAAGTTCTGTCTAGATTGGATCAAGCTCGGGTCCTTACAAGTAAGAATTGGAAGTACTCTCTGACTGTAAGTGGAACCTCACAAGTCCCATCACATCATCATAACATTCTCAGCAGGATAGCATAAGTTACGTAATATCATCATATTCTCAATTATTGTAATTGTGATCACCATTCATTTATAAGAAAGCTAATTCATCATATATTTATATTCATATCATCTCAAACAATTCGTCATTGTTCTTTTTCAAATTAACTGGTTAACTTTGGGGGCCTTATATGTCACATTTGTATTCTATTAATGTCGTCAAATTATCTCTTGAGCTCTCTCCAGTCCATGACACCAATTAATTGTAATGTTTTGACATCCTAGAAGTACATTTTGTTTTTTGAATAAATGATTGATATCACGAGTCAAATGAGACTTCGCTTTGTCCTTAAGCAATATAGAATAAGAAAGTTTGTGCTTTAAACCGTCAAGTGTTTTACTCGGGAATACGTCCTTTTCGAACGTGTAACCAAAAAAAAAAGACCCAAACCAACTCGTCCTTCTAAAATAGATCAATTTAACTGACTCTCATCTTGGAAAAAAAATTCAAACCATGGATTTAGTAAAATCCTTTTAAAAAGCCTCGTGTCTTAGTATTTTTGTAATAATGACGTTATTTACATCGATCGGTATTTCAAAGAAGAATTTTCTAGCCAAATTTATTTAAAAACGAGTTGTTTTTTTCCTCCAAAATACGGCTGTCAACTAGTCAAATCGTACAATAAGAGCCATAAATATCATTCCTGTATTTCTATCCGTTCTGTTATATCAGAATATACATTTTAAATATCACCCAGCTCTTATGGATTACAAGGGGAAATCTTTACACGAATTCTATTTTGAATTATCAATCAATTTTAAAATATATTGTTGGTCACCATTGAGCCGGAAATGTACTCTGAACTGTTTCGGAGATGATGCAGTATTTTATGGACACAATAAAAACAGGTATACATCATTAGAGATTGCTACAATGACCGGATTGTTATGACAAATAGGTTGATATTAAGACGTGTAAACACTTGATGAAATCTGTGTTATGTTGGTTGTCAAATCCATTTGAAATGTTTTGTTATTTCTTTTATTTCCTTAACTCAATGAATTCTTACGTCACAATGGAATTGGATTATGCTATACAGACGATAACGTCTAACGGAGAAAAACTGACTATTTCAGATTACTATTAACTACACAATATCCCGTATAATATGCTATACAAATATAACGTCTAAGGGGAAAAACAGATTAACTTTTTCACAATAGTCCCAGTTATGTCCATTTTGAATTAATCATGGTATTTCAAGAAGAGAGAAACACCAGATCCCACAGGATAGTATTTGAAAGAATAAAGGATTATACTCTCTTCTTCTTCTTCTTCTTCTTCTTCTTCTTCTTCTTCTTCTTCTTCTTCTTCTTCTTCTTCTTCTTCTTCTTTTATTATTATTATTATTATTTATTATTATTATTATTTATTATTATTATTATATTATTATATTATTATCATTATTTTTTTCCTTACTATCACATGTTGAATACTCCGTCTCAATGTGTTCGGTATCATACCTCAACGTTATCTTTCCATTTATCTCCCTTAACGAGTCCCTTGGAACTAATCACTGCAATTGGATGATCTCCCTTCTTCATAATCTCAAGTGTCACAATAGAACTGATCGAAGCAGGGCCGTTAGAAATACAGGTGAGATCGAGTTGGTCAGTAACCATCGTGTTGAGGGATTCAGGAGATACGTCCAGACGGAGGGCTGAGCCTGGAAAATATTATATAATCCATATTGAATTTATACACAGCCTGCTATAATCGATAGTCTCACTGGCGCTTTACATCAACATGTCAAAAGGTCTAATAAAAGTCCTTAAGCGTTTATATAGCGCAACATACACTAATTATGCTTAAAGCGCTTTACGAGGACATTTAACATGATGGACTAGTTATAACGTCTTTTAGGTTATATTTTGGACAGATACAAAGTTGGTCTCATTCTAGACCTGAGTACGGTGAGGAATTATGAGTAATGAGCCCTTTCCAAGGACTCAATTAAACACTACTAAAAGCGGATTCGAATCATAGCCCTATAAACCTCTAGCAAAGCTATTCTAATATCAAACTGACAACAACATTGATGTAATAATATGACATATAATAAAATACATACCATAGTGTGTTTCATAAATAATTTCCAAGGTTAGAGAGGGGCAACTTTACAACTGATTGTTGTATTGCAGTGGACCATTTGCATTGCTATTACATTAAATACACAAAATATGAAATAAGTTTGTTTTCCAAAAATTCAAACTCTAACTTATAGAAATTTTACAGTACAGCAAGTTGCAAAATAATATTTCACATAATATTGATTTCATAACATCATTTCACTACCGTATCGTAAACAGTCACATAATGCATGTGCGTCTAATACCTTGCCTCACCAATGATACAGACAGGATTGTTGCCTCAATGTTAAATTGCACCAATGTCTACTTTTTGTGAACACATATCACGATATTGTAACATTTTCGTGCTGATATAGCAAAAGTCGTCGGATGTCAAACTGGCAAGATTTGAGATGCGAGAAAATAAACGTTAACATGTGTTCCCTGCATAATTATAGTTTTTATTATTAATCCTGGAATTTTGGAACAGACTTGGGCCTTTCTGGTCATATTCTGAGACGAGATATGAACATTCCTGCCAATAGTACAATGACCACGTATTTCAAACTATGCCGAACCCCATTCAGGGGAAGACCTGGAACAACTTTGCCCGTCCAGACCAACCAAGATGTAGGGACATTGGAAGATCAGCAACTGAATCTTAACACCATTGAGGAGCTTCGTGTACTGTAGTAAAATTTGCTTCGGTTAGAAAACGGTTAGACCTAAATCACGACCTGGTGGACGCTGTTGAGACTTCCCAGTTCGATGACAGAGATGCGAAAGGCTCATATATTTGCCCATCCAACTACATTCTTACGAAATGAATTCATTATTTGTTTTTAAATATTGATTAATATAGTTGGCCTTCAAATGCGAATCACGGCAACCCTAATTGATATCTGCATTTTGTCTAAAGATGGTGTCTCTTTACGAGTATGTAATAATATTTGATTCGAAATCTTCCGACATCTGACGGGTTTGCCAGATCACCTCACAATATTTGTCAAACATGAATTAATTCAAAAATTTCGAGGCGTACATTTTACTTTCAATCCTAAGTTTTTCAACACTGAATTTGGAATGCAATGTGTAATACAGTGACAGTGAAAAGAATTGTAT
>NC_088374.1:4450525-4464855 GCF_034508935.2 Berghia stephanieae
GCCAAATTGGCAACTCGTGCTGGAAGATAACGGAGAGAACTTTGAATTCCGGGATAACGCCTTCCCGTTCAGTTCCCGTTCACTTCAATGTCTGAACGCGATTGGTAAATGAAAGGTGTCCACTCTGTTTGTTGTAGTTGTAGAAAAAAAAAACAGACACTTCCGTCGATTCGGCAACTGAGAGGAAAAGTCAAACGGAGAACAGAATAGAAAGGGAATCGAAATTGACTGCACTCATTTCACAGCCAAACACGACTATTCAATAGTCAGAGACAACTAATGTTTTCTATTTTTAAACGTGGCTTAAGGGACAAAATGATTTCCTTGGGTTTATCATAGATTTATTTCATGAACATTTTGGACCTTTAATTTTTCTTTGAATATTCTAAAGTGTCAAATATATTGCTTGAAGGTAGTAACTATGCGGCTATGAGGTCTAGTGGTACGATAATCGCTTTCGGATCAAAAGGTCATGGACTTAAGTCCCGCTCTGAGAGGTACAAAGTTGAGTATTATCTTCACTTCCATTATCTCACCGCACTCAGGTAAATTTAGTATCTAGCCGATTACAAACCTATGATTCTGACGGATACGATTGTAAGATCGCCCAACAGGCTTCTTGTCTCTGCCGGATAGCATTGTCATATCGCCCAACAGGCTTCTTGTCTCTGCCGGATAAAACTGTAAAATCGCCAAACAGGCGTCTTGTCTCTGCAGGATAGCATTGTCATATCGCCCAACAGGCGTCTTGTCTGCCGGATAGCATTGTCATATCGCCCAACAGGCGTCTTGTCTCTGCCGGATAAAACTGTAAGATCGCCCAACAGGCGTCTTGTCTCTGCCGGATAGCATTGTCATATCGCCCATGAGGCGTCTTGTCTCTGCCGGATAGCATTGTCATATCGCCCAACAGGCGTCTTGTCTCTGCCGGATAGCATTGTCATATCGCCCATGAGGCGTCTTGTCTCTGCCGGATAGCATTGTCATATCGCCCAACAGCCGTCTTGTCTCTGCCGGATAGCATTGTCATATCGCAAACCAGGCTTCTTGTCTCGTCCTACATGTGAGGCTATTCTATTGGCAATGGATCCCTTGTAAAAAGCGTTGAATACGTTTAGTGGATATTACGCTATATAAAATGTCATTTTTAATTTAAAAATAATTTTCCAGTGGTATGACCGTCGCTTTTGGATCGGAAGGTCCTGGGTTTGAGCCTCGCTCGGTGCATAGGTGAGTGTTTGGGAAAGGCTCTTTACTCTTTTCTCTCACATAATCAGATGGAAAATAAGTACCTGACCGTTAAGAGCGTTGTCTCTGTCGAAATAAAAAAGTAATATCCCCCAACAGGCGTCTTGTCTTTCTTCACGATTCAAGTATATTTTTTTGTTGTGAAAATGTCGAGAAGATGATATAAGCCGTTACAATACAGAACCACAAACTGGAGGTGTCAAAATGAGCCAATAAAATAGAAAAAAAGATAAAGTGAGTAAATGTGACTCACATTTAAGGAAACAACAGAAACAAAACGACGTTTCGGACTTTGTCCTTCGTCAGGTAAACAAGATACAAAGCAGAAATTTGACACAAGCCATGTTTTGACTCGTTTTTATGTGTTTTTCCAATTTTTGCGTAAAAATTTGCTTGAAACAAATTTCACCTTTTTTTAACCAAAAAAATTAAAAAATGCGAGTGTATTCGACATGTCCTTATATATGCAGGTCTGGTAACCCAATTCCTCAAGGGCTCATTGTTATAATGGAAATCTCAACAAATGGTACAAAATTATTGTCCATTACAACAATGTTAAACTAGGCCCATAAAAGAGTTCGTTTCTCAGACCTGTATATATGTACACATCGACTTTATTGCATCGGGTTATAGCATCTTCTTGACATTTTCACCTCAAAAGCTTGAATTGTGTTGAAAAACAATGCAAAAGAATAGATCTTTCTATCACTTGTAGTTTTTAAGCTATTCTAATTCTTTTTGGAGTAGTAATAAAAAATAACACCTATATATATATAATTATTGAGCTTTATATAGTGCAATATCCACTAAATGTGTACAAAGCGCATTACAAGGGGTCTCTGGTTAACAACAACATTTAACATGTAGGATGGGACATGACGCCTGTTAGGCGATATTACAATTTTTCGGACAAAGGCAACGCTGTTAACGGCCAGATGCTCATAATTTTTCACCTGAGTACGGTGAGATAATCTGAGTAAAGAGCCTTTTCCAAGGAGTAAATTATGAGTCGAGCGGGAGGCTCGAACCCAGGACCTTCCGATCCGAAAGCGAGTGTCATACCACTAGACCAAATAGCCGCACATATATATATATATATATATATATATATATATATATATATATATATATGTATATATATATATATGTATATATATATATATATATATATATATATATATATATATATATATATATATATATACTCAATAACCCCGAGGATTCAGGGTATTTGAGAAATGTGGTACAAATAGAAATGAATGTACAAGCAGTCCTTGAAGGAAGGGAATTAACATTTGTAGACGAATAGTTTTGATGAAACGTGCGAACCCATACATCTGACTTGGCCATATTTCATTTTGGATAATGATGTTTGACCATTTCTGTTAGAAAGACTTAATCTAAATATGAAATAAATAACACACAACCATAGTTAGTTTTAGTGGGGAAATGTTTAATAGAATTCTGTATATGGATGGTAGATAAGCAAAATGAATATAAATTTAAAAAGTTAAAATGATACTTTATGATGGCTGTAGTTATTGGTTGCAGAGGTGGGACTGGCTAATAAAATATGATAATATCCATGTTGGAATTTGGTCATTTGTGGATGACCAAGGCGATTACGGTGTCCGTTTTTGTTGTATATGTATTTGTGTTGATGATGATTTGTGGCTGTTGTATTGAGAGTTGTGATGGTGATAGTTTTAATAGTCGTGGTGATTTATGGTTGTTGTGATGAAAATGGTAAATTGTTATAGTCTTGGTGATGGTGAGTTGTTATAATCCTGGTTGTGGTAAATTGTTATAGTCTTGGTGATGGTGAGTTGTTATAATCCTGGTTGTGGTAAATTGTTATAGCCTTGGTGATGGTGAGTTGTTATAATCCTGCTTGTGGTAAATTGTTATAGTCTTGGTGATGGTGAGTTGTTATAATCCTGGTTGTGGTAAATTGTTATAGTCTTGGTGATGGTGAGTTGTTATAATCCTGGTTGTGGTAAATTGTTATAGTCTTGGTAATGGTGAGTTGTTATAATCCTGGCTGTGGTAAATTGTTATAGTCTTGGTGATGGTGAGTTGTTATAATCCTGGTTGTGGTAAATTGTTATAGTCTTGGTGATGGTGAATTGTTATAATCCTGGTTGTGGTAAATTTTTATAGTCTTGGTGATGGTGAGTTGTTATAATCCTTGTTGTGGTAAATTCCTATAGTCTTCGAAATGTTAAATTGTGTTATAGCCTTGGTGATGGTAAATACAATGATTGTGATCTGTTTATCAGTTCTGATTATTATAACATGAAATATGAAAAAAAAGAATATTTGTTTTAAAAGAGATAATTATTATACAATGTCAAGTATATGAGATAAACAATATTTACAGTAACAAAATGACAAATGATGATATACAATATTAATAACAGTTAATGTAAGGGAAATGATATAAACGTATTTAATTGAATTCCGTCAAGTTATTGGCGAGAGTTTTATCAGAAACGTCAGCTGTGACCAAATTATTATTTTTTTTTGGATAAAAAAACCCACGGATTTAATTGTAAAATCTAATCAAATCCGATATGGTGCGAAGCCCGTGGAATCCCGCCGGACGGGCCTAGTGCCGGGCCTCAATGGCCCACCCAAGCGATCTGGTGGTACCTTGACTTCATCTTTCGGAACCAGGGGAGGAGGATCAAGGTTACATGCGACTGTAACACCAAACACAATTAAAATTCTCCAATGGAATGCTGAGGGCGTTGCGAAGAAGAAAATAGCCCTTGAAAAGAGACTCAAAGAGCAGGACATCAAAATTGCCTGCATTCAAGAAACTAACCTCACGGAAAACATGAGATTTGCCATCAGAGGGTACCAGGTAATAAGGCATGATAGAAAGGATCACAAAGGAGGCGTGATGACATTAGTAAAAAACGACTACCCCACCGCAGGCATAAAAATTGATACACAAGAGGAATCAGAAATACAGCAAATTAAAGTATGTATCGGAAAGAAAGAACTCCTGATTTTTAACTGCTATTGCCAACCAAACAAAGAGCTTCATTTAGACAAGATAAAAATACAGGAAGAAAGATGTCTGGTACTAGGGGACTTTAACAGTCACTCTCAAAGCTGGGGATATGGAGATATGGACAAACGTGGTGAAACAGTAGAAAACTTGCAAATTGAAACAAAACTTCAACTATTGTATGACGATGAAGAGGAGAACACATATTTCTCAAGAGCGTGGAAAACCACATCTACCCCAGATCTTACGTTTGCCACAGATGATATAGCAAAGACGATAAATAGAACAGTACAGCCCCAACTGGGTGGTAGCGACCATAGGCCAATCATCACAAACCTCTATCATCAAAATGAAAACAAAACACAAACTATCCCAAGATGGAACTACAAAAGAGCAAAATGGGAAAGCTTTGAACAACTTACAGACAGCCACTGCAAAAACATAAACTGTAAAACCAAGAATGTCAACAAAAGTGCAAAGAACTGACAAAGGCCATCCTAAAAGCAGCAAAAGAAAGTATCCCAAGGGGAGCAAGAAAAAATCATATACCACTCTGGACAGACGATCTTAATCAGTTAAGTAATGAAGTATCGGAAACAAGAGAAAAGGCTGAAGCAGACCCCTGTGATGACAATATTGCAGCGTATAAAGAGGCAGAAGCTACCTTTAAAAAAGAAATGGCAACGACATCCAAAATGGCATGGAAAGAAATAACGCATAGCCTTAACTTCGAAAAAGATGGAAATAAACTTTGGAAACTTACAAAAGCCCTAAATAGAGAACCGAATCACTACGCCCCTCCCGCTTTGGAAAAAGAAGGAGAACTTGTCAGTCCACAACAAGCTGCAGACCTATTCATGGAGCAGTTCAAAAAAATTAGTGACAACACAATTGAAAAAGAACTGAAGAAAAGAGTAAAAAAAGAATGCAGAAAACAAAAAAAAGGAACTCAATGAAGCCATAGATGAAGTAATGACAAAGAAGCTAACTATGGAAGAACTAGAAAGCTCTCTCAAAGTGTTAAAAACAAAGAAATCGCCAGGCCTAGACGAAGTAACAAATGAGATGATTATCCATCTTGGAAAGACAGCGAAAAAGAAGCTATTACAACTCTACAACAGCACTTGGAAAACTGGTAAAATACCAGATATATGGAAAAAGGCTTTTATTGTCCCAATTAAGAAAGAAGGAAAACAAGCAAATAAAGCCGCAAATTACCGACCTATAAGTCTTACAAGCTGCATGTGCCAGCTGGTAGAAAGAATTATCAACTCCAGACTGATGTGGTATCTTGAAAACTATAATGTGCTTATAAATGAACAAGCTGGTTTCAGAAGACACAGGAGTACTGAAAATCAAGTAACCTACATATCCCAAGAAATAGAAGACTCGTTTCAGGATGGAAAGAAACAAATTGTGGTATGGGTGGACTTTGAAAAAGCATTCGACAAAGTGTGGAAAAAAGGTCTGTTATATAAACTACAAAAATCAAAAGTATCCCATAACATGCTCAACTGGATACAAAACTACCTAAAAACAAGAAAGGCAAGAGTAACAACACAAGGTCACAAAAGTAGAGAAGCAAAACTAAAACATGGAGTCCCACAAGGTGGAGTACTATCACCTACACTATTTCTTCTCTATGTAAATGATATAAGAGAAACACTATGTCGAGGAGTGAAAATGTCGATGTACGCAGATGACCTAGCTCTGATTAGTTCTGACCAAAACTTAATCAAGGCACAACACAGGATGCAAATCACACTGGATAATATCAAAGAATGGACTGACAACTGGGCGATGAAAATAAATGCAGTGAAGACAAAGTTCACAATATTTAGCCTCTCCCCAAAAGATGAAAAAGCAAAGCTACGTATTGAAGACCAAGAATTGGAAAAAGACGACGCACCAAAATACCTAGGAGTCCATTTTGACCCAAGACTAACATGGAAAAATCAAATCAGCAACAGTCAGAAAGTTGGGGTAAAGCGAACACAACTCTTGAAAAAACTAGCTGGAACAACTTGGGGAGCTAGCTCCGATATACTGAAACAAACTTACACAGGATATGTGAGACCAGCGCTAGAATACGGGATATCTGCATGGGGAAACTGCTCCAAAACTCAAATGGAAAAACTGGACAAAGTGCAAAACAGCAACATGAGGATAATAACTGGAGGAATGAAATCGACACCGATACATGCAATGGAAACCATAACAGGACTTACATCTCTATCAGAAAGAAGGGAATCAAAAATTTTGAAACAATACACAGACGTTAAAACAATGACAGATCAGCCTCTTCACGCTAGAGCGCAACAAAAGAAAACTAGGCGGCTGAAAAGATCACACTTTATTGAAAGAGCCCATCAAATTGCAAAAGATCACGAACTTGACGAAATAATGACCCAAAAATGCAAAGCAAATATCAGAGTACCAATTTGGAAAAGGCAAAATCACTTGAAAATCAAGACATCCGTTGGTGACATTTCAACAAAACAAAAACACGGCGAAGAAATCAAGAAGTCTGTACAGAAGTGCATAGATCAAAACTAACCTGAAAAAAAATGGACAATAATCTATACCGATGGTTCATGCAATAAAGAACACACGTGCGGGGGCCTGGGAGTGCACATCGAGTACACAAATGGTCAACAAAAGGAGATCAGCAAACCGACTGGTACTCGCACTTCAATCTACAAGTCAGAGGCAGATGCAATCCATGAAGCTGTTAAGCAAATTCTCTCAGAAAATGAAAAACCAAGACACATAGTGATTTTAACAGATGCTAAGAAAATTCTGGAGGATATAATGATGTCCTTTGCGGATGATATAGACACCTTGGTGGAAGACCTCATGAAGCTAAGCAAGTTTACCAACATTGTACTGCAGTGGATTCCAGGACACTGTGGGATACTTGGAAATCAGATCGCTGACCAACTGGCAAAGGCAGGCAGTCGCATGCAGCAACCCTCCCCAACGTACTCAACAGGAGAAATTAACAAAATGGCCAAATTTATCCAGTCTCAGAGATGGAGAGAGAAGCACCCAGAATACAACATGAATGACCCAATCAAGGTGCTCGACAGAAAGGAACAGGTCATCATCTTCAGACTGAGAACTGGACACGACCAGTTAAAGGAACATATGTGGAGGATGTCCAGAGCAGGTGCCTCTGGACAATGTGACTGCGGACTTGAAAATGAAAATGGACATCATGTCCTTATGGAATGTCCAAGGTACAACCAGTTGAGAAGGAACTTCTGGCCTGACCCAACCCCATACTCAAAGAAGTTGTACGGCAGTGAGGACGACCTCAGGACCACTGTGGGCTTCATTCACCAGACCGGACTGACCATGTGACGTGACGGGAACGAAGAAGAAGAAGAAGAATTGTAAAACACAATCAGCCAATTTGTAGTGGACATAAGATTGGTGAACTACGCCAGTAAGCACATGCATTTTATTTTACTTTATTACATATCACCTCCATGGGTTATTTCCAAATGTGTAGAGCATTGGCAAAGAGCACTTTATCCATCTAAATGTAAAGTCTTACACACACGAAGATCTAACCCACAACGTATCCATACTGTGTAACAAAGTACACTTAACTGCAGGTCTGATAACCCGATCCATTCTGGGCACATTTGATATAATGGAAGTCTCATAAAATATTGTCCAAAACAACAATGTTAAACTATGCCCAAAATTGTGTTCGGATGTCAGACCTGCATATATGTACACGTCGCCTGTCACCAATGATGAATCAAACACGTGTCTACTACTACACAACTATAATTTATAAGATATATTGATACCTTAAAATAAACTTTGACGACCATCTGTTTACAATGATATCACGTTTCAAAGCCATTTCAGAGAGGTGGGAGACAAACCCTTCCCTAACTCGCGGACATTTTCTATTTTACTTTAGGTAGGAAATCTGTTAGATTCCAAATATTTTTTAATTACTTATTCACAATTACAGTGTTTATTTCAAAGCCCCCGATATGACACCGAATACAATTATTTCTATAAGTAATGAAGTGTCTTTATGTAGATTTTAGGCTTAACTGTGAGGCTTTGAAGACAATTCTATGCAACCTTAACAAAGGCTGTGTCTTGGTTCTTAGAGAAATCCTCCATGGTGAGAAATTCTCGTTTTTTTAAAAAGGCACTTACATTATTCTTTCTTTATTAGTTTCATTTTCAAATTAAACCATACGAGTACATATAGGTAATCAAATCACTGCCATCAAAAAAGCAATTGAGAGTTTAGTATTTCGTATTGGCTTTGTGAGGAAATTGACGCCTAACGTTGTTTTACCGTATTTCAGTCAAATGTATAAATGGATGGATTTTAATATATATTTATAAAGGATTGGTTTTCAATGATAAATTAGACTCACAATACAATTTCTGATAATTATTACAACTAGAATTTCTAAACATTAAAACCGGTCTACACGTCACAAAAAATATTTTAAAAACCTATAAAAATGGAAATAATGAATTCAATGACGTTTAAACGGCCATAACTTGTGAAGGCGACACTGAAATGTTTCATAACTTGTGTTTTTATCTGAAAAATGATTATGTTCAATTTTATAAACGTGCTAAATATCCCAAAAGGTCATGGGAAAGTGTATACTCAACTGACCCGTCCCAATTAAGTTATAATCACTTCCATATAGACCCCACAAAATTGCCTCTGAATTCAGATTTTTTTCAATATGCGACATAGAAATATGGGGAAAAGATATTATATTAAAGATACAGAAACATTTTAAAGATGAGACTGTGGATATTCAATAACAAAGTTGTCCGAATTGTCGCCTTGACTAATTTATACTTCTCAATAATGTCGAATTAACTTATCCATCTATATAAATAGAATGGTTTGAATCTCCCCGCCCCACGGTATTATTTACAAAAGACTTACATTTTATCTCACCCTGATTAAAATAATAATTACTGATTGTTGTTTCTTTTTTTGAGTTCATTAGGCATCACAGATAGTAATACGACTGACTTAGATATTTGTAATAAGGGAGGGGTGGGGGAACCAGTGATAGATAATAGATAAATAAATCTATATATGTATAAATCTGTATCTCTATCTGTATCTAGTCTATGGCAAATTAACAGTCTCGTCTAGATCTTTGACAACAATTAATAATATATTATCTGTACCTTTGATTACAATATCTGGTAACAATATAATATAAACTAACACTTTTATTAAAGTAAATCTGATTCATACATGATATAAACCAACATATTGACATAGGGCATGTAACCAAGAGATGATTTACAAGGACAGTCAATATCACATTGTTAAAGAAATCACGTGATAACAAAAGGCCTTACTTCAATGACGTTCTATGACCCCTAAATAGGTTGATGGGGGTGGGGGGGGAGGGGGGGTGGGGGGTGGGGTGGATAAGAGTGGTTCATTGTCATCTTGATATAATGTTTGATAACGTATGTGATAATTAGAGAAATATAGCACATAATAGGGTCATATGACTAGCATTGAATTACTAATTACGTCTGTATAATAATCTCTATATAAAGTGTGTTATAATCAGAGAAATATAGCATATAATAATGTTATAGACTAGCATTGAATTCCTAATTACGTCTGTATAATAATCTCTATATAAAGTGTGTGATAATTAGAGAAATATATCATATAATAATGTCATATGACTAGCATTGAATTCCTAATTACGTCTGTATAATAATCACTATATAAAGTGTGTGATAATTAGAAAAATATAGCATATAATAATGTCATATGACTAGCATTGAATTCCTAGTTACGTCTGTATAATAATCTCTATATAAAGTGTGTGATAATTAGAGAAATAAAGCATATAATAATGTTATAGACTAACATTGAATTCCGAATTACGTCTGTATAATAATCTCTATATAAAGTGTGTGATAATTAGAGAAATATAGAATATAATAATGTCATATTATGACTAGCCTTGAATCACTAATTACGTAATTATCTATTGTTTAAGTCAGTGGGCTATTTAATGAGCTCGATGCACAGTTGAGTCCTTGGGAACCGAATCATTACTTACGTTATCTCACCTTACTCAGGTGTAAAATGATACCCTGGCCGTTAAGAACGTTCCCATTGGAAAAAAATAATTGAAAATCTCCCAATAGGCGTCATGTTTCGTTCATCATGTCACGTGTTGATGTTGACCAGGGACCCTTTATAAAACACTTTAAGTACCTTTTGTGGAAATTGTGTAAATTATAAACAGATCAAAACAGTGGGAGGTATTGTCACGTTACACAAATGTCAAATATTTCTAATCTTCTAAAATTATACGGTAAACATCCTATTAATCATATTCAGCGATTCAGAGAGGAAAAAATGCTTCAATTTTTTTTTTAAACTTTAATTACAATGAAATAAACTGAAACCGGATAAATAAAAAGTCTTCCAAAGCCGGGGAGGACTATAATTTTCTTATTTATTTTTCTCTCTTTGTCTTTGTTAGAAATTCTATAAAATCTACTAAGGTTTAGAACGGAAATTAACTATATTTAATTTTCTGTGTTTTGACATAAAATCTTGTTTTACTTAAAGGAGGGAGATAACCAGTGTATAGCAACAAGTAGTTAAAAACCATTGAGTTGTTTCCCTTTAATTTGCCTGTATATCCAATATCAAGGATAAATCATAATCAGTGCCCCGTCGCGTCACATTGGTGTTATATCGGAGCAATGGAGATGATGACAATGAATTTGGTAGTAACAAAAATAGAACACTGTGAAGAATTTTCCTTTAAATTTATAGAGATAGGTTGTTGTCTGTAAAATGTGTCGCATCATCCGGAAACGGTAATGTATTCAGGTGACCGAATTAGAAAAAAATAATGTAAAACATTGATTGGTTTGGATATACTTTATATATTTGAGGAGGGAGAGGGGAGGGAGAAACAATATTTCTCCGACGTGACACCAGATAATGATGATGGGACACATTTTCGATTTATATTTATTTATCATGAGACTAAAACGGGTGTTGTACGCGTTTACTCCACATTCTTATAACGTGTATACAACTATGTTATTATATATCATGTAACTGTTTATTATACTATGATGATTACATACAAGGATAATGATGAGTTAGATGATGGTGACGATGATAATATTGATGATTACAAAAATAGACATATGGAGTAATTGTGATAAAGATTGTAATAATAATAATAATATTAATAATAATAATAATAATAATAATAATAATAATAATAATAATAATAATAATAATAATAATAATAATAATAATAATAATAATAATAATAATATTAATAATATGATGACAATGATGATGATGATGATGATGATGATGATGATGATGATGATGATGATGATGATGTTGATGATGATAACGGTAACGACGACTACGATGACCATAGAGATGATGATAATAATGACGATGTGGTGTTGATGTTGGAGTTTGGTGAATGATTCAAACCAGGATTATCAGAAAACGGACACCATTGATGACTGGATTTAAATGGGTTTCAATAGATATCCAGTAAAATAGGAGTAGTGATTACTGGGAAATATGTAATCTGTTTCCGTGTATCCCACCACAGGCCTGACGGTCTGTCCTATGTCCAACAAGACCGCCGTACTCACTGATGCCTGGATATTGGAGTCCTTGTCATAGGAGTACAGCGTGGCAATCCTATTTGTATAACACAACAAATCGACAGTAGTCCATACTGTAAGAAATAAATGTAGATGTTTGTATGTGTGAGTGTGTGTGTGTGTGTGTGTTTGTGTGTGTGTAATAAAGTCATAGCCGTCATTCATAACATACAATTCTATAGAAACACACACCGATGCATTTTTTTAAAATTGAGATTTTATATAGCGCAAAATCTAATAAACGTGCTCAAGGCGCTTTACAAGGGGTTCGTAGTCAACAGCAACATTTAACATGTAGGACGGAACATGACACCTGTCAGGCGATATTATATTTTTTTTTGGACAGGGACACCGTTGTTAACTACCAGGTACTCATTTTATACCTGAGTAAGGTGAAAGAATGTGAGAAAAGAGCCTTCTTCAAGGACTCAACTATGCATAGAGCGAGACTCGAACCCAGGATCTTCCGATTGGAAAGCAATTGTCATACCACCAGACCACATAGCCGCACGGATTAGTCTATACAATGAGACATAGAGATTTACTGTGGTCATACTGGCTTTATTGTCATATGAATTCAACGGGTTCCGTTGTCGTGATAATGTAAAAACAAATGATGGTGACGATGATATAATGGGTAATGATTTATGCTTAATAGGATGAGTTTGACCTTGATGAAAGAGTGACCTTGACAGGAATGATGACCTTGGTGATAAATTTCGAAATGTTGCCGTTATCGGTAATTCAAGTAATAATAACAAAGAAGAAAAATAATAGTAAAAAAATGATATATTGATAATAATGATATTAATAATAATAATAATAATAATAATAATAATAATAATAATAATAATAATAATAATAATAATAATAATAATGATAATAATGATAATAATAATAATAATAATAATAATAATAATAATAATAATAATAATAATAATAATAATAATAATAATAATAATAATAATAATAATAATAACAATAATAGTGATAATGACAGTTGAACACTCGTCCTCTTGGTTAATATCTGCTAAATGTGTTCAAAGCGCTTTCCAATGGATCTCAAGCCAACAACAACCGTTAACATTTAAGACGAGAATTGACACGTGTTAGATAATATTACAATAATTTAGACACCCACAATGGTCTTACCGGCTACATACTCAATTTACACCTGAGTACAGCGAGAGAATATTAGTCGAAACCGATCTCTAAGGAACGAACCGATCGACGCTCAACGCGGGACTCACACCCCAACCTTCGCATCCAAAGACGAGTATCACACCACTAGACCACATGCCTTCACTATTATGTAATAATATTATGATTAAAACAGCTATTTCAATCAGATTTCTCAAATCAAACATACACCAAATATATTTCCTGTTATGGAAATTAAATATAATTCGAAGACTTTTGATACCACAATCAACATGATAGGGACATTAGAAAATTATGCAACCTTGAACTTTGGACTTTTTGGTCGCGTTTGAAATGGCCGAAAACTCCATTTTGAATCAAAATAGAACATGTTATAATTATTAATTCGTTGAACTAGAAATTGTGGAATTTCTATGAAAGGTGGAGTGTGGCTCAGTGGTACGGTCTTTGCTTCGTGCTGGAATGGTATCGGGTTGGAATACCCGCTCGCTACATGGCACTGTGCAAGTCACTTCGCTAGTCTAGAAGAGTGCGGCGCTACCCTGCGGCTGAATTCTGGATTATCCCGGTGTTAAATTTAATTAGACACTAAATACATATTTCCTCTATGGGACAAATGAAAGAATTAAATATTTTTTTTATATAACAATTAATTCATTTATTTATCTAGAACAATCTATCATTCACGACACAACATTTACAGATAATATTTTCAAGAAAGTTTTGAATTTGGAGTGCTCGGTTTGTCAACAACATGAATTTAAATCAAACAACGGATTCGACTCAAATGTTGATACCAAACTATAGTGGGTGGCAGGCGGGTAAAATTTGGCTTATTTAACACGTTATTTCAAATTAAAGGTATTTAAAGTGAATCACTTTAACCTATATTTCCATCAACACTAAACAAACAGATTTAAAATTATTAAAAAGAAACAGAATATCATTTTAGACAATGCTAGAAACGTTTTCGTGGAATAATTAATACCGCTGGCAGTTATAAAAGGCAGCTAAATTGACAGAAACTCCTGCCGATGGGATTATATCGTTGAGAATAGCTATTTATCATAATAATAGTAATAATAATATCAATTATAATAATAATAATAATAATAATAATAATAATAATAATAATAATAATAATAATAATAATAATGATGATGATGATGATGATGATGATGATGATGATAATAATAATAATATATATAATAAT
>NC_088374.1:4464955-4487455 GCF_034508935.2 Berghia stephanieae
TTTGTGTCCTCTGAATTATTCATTCGTAAATTTCAGCACTGCATTCCTTTGTAATTATTTAACTATTTTTTCTTTGTGGATTCGAGACGAAACAACATGAGCCAAAAAAATGGTTTGAATCAGATTCAGTGTTAAGACGGCACATCCCTGATCTACTGGAATTTACGATTGTGATTTTATTTTTAAAAATATTATTTTTTCTTGACATACTTACCTCAAATAATTTCGCTATTCCCACTCCTCCTCCTCTCGTCCTCCTCCTCCTCCTCCTACTTTCACTACTCTACTCTACTACTACTACTACTACTATACTACTATACTTACTACTACTACTATACTACTACTATACTACTACTACTATGCTATACTACTACTACTACTACTATACTACTACTACTACTATACTACTACTACTCTACAACTGCTACAACTACTGCTGCTACTACTATACTACTACTACTACTACTACTACTACTATACTACTACTACTACTACTATACTACTACTACTACTACTACTACTACTACTATTACTACTATACTACTACTACATACTACTACTACTACTACTACTTACTACTATACTACTACTACTACTACTACTACTACTACTACTGCTACTACTACTACATACTCTACTACTACTACTACTACTACTAACAAACTGCTACTACTACTACTACTACATACTACTACTACTACTGCTACTACTACTACTACTACTCTACTACTACTACTATCTACTACTACTACTACTACTTACTACTACTACTACTACTACTAATATTAATACTACTACAGCTGCAATATATATATATATATATATATATATTGATTTTGTCTTGGGTCACAGTATCCGGATTGTGTTGTAAACCGGATCGTTTATAAACGATAACAACTGATAACGTTAAATCATTCGACATACTTTTATCTATTGTGTCCTATCCTCTCAAAACGGTTGTTTGTTGAGTTGTTGAAAATTCACTAATAAAATGGGATTATTGTTGCTATATGTTTCGTTAAAACACTCACAATAACCCTCAAGCCAGACATAATATAACAAGATACAAAACTATTTCTAATCTGGTTGATAGAACTGAGTGAGAGGCAATCATGATCAATTAACAGTCACAGATTGCTGAATGACGCCAATGTCGTTCCGTCCATACAATGAAAACGAACAAAAAGGTGACATTTTATCTGTGTTACTTTAGGAGTCTATCTTCATTTTCCTCACTAAATAACGTAATGTAAACTCTGGCCTCATAATTGTATAGAATAAATTCCATTACTATCATCTTATTTAATTCGATATAATCAAAATAAAAATCTTGAACATTTATTATAGTGCATTTCCACTAAACGTGCTCAGAGTGCTTTACAAAGGCTCCTTGACCTACAGCAATACGTATCATATAAAACGATCATGGCTCCTGTTGGGCGATCATTTTATTCCGACAGAGACATTTATGTTCACAAAGAGTTACCCATTTTACACCTGAGTACGGTGAGATAATGTGATTAAAGAGTGCAATTTCACTGCCAAGAACAATACAACATTACCGTGTAGAGGTCCCGGGTAAAAATTTGAAAAAAAAGTCCAAACAAATATAATATAGAAATAAAACTAACGGTGAGATAAATCTGGATCAAACCTGTCTAATGACGCACGTTCTTATCAAAACAGGCGATGAATCACGTGATAGTAGTGTGGGTATTGAAAGAAAAGGGGGCGTAACCCTAATTACGCTTTTCATGTTGGCTATAACATTATAAATAGTGAGGAAATTTATGTGAATAGATCATTCTCAAACTTTCCATCAACAAAAAAAGGTGTTATACACAAACATCAACTCTCACGAATTGATCAGCGCTGGACAAGTCGAAGAAACTGAAGTCTGCAACAACCAAAGTTCATAGACTCGGACATCTACGGGACAAGATGGCACATTTCATTATATCTTTGTTTACAGTTGTGGCAGTCGTCATTGGTTACAGCATTGGATTAGGTGAGAACATGTTTCTCCTTAATCTTCTTCTTGCTTTATTTTCTTCACCTCTGCTTTCTTCTTCTTCTTCTTCTTTTTCGTCTGCTTTTTCTTCTTCTTCTCTTCTTCTTCTTCTTCTTCTTCTTCTTTTCTTCTTCTTCTTCTTCTTCTTCTTCTTCTTCTTCTTCTTCTTCTTCTTCTTGTTCTTCTTCTTCTTATTCTTCTTCTTCTTCTTCTTCTTCTTCTTCTTCTTCTTCTTCTTCTTCTTCTTCTTCTTCTTCTTCTTCTTCTTCTTCTTCATCATCATCTTCTTCTAATTGACTAATTGATACAAAATATTTTCAGAGTTATGATTATATCGTAAGGATTCGATATCAATTGGAAAATAAAATTAAATAAAAATAATAATAATAATAATAATAATAATAATAATAATAATAATAATAATAATAATAATAATAATAATAATAATAATAAGAAGAAGAAGAAGAAGAAGAAGAAGAAGAAGAAGAAGAAGAAGAAGAAGAAGAAGAAGAAGAAGAAGAAGAAGAAGAAGAAGAAGAAGAAGAAGAAGAAGAAGAAGAAGAGAAGAAGAAGAAGGAAGAGAAGAAGAAGAAGAAGAAGAAGAAGAAGAAGAAGAAGAAGAAGAAGAAGAAGAAGAAGAAGAAGAAGAGAAGAAGAAGAAGAAGAAGAAGAAAGAAGAAGAAGGAGAAGAAGAAGAGAGAAGAAGAAGAAGAAGAAGAAGAAGAAGAAGAAGAAGAAGAAGAAGAAGAAGAAGAAGAAGAAGAAGAAGAAGAAGAAGAAGAAGAAGAAGAAGAAGAAGAAGAGAAGAAGAAGAAGAAGAAGAAGAAGAAGAAGAAGAAGAAGACAAAAATGACAAAAATGAAGAAGAAGAAGATGGTGCTGAAGAAGAGGAAGACTAAGTAAAAAACGTAGAAATGAATGAAGATATACCAGATAGTAGTAATAGATACATTAGACGTTATTCATCCTTGTACGCAAATATTAAAATGGATCACAATAGTATTCGACAAAAAATATCAAAGAAAATTTAATATACATAAATTAACTTAGAAATTTTTGAAATGATATTGAAATTCATAAAGGTAAAGGGGAACAACCAGAGGATATTGATTCTGATAATTTGTATTGAGGATTGAAGACTCAAATTATAATAATAATAATAATAGTATTTATAATAATAGCAATAATAATAATGATAATAATAATAATAACAATAATAATAATAATAATAATAATAATAATAATAATAATAATAATAATAATAATAATAATAATATTATTATTAATAATAATAATATTAATAATAATAATAATAATAATAATAATAATAATAATAATAATAATAATAATAATAATAATAATAATAATAATAATAATAATAAAATAATAATCATAGTAATAATAGTAATAATAATAATAATAATAATAATAATAATAATAATAATAATAATAATAATAATAATAATAATAATAATAATAATAAATAATAATAATAATAATAATAATAATAATAATAATAATAATAATAATAATAATATAATAATAATAATAATAATTATAATAATAAAATAATAATCATAGAATAATAATAATAATAATAATAATAATAATAATAATAATAATAATAATAATAATAATAATAATAATAATAATAATAATAATAATAATAATAATAATAATAATAATAATAATAATAATAATAATAATAATAATAATAATATAATAATAATAATAATAATAATAATAATAATAATAATGATAATAATAATGATAATAAATAATAATAATAATAATAATAATAATAATAATAATAATAATAATAATAATAATAATAATAATAATAATAATAATAATAATAATAATAATAATAATAATAAGAATAATAATAATAATAATAATAATAATATTAATAATAATAATGATAATAATAATAATAATAATAATAAATAATAATAATAATAATAATAATAATAATAATATAATAATAATAATAATAATAATAATAATAATAATAATAATAATAATAATAATAATAATGATAATAATATAGAATATTTTGTCTTACACTTTTTAACTCTTTCTTTTCCTCTGTCTGCTAATAGTTTCCCTCTGTCTCCTCTTCACACCATTTCTTTTTTCTCTCGCGCATATTTCTACTTTTCATCTTTGTCTTGAGAAAAGAGGACAAACCCAAAGTCTTATGGATTAGAAATAGATAGCATTGTATTTTTCATCTTCTATCTTTCTATCTTTTATATTTTCTTACCATCTCATTTACCTTTTACTTCTTTATCTACATTCCATCCCATCCTGTATCTTGTAACCTTTTATTTACGAATCCTAAATATCCCCCAATATCTCTAGTTTTTCATAAAAAATCCTTAGATCTCCATGACCCCGGTTGTAGATCTCAATCAGCATTGAATCACAAAATAGTAAAAATCGACTTCATATAGAAAGCTGTTAATATCTCAACTTATTCGTAGAACAAATGGTTTTGGCTCCAATAGTCCGTTTCATAATTCCTATTCAAGAGTAGACATTTCATTTCCTCTAAAACTGTCTGCCATATGGCAATGGTGTTTTGTATGTCTATTCCATATAACCACGACCAAACAAACATGATTTCTACCCTTTGAAAATAACACAGACTGAGGATTTTGATTATTTGTGCTATTTGTAAAATGTTTGCGGTTACTTATTTTAAATTTCAGATGTTTTACACTCACGTCTTGCTTCACGATTATACTGATTGAATACAATGCTTTTCACTGTCACTGTATTACACATTGCATTCCAAATTCAGGGTTGAAAAACTTAGGATTGAAAGTAAAATGTACGCCTCGGAATATTTGAATTAATCCATGTTTGACAAATATTGTGAGGTGATCTGGCAAACCCGTCAGATGTCGGAAGATTTCGAATCAAATATTATTACATACTCGTAAAGAGACACCATCTTTAGACAAAATGCAGATATCAATTAGGGTTGCCGTGATTCGCATTTGAAGGCCAACTAGATTAAACAATATTTAAAAACAAATAATGAATTCATTTCGTAAGAATATAGTTGGATTGGCAAATATATGAGCCTTTCCCATCTCTGTCATCGAACTGGGAAGTCTCAACAGCGTCCACCAGGTCGTGATTTAGGTCTAACCGTTTTCTAACCGAAGCAATTTTTTCTTCAGTACACGAAGCTCCTCAATGGTGTTAAGATTCAGTTCCTGATCTTCCAATGTCCATACATCTTGCTTGGTCCGGACGGGCAAAGTTGTTCCAGGTCTTCCCCTGAATGGGGTTCGACATAGTTTGACATGCGCGGTCATTGTACTATTGGCAGGAATGTTCATATCTCGTCTCAGAATATGACCAGAAAGGCCCAAGTCTGTTCCAAAATTCCAGGATTAATAATAAAAACTATAATTATGCAGGGAACACATGTTAACGTTTATTTTCTCGCATTTCAAATCTTGCCAGTTTGACATCCGACGACTTTTGCTATATCAGCACGAAAATATTACAATATCGTGATATGTGTTCACAAAAAGTAGACGTTGGTGCAATTTAACATTGAGGCAACAATCCTGTCTGTATCATTGGTGAGGCAAGGTATTAGACGCACATGAATTATGTGGTTGGTTACGATACGGTAGTGAAATGATGTTATGAAACAATATTATGTGAAATATTATTTTGTAACTTGCTGTACTGTAAAATTTCTATAAGTTAGAGTTTGAATTTTTGGAAAACAAACTTATTTCATATTTGTGTATTTAATGTAATAGCCATGCAAATGGTCCACTGCAATACAACAATCAGTTGTAAAGTTGCCCCTCTCTAACCTTGGAAATTATTTATGAAACACACTATGGTATGTATTTTATTATGTCATATTATTACATCAATGTTGTTGTCAGTTTGATATTAGAATCGCTTTGCTAGAGGTTTATAGGGCTATGGTTCGAATCCCGATTTTAGTAGTGTTTAATTGAGTCCTTGGAAAGGGCTCATTACTCATAATTCCTCACCGTACTCAGGTCTAGAATGAGACCAATTTTGTATCTGTCCAAAATATAACCTAAAAGGCGTTATAACTAGTCCATCATGTTAAATGTCCCCGTAAAGCGCTTTAAGCATAATTAGTGTATGTGGCGCTATATAAACGCTTAAGGACTTTTATTAGACCTTTTGACATGTTGATGTAAAGCGCCAGTGAGACTATCGATTATAGCAGGCTGTGTATAAATTCAATCTGGATTATATAATATTTTCCAGGCTCAGCCCTCCGTCTGGACGTATCTCCTGAATCCTTCAACACGATGGTGACTGACCAACTCGATCTCACCTGTATTTCTAACAGCCCTGCTTGGATCAGTTCTATTATGACACTTGAGATTATGAAGAAGGGAGAGCATCCAATTGCAGTGATTAGTTCCAAGGGACTCGTTAAGGGAGATAAATGGAAAGATAACGTTGAGGTATGATACCGAACACATTGAGACGGAGTATTCAACATGTGATAGTAAGGAAAAAAATAATGATAATAATAATAATAAATAATAATAATAATAATAATAATAATAATAATAATAATAATAATAATAATAATAATAATAATAATAATAATAATAATAATAATGATGATAATAATAATAAATAATAAATAATAATAATAATAATAATAAAAGAAGAAGAAGAAGAAGAAGAAGAAGAAGAAGAAGAAGAAGAAGAAGAAGAAGAAGAAGAGAAGAAGAAGAAGAAGAAGAGAAGAAAAGAAGAAGAGAAGAAAGAAGAAGAAGAAAAGAAGAAGAAGAAGAAGAAGAAGAAGAAGAAGAACAAGAGTATAATCATTTATTCTTTCAAATACTATCCTGTGGGATCTGGTGTTTCTCTCTTCTTGGAATACCATGATTAATTCAAAATGGACATAACTGGGACTATTGTGTAAAAGTTAATCTGTTTTTCCTCTTAGACGTTATATTTGTATAGCATAATATACGGGATATTGTGTAGTTAATAGTAATCTGAAATAGTCAGTTTTTCTTCGTTAGACGTTATCGTCTGTATAGCATCATCCAATTCCATTGTGACGTAAGAATTCATTGAGTTAAGGAAATAAAAGAAATAACAAAACATTTCAAATGATTTGACAACCAACATAACACAGATTTCGTCAAGTGTTTACACGTCTTAATATCAACCTGTTTGTCATAACAATCCGGTCATTGTAGCCATCTCTATTGATGTATACCTGTTTTTATTGTGTCCATAAAATACTGCATTATCTCCGAAACAGTTCAGGGCACATTTCCGGCTCAATGGAGACCAACAATATATTTTAAAATTGATTGGTAATTCAGAATTGAATTCGTGTAAATATGTCCCCTTGTAATCCATAAGAGCTGGGTGATATTTAAGATGTATATTCTGATATAACAGAACGGATAGAAATACAGGAGTGATATTTATGGCTCTTATTGTACGATTTGACTAGTTGACAGCCGTATTTTGGAGAAAAAAACAACTCGTTTTTAAATAAATTTGGCTAGAAAATTCTTCTTTGAAATACCGATCGATTTAAATAACGTCATTATTACAAATATACTAAGACACGGGCTTTTAAAAAGGATTTTACTAAATCCCTGGTTTGAATTTTTTTTCCAAGATGAGAGTCAGTTAAATTGATCTATTTTAGAAGGACGAGTTGGTTTGGGTCTTTTTTTTTGGTAACATGTTCGAAAAGGACGAATTCCCGAGTAAAACACTTGACGGTTTAAAGCACAAACTTTCTTATTCTATATTGCTTAAGGACAAAGCGAAGTCTCATTTGACTCTTGATATCAATCATTTATTCAAAACACAAATGTACTTCTAGGATGTCAAAACATTACAATTAATTGGTGTCATGGACTGGACAGAGCTCAAGAGATAATTTGACGACATTAATAGAATAATAATGTGACATATAAGGCCCCCAAAGTTAACCAGTTAATTTGAAAAAGAACAATGACGAATTGTTTGAGATGATTTGAATATAAATAATATATATGATGAATTAGCTTTCTTATAACTGAATGGTGATCACAATTACAATAATTGAGAATATGATGATATTACGTAACTTATGCTATCTTGCTGAGAATGTTGTGATAATGTTATGGGGACTTGTGAGGTTCCACTTCCAGTCAGAAAGTACTTCCAATTCTTACTTGTAAGGACCCGAGCTTGATCCAATCTAGACAGAACTTCAACTGGCAAAGTTGAGAAACAAAACTCAGACGTTTTGATGAAGTATATCAAAATAATGAAGTGCACCACAAAGTCTTGATAGTGAGACATGAATGTTTAAAATAATATGAAGTGGTATGAGTAATAGAATAGTGTTGCAGTCAAGGCGTAAATTTATGAGAGAAGTGAGTAACCAAGATGATATCACTCAGGCTGAAAGAAAAGTATTCACTTATTCGAATTGAATTCAAAGAGAAGACTATTAAAGAAATGGTGATCTAATATCAGAAATTAAAGTTTTTTTAAGCCTACAGAGATACAACTGAAGTGAGATGAACTTCGTTCTTATTTTAATATTACTAAACTAATACTTTAATGAAAAAAGTGTGAATCATTGTTATTTGATAATGAGTGTCAAACAAAAAATAAATGATATCCCACAAATTCTTAAGCTTAAGCTGTGAGCATTTTTATATAGGGCAATATCAAATAATTTTACAAATGCTCTGTACAAGGTGTCCTAAGACAACAGCAACACCTAGGGTGTAGGACAAGCCACAAAGCCTGATAGGCGATATTATATTTTTTTCGAACAGAGACAACGCTGTTAACGACCATGTATCCATTTTGCACATGAGTACGGTTAGAGAATGTTAATAAAGAACCTTTTTCCACAGACTCAACTATGCACCGCCCAGAGTGGAATGCAAACTCTGGACCTACCGATCCTACAAAACAGTCCCATACCACTACACCATGTGGCCTCACATAGTTACTTACTACTTCGCGTCTCGACCGAAAGATCGGGTCGCCTTGGCTGTTTCCAGTATTTCCTGTGTGAGGTGTCTCCAATATTGCCGGTCCTCTGATAGGGTTCTCAGATTTTCAAGGTCCCCTGCCGTTATGAGACTAACGCTTTGTCCAAGTGTTGTGAGGTTTTTGTTTAGGATCACAGGGATCGGTCTTCCTCTGAAAAGGTTCCCGTGTTTTTGGAAGTATCCCGACATGGCTTGGTTAGCTGGTTTGTTTTTGTCCCTGCGTAGTATTTGACCGAAAAGTTGCCATCGTTGTTGTAAAATGTCAAGGGAGATTGGTCTTTCTTTTGTGATCTTATAGAGTGATTCATTTGAGATCTTTTTTGGGTAGTTGATGTCCAGTACCCTTCTTAGCTGTGTGCGATGGAAGGCATCCAGATGTTCTTCTTCGGATTTTGTCAACGCCCAAGTGCCGCAGTTATACAGAAGTACCTGTTTTACAAAAGCACGTTACAGTTTCAGTTTGGTTTTGCTTTTTATTTTGTCACCTCTAATCCATACATTAGTGAGTTTACTGAGTGCTGCGTTTGATAGCTGTTTTCTTCTTTGTACATCCTCGGTGTCTCCAATTAGTGAGCCTACTTTCTTTGTTCTTTTCCATTCCTCTTTGTTCCTCGATATTGTTGTAAATTCGGTTTTATTGGCATTGACTTGGAGGTTATATTTCATGAGGGTATTTTGTATGATGTCTATATTTGCTGGTGTTGATCCAATAAAATCGACATCATCTGCATAGGCGATTTCTCTAGGGATTGCATTCTCAATATGAGTCGTTGGTTTTGGAATGACTTTTCGAACTTCTTTCAGAGCGTGTTCTAAGTATATTGTGAACAGAATCGGGCTCAGACTATCTCCTTGGGGGGTCCCGATGTTACTTTCGAACTGCTTCTGTTTTGTGGCCCCGTATATCCTTGGTTGTATCTTTGTGTTGCTGAGGAGAAATCGGATTATTCGGAGCTCGTCTTCGTCTACTATGTCTGTTAATATCTCCAAAAGTTTTCCTCTGTCGATCGTATCAAAGGCTGCGGACATATCGATTCCGGTTATTGTTATGGATATGTTTTCTTTGAGTGCCTTTGCTGCCAACCATTTATGTGTCCATACAACGCCCGATGTGCTTCGGTCTTGGCAAAACCCGCTTTGGCTATGTGATATATATTTTTCTATTTTCGGTCTAATTCTGTTGAGGACAATAGTTGACAGTGTTTTTCTTATGGTATTCAGTAATGTTATTGGGCGCAGGTTGTTTACGGGTCCTTTCGTTTTTCCTGGTTTTTGTATTGTAATTAGGACACCGCTGTTTATGTCCCAGTCTTTGTGTGTTGAGAATGTTTTGTTCATTATGTTTGCAATGCTCAGATCCAGGGAGAGGGTACCGCATTTCAGCAATTCAGCGGGAATTTCATCTTCGCCTGGGGATCTGTTATTGTTTAGGCACTTTATGCTATTTCTAACTTCAGTTGTTGTGATGGGGTTGTTTAGACACATAAAAAACATTAAGGATGAATGTTCTGACTTTGGCGTTTCTGATATTTTCAGGCTCACGGTAACCTGACAAAAGATTCTATCAACAATTTTCTCAAATTGACGATCAAAAACCCAGGCGAGGAAGACACTGGAACATACGTCTGTCAAATGTATTATCTTGATGAACATTTTCAAATGCATGAAATGAAGGCAGAAGTAAACGTAACGGTTAAAAGTAAGTTCTCTCTCTATCTTTCTCTATGTATGTAACACTATCTTTATATCTCTTTCTCTCTCTCTCACACACACACTACCTCAATCTCTCTCACACACACTACCTCTCTCTCTCTCTCTCTCTCTCTCTCTCTCTCTCTCTCTCCCTCTCTCTCTCTTTTTCTCTAGCTTTATTTTTTACTTCAACGCCCTAATTTCTTCTGTATAGAACTGTCCATTTAAATTTTAAGTCTCCTATTCTCCTCCATCTTCATGTATCAAATTATTTAACCTTTTCTTTTTTTTTCGTTCAATCTTATGAAAGCTAGGCCGGCATTGTTGCGCGATTCTTTAAGAAAAAAATGCCGTTATAAGACAAAAACTGTAACTGTTATCTCAATATAAATGTTGTTGTTTGTATCGTGACAAATACAACGAATTTCTTCTCGATGCAAAGAGTGTGTTAAGACTATCAAGACAATGAGAGAAAATGTATGGATTTGGTAAATAGATATTTGAACAAGCGAAAACCACTTCACCATCAACATTTCATGACACTGAAGCAGAAAATAGAAATATTTTTTTGACAATAAATAAGTGGGATCCTTTTCGGTCTTTTAAAAATATTTTATTCTCGTATGCTAAACTGATAGAAAACGTGTTATTTACACATGAAATCATATGATTATCCCATTGTATATGACGTCAATGATAACTAATAAGACTGCATTATACATATTTTGTTTCGTTTCCTGTTTTGTCAGGAATGAGGAATTTAAATTTTACTTTCAGAAATGAAATGATAATTCTATCTCGACTGTTCTATCTTGTCAAATATTTGTTGACTTTATGGCGACAATTTATTGACATTCGACCTCAAAAGGTGAATGTCATTTATAACTTATATTGAATGTGACATTCATTTTACTGTCGGTATTTGAGTAAGAATGTGTACACACATTGATATATCCGACTCTACTATTGATTGTTAAAACGTCAGAGACAGTTACAAATATCACACACTATCATCCATCAAACAATAATACTCTTTCAGGTAAGAGTATTATAAACAGTTCAATATAGAAAATTGATAATGAATCCCAAATCATGTTAAATATAGTAACAACATCAAACCTCCAGAGTGACCGACCCTATTTTGTTCTACATAACTTTTATAATTACATGACTTTCGAATAATTTATAAAACTGTTTATCTATCAAACATTTGTACTTTTTACAGATGAGGATATCACTGTAATTGTTAAATATTTGTTAGAGAAAATAACAACATTGGAAAAAAACGGCCAAGAACTTAAAGATAAAGAGAAAAGCATGCAGGAAGAAGGTATGCATATCTATTAAGACTAATTCAAATGATGGATCAGATATTTAGAATTTTATATCATTCATATTGATACACAACTATGTCACATTGTCATAGATTTTAGTAAATAGTTTACATGTTAATACTGATAACTTTCATAGAACATAACGACTATTACACTTTAAGTACATGGAAAAAAATCGTTCACACACGAAACTATATTTCCTTATTTCAGTCAACAAGCTCAAAGAGACAATTTCCACTCAGAAAGTTCAACTGGCCGAGCAGAACACAACATTGGTGGAGCAGGAGAAAAAACTAAAAGAGCAGAAGAAAGAAAATGAAAAAGGTGAGATATGTTTTGAGAGTAAATTGAATTTGATCTGCCTAATAAAATCATCGTTTCTCCACAGATGAAATCAATTCATTTATACTTTGCTTTGTCATTAATTTTTGTTCTGCTAAAATGAAAAATCTGTTTTATTGTCAGTTCATAAATGATTTCAAAACAACAAAAATTTACATTAAAATTGGATTTTATTTAGTTGGTTGTCTTTATAAATAGATTAATTTTATACAAGATTTGGAATTTCAGAATTGCTATACAATGTCCTCACATGTAACAAGTTAGTGCTATAACAATCAATATCATTGCTAAAGTATGAACACGTTATTAATCAATTTTTTGTCCACTGCAGAGTTCTTGTTTTGTTTCTATTCAATGTCAAATCTTAAATTGACAAAGGAGATGCATTGCAGTTTGTACATGTTATAATATCTTACGATAAATTACAAGTCTAGTTCTCAACAATCACTGTGAAATCATGTCTCATTTTAAAATCTCGAATAGTCCTTTAATCTACCAAAATAATTAATTTGATAAACATTAGAGTATTTAGACATACATTGTAAATATGTAAATTTGACATTTACTATTTAATCTTTATAGGTCTATATAACATTGACACTGCCTATAGAGTGACACAATATATATATATATATATATATATAATATATATATATATATATATAATATATATATATATATATATATATATATACATACATATATATATATATATATGCATATATATATATATATATATATATATATATATATATATATATATAATATATATATATATATATACTTTTTATACACTTGTTATACAATGGTGCAACAATCATATACTATAATATGAACCTATAGAAGATATAATACGTTACCTTAAGAAAATTAGCGACTGCTTTGGGTGTAAATTTAACGATAATACTGTTCATCATCCATCGATTAAGGTAAGAATATGGATAACACATTAAGGTTAGGTGTATGTCAAAATAATGATAGAAATTGATCTAAAGTTTTTTTTTTAATGATCAAATTTCTCGGCGTTAGAAGACAAAAGAAACATGGAGAATCAATAAAATCGTTTCCAAGACTTGATTGATAGTCGTGTGTCATTTGTCTATTTAGTATCTCCCATGCGTTGTGTTCTATTGCATAAGAATAGTCTAATAATAATGGTGTGTCATGTATCTATTTAGTATCTCCCATGTGTTGTGTTCTATGGAATAAGAATAGTCTAATAATAATGGTGTGTCATGTATCTATTTAGTATCTCCCATGCGTTGTGTTCTATGGAATAAGAATAGTCTAATAATAATGGTGTGTCATGTATCTATTTAGTATCTCCCATGTGTTGTGTTCTATGGAATAAGAATAGTCTAATAATAATGGTGTGTCAAGTATCTAGTTAAAATAGTCCGTGAGTTTTTTTCCCCATTGACTAAGAATAGTCTATTGTAAGGTAGTCAGTATTTATTGGGAATAATCAAAGTGTTGTATTCCATTCAATGAGAATAGTCTATTGGTAAGGGTAGTCAGTATTTATTGGGAATATTCAACGTGTTTTATTCCATTCAATGAGAATAGTCTATTGGTAAGGGTAGTCAGTATTATTGGGAATAGTCAACGTGTTTTATTCCATTGAATGAGAATAGTCTATTGGTAAGTGTAGTCAGTATTTATTGGGAATATTCAACGTGTTTTATTTCATTCAATGAGAATAGTCTATTGGTAAAGGTAGTCAGTATTTATTGGGAATATTCAACGTGTTTTAGTCCATTCAATGAGAATAGTCTATAGGTAAAGGTAGTCAGTATTTATTGGGAATATTCAACGTTTTTTAGTCCATTCAATGAGAATAGTCTATTGGTAAGGGTAGTCAGTATTTATTGGAATATTCAACGTGTTTTATTCCATTCAATGAGAATAGTCTATTGGTAAAGGTAGTCAGTATTTATTGGGAATATTCAACGTGTTATATTCCATTCAATGAGAATAGTCTATGGATAAGGGTAGTCAGTATTTATTGGGAATATTCAACGTGTTTTATTCCATTCAATGAGAATAGTCTATTGGTAAGGGTAGTCAAGTATTACATGGAATATTCAACGTGTTTTATTCCATTCAATGAGAATAGTCTATGGGTAAGGTAGTCAGTATTTAATGGGAATATTCAACGTGTTTTAGTCCATTCAATGAGAATAGTCTATGGATAAGGGTAGTCAGTATTTATTGGAATATTCAAAGTGTTTTATTCCATTCAATGAGAATAGTCTAAGGATAAGGGTAGTCAGTATTTATTGGAATATTCAAAGTGTTTATTCCATTCAATGAGAATAGTCTATTGGTAAGGTAGTCAGTATTTATTGGGAATATTCAACGTGTTTTATTCCATTCAATGAGAATAGTCTATGGATAAGGGTAGTCAGTATTTATTGGGAATATTCAAAGTGTTTTATTCCATTCAATGAGAATAGTCTATGGATAAGGGTAGTCAGTATTTATTGGGAATATTCAAAGTGTTTTATTCCATTCAATGAGAACAGTCTATGGATAAGGGTAGTCAGTATTTATTGGGAATATTCAACGTGTTTTATTCCATTCAATGAGAATAGTCTATGGATAAGGGTAGTCAGTATTTATTGGAATATTCAACGTGTTTTATTCCATTCAATGAGAACAGTCTATGGATAAGGGTAGTCAGTATTTATTGGAATATTCAACGTGTTTTATTCCATTCAATGAGAACAGTCTATGGATAAGGTAGTCAGTATTTATTGGGAATATTCAACGTGTTTTATTCCATTCAATGAGAATAGTCTATGGATAAGGGTAGTCAGTATTTATTGGGAATATTCAAAGTATTTTATTCCATTCAATGAGAATAGTCTATGGATAAGGGTAGTCAGTATTTATTGGAATATTCAAAGTGTTTTATTCCATTCAATGAGAATAGTCTAGGTAGGTAGTCAGTATTTATTGGAATATTCAATGTGTTTTTCCATTCAATGAGAATAGTCTAATAGTAAGGGTAGTCAGTATTTATTGAAATTCACGTGTTTTTTTCATTCAATGTAGAATAGTCTATGGATAAGGGTAGTCAGTATTTATTGGGAATATTCAAGTGTTTTATTCCATTCAATGAGAATAGTCTATGGATAAGGGTAGTCAGTATTTATTGGGAATATTCAACGTGTTTTATTCCATTCAATGAGAATAGTCTATGGATAAGGGTAGTCAGTATTTATTGGGAATATTCAAGTGTTTTATTCCATTCAATGAGAATAGTCTATTGGTAAGGGTAGTCAGTATTTATTGGGAATATTCAAGTGTTTTATTCCATTCAATGAGAATAGTCTATTGGTAAGGTAGTCAGTATTTATTGGAATATTCAACGTGTTTTATTCCATTCAATGAGAATAGTCTATGGATAAGGGTAGTCAGTATTTATTGGGAATATTCAAGTGTTTTATTCCATTCAATGAGAATAGTCTATGGTAAGGGTAGTCAGTATTTATTGGGAATATTCAACGTGTTTTAGTCCATTCAATGAGAATAGTCTATGGTAAAGGTAGTCAGTATTTATTGGGAATATTCAACGTGTTTTATTCCATTCAATGAGAATAGTCTATGGATAAGGGTAGTCAAGTATTTATTGGGAATATTCAAGTGTTTTATTCCATTCAATGAGAATAGTCTATGGAAAAGGGTAGTCAAGTATTTATTGGAATATTCAAGTGTTTTATTCCATTCAATGAGAATAGTCTATGGATAAAGGTAGTCAGTATTTATGGGAATATTCAACGTGTTTTATTCCATTCAATGAGAATAGTCTATGGATAAGGGTAGTCAAGTATTTATGGGAATATTCAACGTGTTTTATTCCATTCAATGAGAATAATCTATGGATAAGGGTGTCAGTATTTATGGGAATATTCAAGTGTTTTATTCCATTCAATGAGAATAGTCTATGGATAAGGGTAGTCAGTATTTATTGGGAATATTCAACGTGTTTTATTCATTCAATGAGAATAGTCTATGGATAAGGGTAGTCAGTATTTATTGGGAATATTCAACGTGTTTTATTCCATTCAATGAGAATAGTCTATGGATAAGGGTAGTCAAGTATTTAATGGGAATATTCAAGGTTTTTATTCCATTCAATGAGATAGTCTATGGATAAGGGTAGTCAAATATTTATTGGGAATATTCAACGTGTTTTATTCCATTCAATGAGAATAGTCTATGGATAAGGGTAGTCAGTATTATTGGGAATATCAACGTGTTTTATTCCATTCAATGAGAATAGTCTATGGATAAGGGTAGTCAGTATTTATTGGGAATATTCAACGTGTTTTATTCATTCAATGAGAATAGTCTATGGATAAGGGTAGTCAGTATTTATTGGGAATATTCAAGTGTTTTATTCCATTCAATGAGAATAGTCTATGGATAAGGGTAGTCAGTATTTATTGGGAATATTCAAAGTATTTTATTCCATTCAATGAGAATAGTCTATGGATAAGGGTAGTCAGTATTTATTGGGAATATTCAAAGTGTTTTATTCCATTCAATGAGAATAGTCTATGGATAAGGGTAGTCAGTATTTATTGGGAATATTCAAAGTGTTTTATTCCATTCAATGAGAATAGTCTATGGATAAGGGTAGTCAAGTATTTATTTGGGAATTCAACGTGTTTTATTCCATTCAATGAGAAATCTATGGATAAGGGTAGTCAGTATTTATTGGGAATATTCAACGTGTTTTATTCCATTCAATGAGAATAGTCTATGATAAGGGTAGTCAGTATTTATTTGGGGAATATTCAACGTGTTTTATTCCATTCAATGAGAATAGTCTATGGATAAGGGTAGTCAGTATTTATTGGGAATATTCAAGTGTTTTATTCCATTCAATGAGAATAGTCTATTGGTAAGGGTAGTCAGTATTTATTGGAATATTCAAGTGTTTTATTCCATTCAATGAGAATAGTCTATGGATAAGGGTAGTCAGTATTTATTGGGAATATTCAACGTGTTTTATTCCATTCAATGAGAATAGTCTATGGATAAGGGTAGTCAGTATTTATTGGGAATATTCAAAGTGTTTTATTCCATTCAATGAGAATAGTCTATGGATAAGGGTAGTCAAGTATTTATTGGGAATATTCAACGTGTTTTATTCCATTCAATGAAATAGTCTATGGATAAGGTAGTCAGTATTTATTGGGAATATTCAACGTGTTTTATTCCATTCAATGAGAATAGTCTATGGTAAGGGTAGTCAGTATTTATTGGGAATATTCAAAGTGTTTTATTCCATTCAATGAGAATAGTCTATGGAAAAGGGTAGTCAGTATTTATGGAATATTCAACGTGTTTTATTCCATTCAATGAGAATAGTCTATGGATAAGGGAGTCAGTATTATGGAATATTCAACGTGTTTATTCCTTCAATGAGAATAGTCTATGGATAAGGTAGTCAGTATTTATTGGGAATATTCAAGTGTTTATTCCATTCAATGAGAATAGTTATGAAGGTAGTCATATTTATTGGATATTCAAGTGTTTATTCCATTCAATGAGAATATTATGGAAGGGTATCAGTATTTATTGGAATATTCAAGTGTTTATTCCATTCAATGAGAATAGTCTATGGATAGGGTATCAGTATTATTGGATATTCAAGTGTTTTATTCCATTCAATGAAATAGTCTATGGATAAGGGTAGTCAGTATTTATTGGAATATTCAACGTGTTTTATTCCATCAATGAGAATAGTCATGGATAAGGTAGTCAGTATTATTGGGAATATTCAACGGTTTTATTCATTCAATGAGAATAGTCTATGGATAAGGGTAGTCAGTATTATTGGGAATATTCAAAGTGTTTTATTCCATTCAATGAGAATAGTCTATGGAAAGGGTAGTCAGTATTTATTGGGAATATTCAAAGTGTTTTATTCCATTCAATGAGAACGTCTATGGATAAGGGTAGTCAGTATTTATTGGGATATTCAACGTGTTTTATTCCATTCAATGAGAATAGTCTATGGATAAGGGTAGTCAGTATTTATGGGAATATCAACGTGTTTATTCCATTCAATAGAATATCTATGGATAAGGTGTCAAGTATTTAATGGGAATATTCAACGTGTTTTATTCCATTCAATGAGAATAGTCTATGGATAAGGGTAGTCAGTATTTATTGGGAATATTCAACGTGTTTTATTCCATTCAATGAGAATAGTCTATGGATAAGGGTAGTCAGTATTTATTGGGAATATTCAACGTGTTTTATTCCATTCAATGAGAATAGTCTATGATAAGGGTAGTCAAGTATTTATGGGAATATTCAAGTATTTTATTCCATTCAATGAGATTAGTCTATGGATAAGGGTAGTCAAGTATTTATTGGATATTCAACGTGTTTTATTCCATTCAATGAGAATAGTCTATGGATAAGGTAGTCAGTATTCATTGGGAATATTCAACGTGTTTTATTCCATTCAATGAAATAGTCTATGGATAAGGGTAGTCAGTATTTTTGGGAATATTCAACGTGTTTTATTCATTCAATGAGAATAGTCTATGGATAAGGGTAGTCAGTATATATGGGAATATTCAAGTGTTTATTCCATTCAATGAGATAGTCTATGGATAAGGGTAGTCAGTATTTATTGGGAATATTCAAGTTTTTATTCCATTCAATGAGAATAGTCTATGGATAAGGGTAGTCAGTATTTATTGGAATATTCAACGTGTTTTATTCCATTCAATGAGAATAGTCTATGGATAAGGGTAGTCAGTATTTTGGGATATTCAACGTGTTTTATTCCATTCAATGAGAATAGTCTATGGATAAGGGTAGTCAGTATTAATGGGAATTTCAACGTGTTTTATTCCATTCAATGAGAATAATCTATGGATAAGGGTAGTCAGTATTTATTGGGAATATTCAAGTGTTTTATTCCATTCAATGAGAATAGTCTATGATAAGGGTAGTCAGTATTTATTGGGAATATTCAACGTGTTTTATTCCATTCAATGAGAATAGTCTATGGTAAGGGTAGTCAGTATTTATTGGGAATATTCAAAGTGTTTTATTCCATTCAATGAGAAAGTCTATGGATAAGGGTAGTCAGTATTTATTGGGAATATTCAAGTGTTTTATTCCATTCAATGAGAATAGTCTATGGATAAGGGTAGTCAGTATTTATGGGAATATTCAACGTGTTTTATTCCATTCAATGAGAATATCTATGGATAAGGTAGTCAGTATTATGGGAATATTCAACGTGTTTTATTCCATTCAATGAGAATAGTCTATGGATAAGGGTAGTCAAGTATTTATTGGGAATATTCAAGTGTTTTTATTCCATTCAATGAGAATAGTCTATGGATAAGGGTAGTCAGTATTTATTGGGAATATTCAAGTGTTTTATTCCATTCAATGAGAATAGTCTATGGATAAGGGTAGTCAAGTATTTAATGGGAATATTCAAGTGTTTTATTCCATTCAATGAGATAGTCTATGGATAAGGGTAGTCAAGTATTTATTGGGAATATCAACGTGTTTTATTCCATTCAATGAGAATTAGTCTATGGATAAGGGTAGTCAGTATTATTGGGAATATTCAACGTGTTTTTCCATTCAATGAGAATAGTCTATGGATAAGGGTAGTCAGTATTTATTGGGAATATTCAACGTGTTTTATTCCATTCAATGAGAATAGTCTATGGATAAGGTAGTCATATTTATTGGGAATATTCAAGTGTTTTATTCCATTCAATGAGAATAGTCTATGGATAAGGGTAGTCAGTATTTATTGGGAATATTCAAAGTATTTTATTCCATTCAATGAGATAGTCTATGGATAAGGGTAGTCAGTATTTTTGGGAATATTCAACGTGTTTTATTCCATTCAATGAGAATAGTCTATGGATAAGGGTAGTCAGTATTATTGGGAATATTTCAACGTGTTTTATTCATTCAATGAGAATAGTCTATGGATAAGGTAGTCAGTATTAATGGAATTTCAACGTGTTTTATTCCATTCAATGAGAATATCTATGGATAAGGTAGTCAAGTATTATTGGGAATATTCAAAGTGTTTTATTCCATTCAATGAGAATAGTCTATGATAAGGGTAGTCAGTATTTATTGGGAATATTCAACGTGTTTTATTCCATTCAATGAGAATAGTCTATGGATAAGGGTAGTCAGTATTTATTGGGAATATTCAACGTGTTTTATTCCATTCAATGAGAATAGTCTATGGATAAGGTAGTCAGTATTTATGGGAATATTCAACGTGTTTTATTCCATTCAATGAGAATAGTCTATGGATAAGGGTAGTCAGTATTTATTGGGAATATTCAACGTGTTTTATTCCATTCAATGAGAATAGTCTATGGATAAGGGTAGTCAGTATTTATTGGGAATATTCAACGTGTTTTATTCCATTCAATGAGAATAGTCTATGGATAAGGGTAGTCAGTATTTATGGGAATATTCAAAGTGTTTTATTCCATCAATGAGAATAGTCTATGGTAAGGTAGTCAGTATTTATTGGGAATATTCAAGTGTTTTATTCCATTCAATGAGAAAGTCTATGGATAAGGGTAGTCAGTATTTATTGGAATATTCAACGTGTTTTATTCCATTCAATGAGAATAGTCTATGGATAAGGGTAGTCAAGTATTTAATGGGAATATTCAAAGTGTTTTATTCCATTCAATGAGAATAGTCTATGGATAAGGGTAGTCAAGTATTTATTGGAATATTCAACGTGTTTTATTCCATTCAATGAGAATAGTCTATGGATAAGGTAGTCAGTATTTATTGGAATATTCAACGTGTTTTATTCCATTCAATGAGAATAGTCTATGGATAAGGGTAGTCAGTATTTATGGAATATTCAACGTGTTTTATTCCATTCAATGAGAATATCTATGGATAAGGGTGTCAGTATTTAATGGGAATATTCAACGTGTTTTATTCCATTCAATGAGAATAGTCTATGGATAAGGTAGTCAGTATTTTTGGGAATATTCAACGTGTTTATTCCATTCAATGAGAATAGTCTATGGATAAGGGTAGTCAGTATTTATTGGAATATTCAAGGTTTTATTCCATTCAATGAGAATAGTCTATGGATAAGGGTAGTCAGTATTTATTGGAATATTCAACGTGTTTTATTCCATTCAATGAGAATAGTCTATGGATAAGGGTAGTCAGTATTATTGGGAATATTCAACGTGTTTTATTCCATTCAATGAGAATAGTCTATGGATAAGGGTAGTCAAGTATTTATTGGGAATATTCAACGTGTTTTATTCATTCAATGAGAATAGTCTATGGATAAGGGTAGTCAGTATTATTTGGAATATTCAAAGTGTTTTATTCCATTCAATGAGAATAGTCTATGGATAAGGTAGTCAGTATTTATTGGGATATTCAAGTGTTTTATTCCATTCAATGAGAATAGTCTATGATAAGGGTAGTCAGTATTTATTGGGAATATTCAAGTGTTTTATTCCATTCAATGAGAATAGTCTATGGATAAGGGTAGTCAGTATTATTGGATATTCAAGTGTTTTATTCCATTCAATAGAATAGTCTATGATAAGGGTAGTCAAGTATTTAATGGAATATTCAACGTGTTTTATTCCATTCAATGAGAATAATCTATGGATAAAAAAAAAAAAAAAAAAAAAAAAAAAATGGATAAGGTAGTCAGTATTTATTGGGAATATTCAACGTGTTTTATTCCATTCAATGAGAATAGTCTATGGATAAGGGTAGTCAAGTATTTAATGGGAATATTCAAGGTATTTTATTCCATTCAATGAGATTAGTCTATGGATAAGGGTAGTCAAGTATTTATTGGGAATATTCAAGTGTTTTATTCCATTCAATGAGAATAGTCTATGGATAAGGGTAGTCAGTATTCATTGGGAATATTCAACGTGTTTTATTCCATTCAATGAGAATAGTCTATGGATAAGGGTAGTCAAGTATTTAATGGAATATTCAACGTGTTTTATTCCATTCAATGAGAATAATCTATGGATAAGGTGGTCAAGTATTT
>NC_088374.1:4494955-4507461 GCF_034508935.2 Berghia stephanieae
GTTCTTCTTATTATGTAAGTGAATAGTTCTCATTAAATATATCTAGTAGCCTATGAATATTAATGGTTACAGGCATTTTAACGTGTTGATATATTTAATCTGACAAGGGAATATTTTGAGTATTTAATCTAAACACATAGCATCAGTAGATAAATATGACAAATATAGTATTGTAATAAATACTGGATGACCTTAAATCAGGTGGGACGTGTAAAATGGGAAACGTTCAACAATTGGATTGAGTATCCGTTTTAATGTCTACATCTTGAATAAAACAATTATATTCCGTGTTCAGATCCTGTTTTAATAAAACAAATAGAAATAACACCGACATTATGGTCCAATTAGGCCATTGATGTTCACCCAGCAATGATTGATGATAAGATGAAATTTAACTATGGCAGAAAGTACCGTAATTGTGATTTAATTAAAAACTTTTTTTTTTAATTGAGGGCGTCCCATTGGACAAAGGCATTCCGAGATTTTGATTCTGCTGGAATGTAAAGGAAGTTATCGGATAGCTGGGTTTGTTTGACCTTGTTGAATTACATTTATCTTAGATTTGCGTCCTATCCAAAGGGTGGCAAGAAGATTGTATGTCTGTTTAATACAAAAATAAAGAATAAATTAAATCAAAATTACTTTTATTCATCTCATGGCAAAATTGTCTTTAGGGTCTATTCCAAGGGAATACAGTAATAACACTCGTGTCAGCCGCAGAGCAGCGCAGCAAATTGAGCTAGGGCGATGTGACTTGATCAAGGCCACACAGCGCAGTGGCGGGTGATCGAACTTGAAACCTTTCGGGTACGAAGCAAGGACCGTATACCGCTGAGCCACGCTGCCCCAAGTCTGGAGTTGTCTTGATCAAAATGCTAAAAATAACAACTCTTTGACACTTGAAGGTCATACATACAACTGTTCAGGATATAACAATGATAAAATGCTTTCTACAATAGTGTGTAATAATATAATTCATATGTCGTGAATCCATTGTGTACTCAGAAGTGTTTTATATGAAGTGATAGACTAGACTATACATAGTCAGGTTTTATTATCTATTGTATCCAGCAAAGAATATATAAACGTGTATCAATCAAAAGGTCATCATCATCATCATCATCATCATCATCATCATCATCATCATCATCATCATCATCATCATCATCATCATCATCATCATCATCATCATCATCATCGTCATCATCATCATCATCATCATCATCATCATCATCATCGTCATCATCATCATCATCATCATCATCATCGTCATCATCTCTAATCCCATACCAAATAATTTATTCCAGATGTGTCCCCAGTAGCCTTTAGCTACGGCTACGTTTATAACGACAACACAAAATTAATTCAGGGACAGACCCTTCTATTCACCAATCGAATCATGGATCTGGGTGGACAATATAATCCATCCACAGGGACATTCACGGCACCGATCAAGGGGATTTACGTCTTTCATTTAGTGGTTACGACTTATGGTACTAACGGTAAGATTGATGTTTTGTGTCATTGTGTGGTGTGAGTTATTTGCGATGACGATTATGATGATGATGAAAAGAGTGATAATGATGATGATTATGATAATAATGATGACGAAGATGATCATTGTGACGACAACGATGGTGATGACGATGATGATGATAATGACTATATTATTATTATTATTATATTATTATTATTATTATTATTATTATTATTATTATATTATTATTATTATTATTATTATTATTATTATTATTATTATTATTATTATTATTATTATTATTATTATTATTATCAGTATTATTATTATTATTATTATTATTATTATTATTATTATTGTTATTATTATTATTATTATTATTATTATTATTATTATTATTATCATTATTATCATTATATTTCTTTTTTATTATTATATTTCTTCTTTGTTATTATTACTTTAATTACCGATAACGGCAACATTTCGAAATTTATCACCAAGGTCATCATTCTTCTCAAGGTCACACTTTCATCAAGGTCAAACTCATCCTATTAAGCATAAATCATTACCCATTATATCATCGTCACCATCATTTGTTTTTACATTATTACGACAACGGAACCCGTTGAATTCATTCCGTATGACAATAAAGCCAGTATGACCACAGTAAGTCTCTATATCTCATTGTATAGACTAATCCGTGCGGCTATGTGGTCTAGTGGTATGACAATTGCTTTCCAATCGGAAGATCCTGGGTTCGAGTCTCGCTCTATGCATAGTTGAGTCCTTGAAGAAGGCTTTTTTCTCACATTCTTTCACCTTACTCAGGTATAAAATGAGTACCTGGTAGTTAACAGCGTTGTCCCTGTCCAAAAAAAAATATAATATCGCCTAACAGGTGTCATGTTCCGTCCTACATGTTAAATGTTGCTGTTGACTACGAACTCCTTGTAAAGCGTCTTGAGCACGTTTATTAGATGTTGCGCTATATAAAATCTCAATTTTAAAAAAAATGCATCGGTGTGTGATTCTATAGAATTGTATGTTATGAATGACGGCTATGACTTTATTACACAAACACACATACACACACACACATACACACATACAAACATCTACATTTATTTCTTACAGGATGGACTGAGGTCGATTTGATGTCTGGGACAAAGAGGATTGCCACGCTGAGATCCTTTGACAAGGACTTCGAGGACCAGGCATCTGTGAGTACGGCGGTCTTGTTGGACAGAGGACAGACCGTCAGGCCTGTGGTGAAATACACGGACAGAGATTCCATGCATCCCGGTGATCACTACTCCTATTTTACTGGATATCTATTGAAACCCATTTAAATCCAGTCATCAATGGTGTCCGTTTTCTGATAATCCTGGTTTGAATCATTCACCAAACTCCAACATCAACACCACATCGTCATTATTATCATCATCATTATGGTCGTCGTAGTCGTCGTTACCGTTATCATCTCATCATCATCATCATCATCATCATCATCATCATCGTCAACATCATCATCATCATCATCATCATCATCATCATCATCATCATCTCATCATCATCATCATCATCATCATCATCATCATCATCATTCATATATTATTATTATTATTATTATTATTATTATTATTATTATTATTATATTATTATTATTATTATTATTATATTATTATTATTTTATTATTATTATTATTATTATTATTATTATTATTATTATTATTTATTATTATTATTATTATTATTATTATATTATTATTATTATTATTATTATTATATTATTATTATTATTATTATATTATTATTATTATGTATTATTATTATTATTATTATCATTATATATATATATTATCTTATTATTATTATTAATTATTATATTATTATTATTATTATATATTATTATTATTATATTATTATTATTATTATTATATTATTAATTATTATTAATTATTATTTATTATATTATTATTATTATTATATTAATATTATTATATTATTATTATATGTTATTATTATTATTATTATTATTTTATTATTAATTATTATATTATTATTATTAATTTATTATTATTATTAATTATTATTATTATATTATTTATATCAATATTATTTAATATTATATATTATTATTATTATTATATTATTAATTATATATTTTTTTATTAAATTATTGTAATCATTCCAATTACTCCATTGTCTATTTGTAACATCAAATTACATCGTCACCTCATCTAAATCATCATTATCCTTGTATGTAATCATCATAATATAATAAACATTAATTATATAATAACGTAGTTGTATACACTTATAAGAATGTGGAGTAAACGCGTACAACACCCGTTTCAGTCTCATGATGAATAAATATCAATTTAAAATGTGTCCCATCACCATTATCTGGTGTCACGTCGGAGAAATATTGTTTCTCCCTCCCCTCTTTTCCTCAAATATATAAAGTATAGCCATACCAATCAATGTTTTACATTAATTTCTAATTGCATCAATTCGGTCACCTGAAGATATTACCGTTTCCGGACGATGCGACACATTTTACAGACAACAACCTATCTCTATAAACTTTAAAGGAAAATTACTCACAGTGTTCTATTTTGATTACTACCAAATTCATTGTCATCATCTCCATTGTCCGATATAACACCAATTTGACACGACGGGCACTAATTATGATTTATCCAGATATTGGATATCTAGACAAATGAAAGGGAAACAACTCAATGGTTTTTAACTACTTGTTGATATACATGAATTATCTCCCTCCTTTAAGTAAAACAAGATTTTATCTCAAAACAGACAAATACAAATACGTAGTAAATTTCCGTTCTAAACTTTGTAGATTTTATACAATTTCTAACAAAGACAAAGAGAGAAAAATAAATATAGTTAATTTCCGTTCTAAACTTTGTAGATTTTATATAATTTCTAACAAAGACAAAGAGAGAAAAATAAATATAGTTAATTTCCGTTCTAAACTTTGTAGATTTTATACAATTTCTAACAAAGACAAAGAGAGAAAAATAAAAGTAATTCGTTCTAATTGTATTTATAATTCTAACAAAGACAAGAGAGAAAATAAATATAGTAATTTCCGTTCTAAACTTTGTAGATTTTATACAATTTCTAACAAAGACAAAGAGAGAAAAATAAATATAGTTAATTTCCGTTCTAAACCTTTGTAGATTTTATACAATTTCTAACAAAGACAAAGAGAGAAAAATAAATATAGTTAATTTCCGTTCTAAACTTTGTAGATTTTATAGAATTTCTAACAAAGACAACGAGAGATAAATAAATAATGAAAATTCAAATTTCATCCCGGCTTTGGAAGACTTTTTGTTTATCTGGTTTCAGTTTATTTCATTGTACTCTAAGTACAAAAAGCATTTTTTTCTCTCTCTGAATCACTGAATGTGATTAATAGGATGTTTACCGTATAATTTTCGAAGGTTAGAAATATTTGACATTTGTGTAATGTGACAATCACCTCCCACTGTTTTGATCTGTTTATATATTACGCAATTTCCACAAAAGGTACTTAAGTGTTTTATAAAGGGTCCCTGGTCAATATCAACACGTAACATGTTGAACGAAACATGACGCCTATTGGGAGACTTTCCAATTATCTTTTCCGACTGAAACAACGTTTTTAACGACCAGGGTATCATTTTACACCTGAGTAAGGTGAGATATTGTAAGTAATGATTCGTTTCCAAGGACTCAACTGTGAATCGAGCTCATTAAAGAGCTCACTGACTTAGACAATAGATAAATGCGTTATTAGTGATTGAAGGAGTCATATGATATTATATGATATATTTCTTTGAGTTTCACAGACTTTATATAGAGATTATTATACAGACGTAATTAGTAATTCAAGGCGAGTCATATGACATTATTATACGCTATATTTCTCTGAGTATCACACACTTTATCAAACATTAAATCAAAATGACAATAAACTACTCTTATACACTCTTATTGTGAGGCAAAACCAATGCGATCACTCGCTATCCAGATGGACTGGGTACTTTTTGTATGCAAAGAACGGTCGATAACCCTCCCCCCCACCCCACTCACCCCTTTTAGGGGTCATAGAACGTCATTGAAGTAAGGCCTTTTGTTATCACGTGATTTCTTTAACAATGTGATATTGACTTTCCTTGTAAATCATCTCTTGGTTACACGTCCTATGTCAATATGTTGGTTTATATCTTGTACGAATCAGATTTACTGTAATATAAGTGTTAGTTTATATTATATTGTTACCAGATATTGTAATCAAAGGTACAGATATTATATTCTTAATTGTTGTCAAAGATCTAGACGAGACTGTGAAATTGTCATAGACTAGATACAGATAGAGATACAGATTTATACATATATAGATTTATTTATCTAGTATCTTCACTGGTTCCCCACCCCTCCCTTATACAAATATCTAAGTCAGTCGTATTACTACTTATGATACCTAATGAACTCAAATAAGAAACAACAATCAGTAATTATTATTTTAAACAGGGTGAGATAAACTGTAAGTCTTTTGTAAAGAATACCGTGGGGCGGGGAGATTCAATTCATTCTATTTATATAGATGGATAAGTTAATTAGACATTATTGAGAAGTATAAATTAGTCAAGGCGACAATTCGGACGACTTTGTAATTGAATATCCACAGTCTCATCTTTAAAATGTTTCTGTATCTTTAATATAATATCTTTTCCCCATATTTCTATGTCGGATATTGAAACAAATCTGAATTCAGAGGCAATTTTGTGGGGTCTATATGGAAGTGATTATAACTTAATTGGGACGGGTCAGTTAGTGTACACTTTCCCATGACCTTTTGGGATATTTAGCACTTTTATAAAATTGAACATAATCCTTTTTTCAGATAAAAACACAAGTTATAAAACATTTCAGTGTCGCCTTCACAAGTTATGGCCGTTTAAACGTCATTGAATTCATTATTTCCATTTTTATAGGTTTTTAAAATATTTTTGTGACGTGTGGACCGGTTTTAATGTTTAAAATTTTAGTTGTAATAATTATCAGAAATTGTATTGTGAGTCTAATTTCTCATTGAAAACGAATCCTTTATAAATATATATTAAAATCCATCCATTTATACATTTGACTGAAATACGGTAAAACAACGTTAGGCGTCAATTTCCTCACAAAGCCAATACGAAATACTAAACTCTCAATTGTTTTTTTTGATGGTGGTGATTTGATTACCTATATGTACTCGTATGGTTTGTTTTGAAAATGAAACTAATAAAGAAATGAATAATTTAAGTGCCTTTTATAAAAAAACAAGAATTTCTCACCATGGAGCAATTTCTCTAAGAACCAAGACACAGCCTTTGTCAAGGTTGCATAGAATTGTCTTCAAAGCCTCACAGTTAAGCCTAATTCTACATAAAGACACTTCATTACTTATAGAAATAATTGTATTCGGTGTCATATCGGGGGCTTTGAAATAAACACTGTAATTGTGTACAAGTAATTAAAAAATATTTGGAATCTAACAGATTTCCTACCTAAAGTAAAATAGAAAATGTCCGCGAGTTGGGAAGGGTTTTGTCTCCCACCGCTCTGAAATTGGCTTTGAAACGTGATATCATTGTAAACAGATGGTCGTCAAAGTTTATTTTAAGGTATCAATATATCTTATAAATTATAGTTGTGTATGTAGTAGACACATGTTTGATTCATCATGGTGACAGGCGACGTGTACATATATGCAGTCTGACATCCGAACCAATTTGGGCCTAGTTTAACATTTTTGTTATTGGACAATATTTTATAGAGTTCCATTATATCAATTGCCCAGAATGGATCGGGTTATCAGACCTGCAGTTTAGTGTACTTTGTTACACAGTATGGATACGTTGTGGGTCGATCTCCGTGTGTGTAAGACGTTACATTTAGATGAATCAAGTGCTCTTTGCCAATGCTCTACACATTTGAAATAACCCATGGAGGTGATATGTAATAAAGTAAAATAAAATACATGTGCTTACTGGCGTAGTTCACCAATCTTATGTCCACTACAATTGGCTGATTGTGTTTTACATTTAAATCCGTGGGTTTTTTATCAAAAAAAAATAATAATTTGGCCACAGCTGACGTTTCTGATAAAACTCTCGCCAATAACTTGACGGAATTCAATTAAATATCATTTCCTTTACATTCTGTTATTAATATTGTATATCATAATTTGTCATTTTGTTACTGTAAATATTGTTTATCTCATATACGTGACATTGTATAATATTTATCTCTTTTAAAACAAATATTCTTTTTTTTCATATTTCATGTTATAATAATCAGAATTGATAAACAGATCACAATCATTATATTTACCATCACCAAGGCTATAACACAATTTACCATTTCGAAGACTATAGGAATTTACCACAACCAGGATTATAAGAACTCACCATCACCAAGACTATAACAATTTACCACAACCAGGATTACAACAACTCACCATCACCAAGACTATAACAATTTACCATTTTATCACAACAACCATAAATCACCACGACTATTAATACTATCACCATCACAACTCTCAATAAAACAACCACAAATCACCATCAACACAAATACATCTACAACAAAAACGGACACTGTAATCGCCTTGGTCATCCACAAATGACCAAATTCCAACATGGATATCATCATATTTTATTAGCCAGTCCCACCTCTGCACCCAATAACTACAGCATTATAAAGTATCTTTTTAACTTTCAAATTTATATTCATTTTACTTATCTACCATTCATATTCAGAATTCTATTAAACATTTCCCCACTAAAACTAACTATGGTCGTGTGTTATTTATTTCATATTTAGATTACCTCTTTCTAACAGAAACAGTCAAACATCATTATCCAAAATGAAATATGGCCAAGTCAGATGTGTCGATTCGCACATTTCATCAAAACTATTCGTCTACAAATATTAATTCCCTTCCTTCAAGACCTGCTTGTACATTCATTTCTATTTGTACCACATTTCTCCAAAACTTTGAGTCTTCGGGGTTATTGAGTGTATATATATATATATATATATATATATATATATATATATATATATATATATATATATTGTGTGTGTGTGTGTGTGTGTGTGTGTGTGTGGTATATTGCGGCTATGTGGTCTAGTGGTATGACATCGCTTTCGGATCGGAAAGTGCTGGGTTCGAGTCCTTGGAAAAGGCTCTTTACTCACATTATCTCACCGTACTCAGGTGTAAAATTATGAGCATCTGGCCGTTAACAGCGTTGCCTTTGTCCGAAAAATTGGAATATCGCCTAACAGGCGTCATGTCCCGTCCTACATGTTAAATATTTATGTTAACCATGAACCCCATGTAAAACGCTTTGAGCACATTTTGTGGATATTGCGCATACAAAGTACAATAATAAATACAATATAATATATATAATATATATATATATATATATTATATAATATATATTATATATATGTATAGGTGTTATTTTTTATTACTACTCCATAAAGAATTAGAATAGCTTAAAAACTACAAGTGATAGAAACATCTATTTTTTTGCATTGTTTTTCAACACAACTCAAGCTTTTGAGGTGAAAATGTCAAGAAGATGATATAACCCGATGCAATAAAGTCGATGTTACATATATACAGGTCTGAGAAAGAACTCTTTTATGGGCCTAGTTTAACATTGTTGTAATGGACAAGTTTTTTGTACCATTTGTTGAGATTTCCATTACAATAATGACCCATGAGGAATTGGGTTACCAGACCTGCATATATAAGGGCATGTCGAATATACTCGCATTTTTTTTTTGGTTAAAAAAAGGATAAATTTGTTTCAAGCGAATTTTTACGCAAAAATTGGAAGAACACAAAAAACGAGTCAAAGCATGGCTTGTGTCAAATTTCTGCTTTGTATCTTGTTTACCTGACGAAGGACAAAAGCCGAAACGTCGTTTTCTTTCTGTTGTTTCCCTAAATGTGAGTCACATTTAATCACTTTATCGTTTTTTTTCTATTTTATTGGCTCATTTTGACACCTCCTGTTTGTGGTTCTATATTGTAACGGCTTATATCATCTTCTCGACATTTTCACAACAAAAAAATATACTTGAATTGTGAAGAAAGACAAGACGCCTGTTGGGGGATATTACATTTTTTTTCCTACAGAGACAACGCTCTTAACGGTCAGGTACTTATTTTCCATCTGATTATGCGAGAGAAAAGAGTAAAGAGCCTATCCCAAACACTCACCTATGCACCGAGCGAGGCTCAAACCCAGGACCTTCCGATCCAAAAGCGACGGTCATACCACTGGAAAATGATTTTTAAATTAAAAATGACATTTTATATAGCGTAATATCCACGAAACGAGTTCAACGCTCTTTACAAGGGATCCATTGCCAATAGAATAGCGTCACATGTAGGACGAGACAAGAAGCCTGTTGGGGGATATGACAATGCTATCCGGCAGAGACAAGACGCCTGTTGGGCGATATGACAATGTATCCGGCAGAGACAAGACGCCTGTTGGGCGATATGACAATGCTATCCGCAGAGACAAGACGCCTGTTTGGCGATGTACAGTTTTATCCGGCAGAGACAAGACGCCTGTTGGGCGATATGACAATGCTATCCGGCAGAGACAAGAAGCCTGTTGGGCGATCTTACAATCATAGAGTTTGTAATCGGTTAGATACTAAATTTACCTGAGTGCGGTGAGATAATGGAAGTGAAGATAATACTCAACTTTGTACCTCACAGAGCGGGACTTAAGCTCATGATCTTCCGATCCGAAAGGGAGTATCGTACCACTAGACCTCACAGCCGCATAGTTACTACCTTCAATCAATATATTTGACACTTAAGAATATCCAAAGAAAATTTAAAGGTTCAAAATGTTCGTGAAATAAATCTATAATAAACCCAAGGAAATCATTTTGTCCCTTAAGCCACGTTTAAAAATAGAAAACATTAGTTGTCTCTGACTATTGAATAGTCGTGTTTGGCTGTGAAATGAGTGCAGTCAATTTCGATTCCCTTTCTATTCTGTTCTCCGTTTGACTATTCCTCTCAGTTGCTGAATCGACGGAAGTGTCTGTTCTTTTTTTCTACAACTACAACAAACAGAGTGGACACCTTTCATTTACCAATCGCGTTCAGACATTGAAGTGAACGGGAACTGAACGGGAAGGCGTTATCCCGGAATTCAAAGTTCTCTCCGTTATCTTCCAGCACGAGTTGCCAATTTGGCGTTTTTAGCAGCGTTTAGCATGGAAAATTTGGGTTTTGCATTTCTATTTTTTCAAATCGTTGAATGTCATCTGTGTTTTATTGACAAGTCATCGCTAAATTTAGAATGATACAAAATACCACGCCATAGCCTGTCAAAACGCGATGGAATGTTTATCAAATAAAAACAGGAACAGAATTTAGATCTATTTTAGTAGAGTAAATTAATGCACTGAACTATGTGGCGTTTGTTATATAAAACGCAGTATAATCTAAAAATCGGACCTTGTACGTAATCTGGGGAAAGGGGGGTGGGGGTAGAAGGTCATCGTATCAGGCCTGCCATTGTGTATGCTTTATCTATGTATGCACATGACTATTGATAGAATGAACTTGACGTCACTCGAGTCTTATTGCTGTCTTTAACTATCAACGTTTAGTTTATCAGTAATTCTAACAAAACGTATCAACGAGACTATAAACGTTGAAGATAATACATGGTTTTGTATGTTCCTTCGTTGTACTTCCGGATGGCAATACTGTGAGCTTCTTAGCCAATTGTATACTATCTATATCTGGTTGAGATTTTGTTAACGTTCATCACTTTGTCATCCCTATCACCATCATCTTCACCTACATCATTGTATTCAGTCATTTCATGGTCATTCTTACCAGCGTCATTGCTATCACTATAGTCATCCATGTCATCGTTATCATTGTCGCCAACGTCAGCATCATCATCATCATCATCATCATCATCATCATCATCATCATCATCATCATCATCATCATCATCATCATCATCATCATCATCATTGCAGTATCACCCTGGGTGACAGACAATCAGTTTCCATCCCTCTCCACATTGAGTTAACTTTTTAAAGCTCGTTCCATGTCTTATAAATTATCTGTACATCTTCACGAATGACGATGTCAGGAGACCGAAGTGAGGTGAGCTGAGTGTTTCAAGAACAGCTGTCGAGTAGCTTTATGGGGAGGAGAGGCGAGGATGTAAACTACATTAATGTTTACCCTGGGAACTTCTCAGAAGCAGATAGTAAAGTCTGAGTTGTGTATTGAGTATTTCTATATGTGGTGTCTAATTGTTCCCGGGTATTTTTAATTTTGTCAGGACGTCACCAAGATGTAAGCATCTCCTCTTCTATTTTTGAATGCGTTCACCTCATCTCTGTATTTTCCGCCCTTGATGATAACGCTGTGACCAACTCCTGAACTTGATACAATACATTTACGATTATAAAGACAACAACAATATTTGTGGACCTGAGAACTGCCTTTGGCACAGCAAATCACAGCAAACTTCTTCCTAAAGGTTGCCAATGAATCAAACGTAGTGACAATAAACACATCCGCTATGTCAAACCGTTGTTTATTTGTGGAAATAGATGAGAGGACAATCAGATGGATATTACATAAGAAAGGACTCTCTCAAGGTTCGGTTCTTGCATCTATACCTTTCATCGTTTATACCAAAGACCAACCTGGGTTCGAGCCCATTAAAAAGTTTCTATATACTGACGATAGTTAGTTGCGTCCTAGGCACCTGATTTCAAGGCAATTGAGGAAAATATAACATATGCCCAGTGATAAACCTTGACATTCCAACAAGATCAGAATCGGTGTTCGTAAATATCAAAACAGAACAAGGCCTACTCACTGTGGGCGCTATGTATAGAACACCTTCAAACTCAACTATGGAACAAATGACTGAGATAACACGCTGTA
>NC_088374.1:4507561-4515061 GCF_034508935.2 Berghia stephanieae
GGGGGGGGGGGGGGGGGAGAAAGGGGGGGGGGGGGTTTTTTGCCTTTTGCGTTTTGAGCTTGAATTTGTTAGAGTGTCTGCACATTGTCATTAATCTGATCTTTTGTTTAAGGTGCTATTGTTTCTGTGGTTGTGTAATAATATTTCCAGTTTCTCTGTCAGGCACAGGTTGCATTTTCTAGCACCGCATCTGTAGAGGCTGCTTTGCCTGACGACCTCCCATGTTATTGTTGGTGTTTTTTGTGTGTTTATTTGTTCCCAATAGTGCATTGCTAATTTGGTGCTTTTTGCTTTGCTTTCATGTGTTATGGAGGCTTTGTGATTGTTGTATCTTGTTTTGAATAGGGGTTCTGTGCTGCCGATGTATTGTGCTGCGGTGTTGTCAGTGGTTCTGGTGGCTTTGTAGACTATGGCGCTTTTTTGGCAGTTTCCTTTAAGAGGGCAATTATTGTCTTTCTTTCTGCAGTTACAGTTGTCTTTATTTGTATTGGTGTTGTTGGGTTCGGATATGATTTGTCTGTTGTGTTTGGTAATGATCTGTTTCATGTTTTGTGCACAGCTGTAGCTTATCTTGACGTTGTTTCTCTTGATTATTTTGTGCAGACGGTGGTTCTTCGGGAAGTGTTTATCGATGAGTGCAAGGAACTACTTGCCGATATTTGAAGTGATTGCGTTTGTATATATATAAACATTTCAAGTATAATTATTATTAACCTCTACAACGTTTTATCGAGCGTTTGCTCTCATCAGGACAATGTTGTAGTCGTTAATAATATTTATACTTGAAATGTTTAAAAATAGCTGCTTTTATCAAAAAGTTGAGCCTATTATATATATATATTAATTATATATATATATATATATATATATATATATATATATTGCATGGGACGTAGGAGTTTTGCTGTTGCGAACTATTAAAGCAGTCAAAATTGCATGTTAAAGTCTTCTACAAACTGTGCAGTGTCATCGCTTCCGGTGGGAAATCGCCGTTGTGGACATTGATGGCTACAGCAACTGAGTGAGTGAGGACTTGCACTGCAAGGTTTAATAGACAGATAGATAACCACGCCTCTCGGACAATCGTCATAACGTAAACAATGGCAGTGATTGGTACACACAGCAAACAACACAGATTTTACTACCGAGGCTTTCTGTTTAAGTAAATACCCACTGTTCTACAGCTTGCTCAATAGAACCAACACAGAAAACTATGTGTAAGTTTAAACTGATATAATCTGATAGAGAAAATCATGTGATAACTAGTTACCCATTGGCGATATAAAAACAATAACAATGATCAGAGAGAGGTCGATTTCAATCACGTTATTTTTTATAAAGAACAAACTATGCTTGTCCGGATACGTGTGAGGGTGTTTTCAAATATTTCATATTTTGATTGGTCTAAAATCTCGACGTTAATTATAAAAAAGTATCTGGAGAAAACCATTATGAATATAAAGATGGTGTCGGATTTATAGTGTAGGATTTCATCATAAAGGCATTCAAGAACCACCAGATCATAGCGTGCGGATACGTGGTCTGGTGATATAACGCTCGCTTTCGGATGAGAAGGTCTTAGGCTCAATCCTCGCTCGGCACATAGTTGATTTTTTTTTTTTGGAAAAGGCTCTTTACTCACATTCTCTCACCGTACTCAGGTGCAAAATGAGTACCAGGCCTTTTATCCGGCTAGGGGGATGCTGTGAGTATTTTTTCTAAACAGATAGTTTCCATAGTTTTACATATTGAATCTAGCGAAATGTCATTGTCTATCTGTCGGTCTACCGTAAACTATCATCTATACTCTTTGTTTTCCTCCATCATCCGACTTTTTTAAAAAAATAGCTTTTATATAGCGCAATATCCACTAAATGTGCTCAAAGCGCTTTACAAGGGGTCCCTGGTCAACAGCAACGTTTAACATGCAGGACGGGACATGACGCCTGTTGGGCGATATTACAATTGTTCGGACAAAGACAACGCTGTTAACGACCAGGTACTCATTTTACACCTGAGTATTGTGAGACAATGTGAGTAAAGAGCCTTTTCCAAAGACTCAACTATGCGCCGAGCGCGAGGCTCAAACCCAGGACTTTCCGATCCGAAAGCAAGTGTCATACCACCAGACCACATAGCCGCCATCATCTTTACTCTTTCTTCCCCTCCATCATCCGACTTTCGAACTCTGGCCCATCCGCTTGTAAACGTGTGGTCTAGTGGTATGACACTAGCTTTCGGATCGGAACGGAACTGCCTGGGTTCACATAGTTGAGTCCCATGAAAAGGCTCTCTACTCACATTCTCTCACCTTACTCATGTGTAAAATGAGTAATAGCGTTTTCTCTGTCCGAAAAAAAATTTGTATTATCGCCTAACATATCTCATTCTTTATGTGACGTGTTGTTGTTAGTCAGAGACCCTTTGTAAAGCGCTTTGAACACGTTAGTGAATAGTGCTCTATATAAAAGCTCAATTAAAACTTAATTAAGACATATCGACTGATGACTTCAAAAAAATCGCTCCCTGCTTCCCTCTAAAACCCCTGTTACTGAAAAGACGGCCATGCAATCCACTATCATCTTTACTCTTTCTTCCTCTCAACCATCCGACTTTGGAACTCCTTACCAACCGCTTGTAAACAAGCCCTTTCGACTGATGACTTCAAAAACATCGCTCCCTGATTCCTTCTATAACTCCTGTTACTGAAAAGACGGCCATGCAATCCACTATCATCTTTACTCTTTCTTCCTCTCAACCATCCGACTTTGGAACTCCTTACCAACCGCTTGTAAACAAGCCCTTTCGACTGATGACTTCAAAAACATCGCTCCCTGATTCCTTCTATAACTCCTGTTACTGAAAAGACGGCCACACAATCTTCAACCTGAAGCTTTGGCCCTAATGGAAGAAAAAAAAACTTGAGATTTTATTTAGCTCAATATCGACTAAACTTGCTCAGAGAGCTTTACAAACAGTCCCTGACCAACAGCAACACGCAACATGTAGAACGAGACAGGACGCTTGTTAGGCGATATTACAATTTTTTTTCGGCAGACAACGCTGTTGACCGCCAGGTACTCACTTCACACATGTGTGTGTACGGTGAGAAAATGTGAGCAAAAAGACTTTTCCAAGGACTCAACTATGCGCCGGGTCTTGAACCCAGAACCTTCCCGGTTTCATACCACAAGGCTACGTGGCCTAGTGGTATAACACCCGGTTTCGGATCGGAAAGCCCTGAGTTAGAGCCTCGCTCGGCGCATAGTTGAGTACTTGGAGAAGGCTCTTTACTCACATTCTCTCACTGTACTCGGGTGTAAAAAGAGTACCTGGCCGTTAACAGCGTTGTCTCTGTCCGAAAAAAATTGTAATATCACCTAACAGGTGTCATGTACTGTCCTACATGTTAATGTTGCTGTTGGCCAGGGACCATTTGAGCATGTTTAGTGGATATTGCGCTATATAAAAGCTCAATTATTTTTTTAGAGAAGACTAGAAAGAACTGAGCAATGTCATCTTCATGTCATTTATTCTATAATTGCTTCGTCCTGACGTTCTCAGAATTTATCGGCATTGATCACGTGATGATGAGGAAAATCATTAAGAAGACAGTAACTTAATATGGTATATATTTTATATCATTCGGGTTGAGTTTTTGTTATCAAAATAAAATTGAGCTTAAATATAGGGCAAACATCCACTAAAGGTGCCCAAGGCGCTTTACAAGGTGTCCCTGGCCAACAGCAACATTTAACATTTAGGACGGGACACGATGCCTGTTAGGAGATCTTACAATTTTTCTATTCGGACAGAGCCAACGCTGGTAATGGCCAAGTACTCATTTTACACCTGAGTAGGGAGAAAGAATGTGGGTAAAGAACCTTTTCCAAGGATTTTACTATGCGCCGGACGAGGCTAGAACCCACTACCTTCCGATCCGAAGGCGATCCTCACGACTCTTCTTAAACTCATTCTTCTCTCTTGTCTCCTCCTCCCCCTCCTTCATTTTCTTTACCTTTTTATTCTCGTGTCTCTTTCTCCATTCCATGCACCTCCTCTTATTCTTTCTTCTCCTTTTTCGTCCCCCTCCTTCTCATTCTTCTCTCCTTTTTCCTCATCCTCCTTCTCATCCTCCTCCTCCTCCTCCTCCTCCTCTCCTCCTCCTCCCCTCCTCTCCTCCTCCTCCTCCTCCTCCTCCCTCCTTCCTCCTCCTCCTCAAGCATCTTCCTCCTTTTCCTTTTCCTCCTCTTCTCTTTTCTCCTCCTCTTCTCTATGCTCCTCCTCTTCTTCTTCCTCCTCTTTCTCCTCCCCCTCCTCCTCCTCCTCCTCCTCCTCCTCCTCCTCATTTCTCTGTCTTTGCTCCTCACATCTTAGAAAACGGGGGGGGGGGGGAAATTGCTTGTTTTAGAGAGATGTCATGGCACAGGAACACATGGCCACACATTTACATCTACATGCACAGGACACATAGCCACACTTTCACATCTAACACGCTACAGGAACACATGGCCACACATTTCACATCTAACATGCCACACAGGAACACATAGCCACACATTTCACATCTGACATGCCACAGGAACACATGGCCGCACGTTTCACATCTAACATGCCACAGGAACACATGGCCGCACATTTCACATCTAACATGCCACAGGAACACATAGCCGCACATTTCACATCTACCTTATATAACCGTCTCCTTTTATGGCGCTTTTTGGGATAGTTGAGGTTATAATATTCGAGGCTGGATGAGTAGTAGCAGTAGTATCACTATTATTATTATTAAATTTTTATTATATATTATTATATTATTATTATTATTATTATTATTATTATTATTATTATTATTATTATTATTATTATTTATATATTATTATTATTATTTTTTATTATTATTATTATTAAATTATTATTATTAATATTATTATTATTATTATATTATTATTATTATTATTATTATTATTATTATTATTATATTATTATTATTATTATTATTATATATTATTATATTATTATTATTATTATTATTATATTATTATTATTATTATTATTATATTTATTATTATTATTATATTATTATATTATTATTATTATATTATTATTATTATTATTATTATTATTTATTATTATAATTTATTATTATTATTATTATTATTATTATTATTATATTATTATTATTATTATTATTATTATTATTATTATTATTATATTATTATTCATTTATTATTATTATTATTATTATTATTATTATTATTATTATTATTATTATTATTATTATCATTATTATTATTATTATTATTATTATTATTATTATTATTATTATTATTATTATTATTATTATTATTATTATATATTATTATTATTATTATTATATTATTATTATTATTATTATTATTATTATAATTATTTATATTATTATTTATTATTATTAATTATTATTATATTTAATTATTTATTATATTATTATAATATTATTAATAATTATTATTTTATTATTATAATATTATATATTATTATTATTATTATTATATTATTATTAATTATATATTATTATTATTTATATTATCAGGATATTATTTTAAATCGGAAGATTATAATGGTTAACGTCTGTTAATGTTTTTTTTTTTAATATATCCTAACGATTGAGCTGGCGGATAGTTATTAAACCTCAAACTATCAACAACAATGTGGACATACAGAAAATCAGCGCACTCTTATCCGGCAAGTACTGTATAATAATTATATTTTAATATCGTAGGCAATGAAGCGGAGTTAATTATTGCAATTAACGTAGGATTTTTTTATGGAGAATGAAATATAAGATGAAATGTAATTAGAACGCATATATCATCAATCTTAAAAAAAATATAAATGATGTTTATTTCCAAACTCGTTAAGTGAATTTTTCTACATTTTGAGGTTTTCCATCCATGAGATAAATTGAAACGTAAATTTTTATTTCAAGCACCAAATGGCACAAAAATTTCCTGGATTTGTATGAATTTGTCATGATATATATTACCGGATGAGAAATTGTAGGGGAAATAATTCTCAATATCCCAAAATGGAGAAAAATGGAGTAATGGAGGAACTCTTCAGAGAGAAAAACAATTCTACGTCTGGCTATACTGGGTTTCCCCAAATCACCGCTTAACTCGACATAGCAGAACTACATGAAATATGGGCGGCTAGTGGTATTTTGGTATAACACTCGCTTTCGGACCGGAAGGCCCTGGGTTTGAGTCTCGTTCGGCGCATAGTTGAGTCCTTGAAGAAAGCTCTTAACTCACCCTCTCTCACCGTACTCAGGTGGAAAATGAGTACCTGACCGTTAACAGCATTGTCTCTGTCCGAAAGAATCTGTAATATCGCCTAACAGGAGTCATGTCCAGTCCTACATGTTAAATGTTGCTGTTGGCCAGGGACCCCTTGTAAAGCGTTTTGAGCATGTTTAGTGGATATTGCGCTATATAAAAGCTCAATTTTTGAATTATTTTTTAAATTTCTTTTGTGCAGATGGAAACTTGGAAACAGTGATACCTGCCAGAAATGTCAGTCAGCCCCAGAGACCAGCGATCACATCGTCCTCCACTGTCCAGTCACCAAACTTGAATGTGGCTACGAAACCGTATTTAGGGCGGAGGAAGACTTTAGAAGCTGGGTTGACGTAATAAATTGCTACTACTACTACTACTACTACTACTACTACTACTGTGGTCTACTGGTATGACACTCGCTTTCGGGTCGAACCCAGGACCATCTGATCTGAAAACTAGTGTCATACCACTAGACCACACAGATAGTTTAGATACCAGTGGATAATTTCGAATTCTATCGGAGATGTGAAATTTCATCACAAAACGCTATTCCTATATCCGTCATTTAGGTTGTAAAATTTAAAAAATACTGAACAAGTGTGTAGAAAGGTGCCAGACAAAGCAAGAAAGAAACAAGAAAAGAAGAAAAAAACATCCCAAAAAATCAGTCTACGTCGAATGGGAATCGAACCTCAGAAACTTCAGATTACCGGTCAGACGTGCTACCATTACACCACAGAGGCTCCCTATGGTTGGGACAATTTTAATACCTTCTATCTTCTTCACAAGGGTACGCGTTTCACGCTGTGAACCCTCGCTTGTATCAAACAACACATACATTGAACACACGCTTGCATCAAACAACACATACATTGAACACACACTTGCACCAAACAACACATACATAGAACACACACTTGCACCAAACAACACATACATTGAACACACACTTGCACCAAACAACACATACATAGAACACACGCTTGTATCAAACAACACATACATTGAACACACGCTTGCATCAAACAACACATACATAGAACACACGCTTGTATCAAACAACACATACATTGAAAACACGCTTGCATCAAACAACACATACATTGAAAACACGCTTGCATCAAACAACACATACATTGAAAACACGCTTGCATCAAACAACACATACATAGAACAC
>NC_088374.1:4520061-4525061 GCF_034508935.2 Berghia stephanieae
TCTTTCTCCTCCTCCTCCTCTTCTCCTCCTCCTCCTCTCTCTCCTCCTCCTCTCTCCTCTCCTCTTCCTCCCTCCTCCTCCTCCTCTATCCTCCTCATCTTTCTCCTCCTCTTCCTCCTCCTCCTTCTACTCCTCCTCATCTTTCTCCTCCTCCTCCTCCTCCTCCTCCTTCTATTCCTCCTCATCTTTCTCCTCCTCCTCATCTTTCTCCTCCTCCTCCTGTTCTCCTCCTCCTCTTCTTAATCCTTTTTCTCCTCCTACTCCTCCTCCTCTTTCTCGTCATCCTTCTTCTACTCCTCCTCCTCTTTCTCCTCCTCCTTCTCCTTTTCCTTCTAATCCTCTTTCTCCTCCTCCTCCTCTTTCTCTCCCTTCCTCCTCCTCCTCCTCTTTCCCCTCCTTGTCTCCTCTTTCCCCTCCTCCTCTCTCTTCTGCTCTTTCCCCTCCTGCTCATTCCTTTCCTCCCCTTCTCCTCTTCCTCGTTCTTTCCCCTCCTTCTCCTGTTCCCCCTCCTTCGTCTCCTCTTTCCCCTTCTCCTCTTTCTCCTTCTTTTCCTCTTCCTCCCTCTTTTCCCCTCTTGTTCATTCCGCTCCTCTCCCCCCCCCCCTCATCCTCCTCTTTCCTCGTGGGGTTGAGGATGAGAAGGGGAGGTGGTGGTGGTTGTAGTGGTGTTGGAGGAGGAGGAGGAGGAGGAGGATGCGATGATGATGGTGGCGGAGGGGAAACTGGAAGAGGATGATAACGTGATGATGGCGGTAGTGGAGGAGGAGGGGGGGGGGGGTATGAGGATGAGCTGGTGGTAGTGGTGGTGGTGGTGGAGAAAGAGGTGGTATAGGATGAGGAGGAGGAGGAAGAGGAAGAGGTAGTATAGGTGGTGATAATGGCGGTGGAGGAGGAGGAAAAAGAGGAGAGGATGAATAACGAAATCAAACGACCCAAACATGATTTATATTTTCTGCGATAAGAAACGTCCGAGACCACCATATTAGTGACGTCATCAAGTAGGGGCCATAAATTACTACGATCCCTAGATAACAATCCCATTGGATTATTACCTCCCCTTGTTTTAGGGCCCGCCATACGTCACAAAAATGTTAACTCCTTCATAGCAGTTTCCGAACAATGGATTACAAATTGTGACCCTTCGCCTCAATACGGTATTAAGTCGTGTTGGTTAAGATGTTGAAAATTGAATTTATAGCCAGAAATATCAGACTTGTGTTGAGTTTATATAATTTTATTGAGGAGAATGACAACTATATTTTAAGGTGATAATGCCAACAATTTATATTTTTGACCAGTTTAACATTTACTTCGGCTTTTAAGCATCTGGTTCGTTCCGACATAATACCGTTTTGGGGCGAAGGGTCACAGCTGCACTCCAATATTATATTAGAAATAAGAATGGAGCAGCTCGGCTTAGCGGTATGTGCGGTATTTGCTTCGTAACCGGAAGGTACCGAGTTTGATCCCCCACCACGCTGCGATGCGATGTGTGGCCTTGAGCAAGTCACCTCTCCCTAACTCAATTTACGGCGCTGCACTGCGGCTGACGCATGGGTTATTCTAGTCTTCCCTTGGAAAAGACTCCAGAGAATAATTTCCCCTATGGGATAAAAAAAAGGGATTTTTTTTAAAAAATTAAAAACAAAATATTTAATATCTTAGTTTTAAAGTGTTTAAAATATTTTACAGAGGATCCCAACCAAGAAAACAACACTTAACTTAACGGGACATAGGACGCAAGTATGTCACAAAGTACTTTCCGCCAAATCAAAGAGACCCAGCTACCCGGTGTTCAGGAGGGGGGGGGGAGGGGTCAGGAAACAATCTCGACTGCACCCGTGATTGATCTCGGTTTCTTTGCGTATGAAGCGACTGCTCTACCAACTGAGCTATCGGTATTCAGCCTGAAGAGTTTAAAAATTGTGAAATTCCAAGATCAAAAGTGTAAACCCTGAATTTGTAATTGTGAACACATTTATATATGTGACTCGGAATGTCGATACGGTGATATGGTAGATGATTCGGTTGAGGAACAGTGAGAGAGAGAGAGAGAGAAAGATAGCGAAAGAAAGATAGAAGGAGGGAGAGAGAGAGAGATAGAGAGAGTGAGAGAGAGAGAGAGAAAGAAAGAAAGAGGGAGAAAGAGATAAAGAGAAAGAGAGAGAAAGAGTGAGAGAGAATAAAAGAGCGAAAGAAAGAAAGAAAAAAGGAGAGAGAGAGAGAGAGAGAGAGAGAGAGAGAGGAGAGAGATGGGGTTGAGGGTAGAAACATATTGAAAGAGGGGCGTGTGAAATAATAGGGTTTGAGACAAAAGGGAGAGAGGTGGGACATAGGAGAAAGAGAGAAAGAGAGAGAGAGAGAGAGAGAGAGAGAGAGAGAGAGAGGTGAGAGATAAAGAAAAATGTGGGAGAAAAAGAGGTTGCGAATGGAAACAACCAGATGGACGAAGCAAAACACATCTTTCACTTTAATTCTCTCCCTCTCTATCTCTATCTCTCTCTCTCTCTCTCTCTCTCTCTCTCTCTCTCTCTCTCTCTCTCTCTCTCTCTCTCCCTCTCTCTCTCTCTCCCTCTCTCTCCTCTCTCTCTCTCTCCTCTCTCTCTCACTCTCTCTCTCTCTCTCTCTCTCTCTCTCGTCTCTCTCTCTCTTTCTCTCTTTCTTTCTTTCGCGTTCTCTCTCGCTATATATATATATATATGATATATATATAATATATATATATATATATATATATATATAGAGCTATCTCACTCTCTCTCCTTCTCTCTCTCTCTCTCTCTCTATCTATCTATCTATCTCTCTCCCTCTCTCCTTTTTTTTTCTTTCTCCTGTGTACCTCTTTCTCTCTTTTTCTCTCTCTCTCTCTCTCTCTCTCTCTCTTTCTCTCTCTTTCTCTCTATCTCTCTCTTTTTCTCTTTCTCTCTCTCCTTCTCTCTCTCTTTTTCTCTATCTCTCTCTCTCTTTCTCTCTTTCTCTCTTGTTTTCTTTCTCTCTGCAATTCACATGTCCTTTGATCACAAACGTTAACGCATAATTGCTAATGGCAGCTCTTTAAATAACGAATCACAAAATAGGGAAACTGTAAAGGACATTCGTAACACAACCTCTTTCACAACGTAAATTAGCACATAATGACAACACTGTGTAAATACAGGCCGATTCAACAATCGTTTGTTGTTTGTTTTTTTAATCATCCAAAAAGACGGAGGGTATACTTAATTAAAGGTCTGGTAAGGCAATGTTTTATTGCCTCATTGTTTAAATGAAAATACTCAATTACGATGGCTATGGTCTTAGTGTCAGGTTATAAGTTAACGATGACTACGGTCTGAGTGTCAGGCTATAAGTTAACGATGGCTACGGTCTTAGTGTCAGGCTATATGTTAACGATGGCTTCGGTCTTAGTGTCAGGCTATAAGTTCACGATGGCTACAGTTCTAGTGTCAGGCTATAAATAAACCATGGCTATAGTCCTAGTGTCAGGTTATAAGTTAACGATGGCTACGGTCTTAGTGTCAGGCTATATGTTGACGATGGCTACGGTCTTAGTGTCAGGTTATATGTTAACGATGGCTACTGTCTTAGTGTCAGGCTTAAAGTTAACGATGGCTACGGTCTTAGTGTCAGATTATAAGTAAACGATGGCTACGGTCTTAGTGTCAGGCTATAAGTTAACGATGGCTACGGTCTTAGTGTCAGGCTATAAGTTAACGATGGCTACGGTCTTAGTGTCAGGCTATAAGTTAACGATGGCAAAGGTCTTACTGTCAGGTTATAAGTTAACGATGGCTACGGTCTTAGTGTCAGGCTATATGTTGACGATGGCTACGGTCTTAGTGTCAGGTTATATGTTGACGATGGCTACGGTCTTAGTGTCAGGCTATAAATTAATCATGGCTATAGTCCTAGTGTCAGGTTATAATATTAACGATGGTCTAGGTCTTATGTGAGAGCTACGTCTTAGTATATATTAACGATGGCTACGGTCTTAGTGGCAGATTATAAGTTAACGATGGCTACGGTCTTAGTGGCAGATTATAAGTTAACGATGGCTACGGTCTTAGTGTCAGGCTATGAGTTAACGATGGTTACATCCAGGCACAGCTTATAACTTTTAGTGGATATTGCGCTATATAAAAGCTCAACTTTTTTGTTAATAGACATACATTTTTAATAGACATAAACAACGCATTAAAAGGTACAAAAACTACTTCAGATTTAAACGGTGCTCATCAATTTGTGCAAGTTTTGAACAAAAAGTTTTTGTTGACATTGACAACAAAATTTATCGGTTGTCAAAATTATGGAATATCTATTGTTAAATCTACAAGTTAAAGAATAATGGGAATTTGAAGCAATAGACTGATGTCACGTCCGCCCAGTAACCAGCAGCTTGGCTCTAAACAAAGAAAATTGGGTTTTTTTTATTCTTCATTCTGGCTAGACCTTTTCTCATGTCATGTGATCAGAATGTGTAACAGTCAAAACATGATCAGATTTATAATATTTATCTCCTTCGGATACAGAGTTTATGCTCGTCGGAGAAATATTTCATTATTCACGAGGGAAATGACGTCACGACTATTGAAGCCTATTCCTGTGAATAAATCTTGATAAAATTTTCTCTAGTTTGTGTGCATTTGTGACCCTTCGTCCCAAAACGGTATTATGCCGGAACGAACCAGATGCATAAAAAGCCGAAGTAAATGTTGAACTGGACAAAAATGTAAATTGTTGGCATTATCACCTTAAAATATAGTTGCCATTCTCCTCAATAAATCATATAAACTCAACACAAGTCTGATATTTTTGGCTATAAATTCAATTTTCAACATCTTAACAAATCCGACTTAATACCGTTTTGAGGCGAAGGGTCACATTTAAGGTGAGTGTATCTTATTAGTTCACCGAGTTGTGGCCCTTTGAAATGCACTGGATTGTCTATTTGAATTGTGCGGCTATGTGGTCTAGTGGTATGACACCCGTTTACGGATCGG
>NC_088374.1:4530061-4544826 GCF_034508935.2 Berghia stephanieae
TCACAAAATTTAAAGAAAAATGTTTTATTATAGCTATAAAAAACGTGACACTGTGTTATAGAGTTCATTTAGCTGATCAATATTATGCATAGAATGTATTTGTTGCTTTTCTGTTTGAGTAAGAAAAAAAACTATTTTGTGTTGGGTGGGTGTGAAATTTGGGGGAAAATTCTGAAAGTGACTTCTGAGGAAAGGGTTAAAGTTCATTTTTTGGGTATCCAGCCTCAATATCACCCCGTTTGGAGACGATGCCTAACATTTGAGTGATTGCGCATGCGTCATGAACTCAACAAGGACAAACAAAAAAAACCCCAAAAAAATAGAGCTAGTTGATTTTGATAACTTCGTTTTAACAACTGCCCTAAAGGCGTGAGTGAAATTTTTGAATACCCCGAGTGTTCGATGATGACCTACAAGTGTACACAAATAGGGGTCATTAGACGAAAACATTGAGGATCATTTCGTGCCTAAATCGCCTGTTCAGTCACGCCTTCCTATCCTACAGTCTACAAAAAAAACCCATTGACTTCATCAACATCGTTATCAACTAAGGGGAGTTTGAAATTCGAAGCCACTCCTTAGCTGATGTCTGCTTTTTGTTTTTTGTTTGTTCATTTGTTTATTTGTTTGTTTGTTTGTTTGTTTGCTTGTTTATATTTGTCCAAATTCCCTTTTATATCCCCCTTTATCCCACCCTCTCTCTCTCTCTCTCTCTCTCTCTCTATCTCTCTCTGTCTCTCTCTCTTTCTCTCTCTCTCCCATTCCATCTCTCCCTCTCTTTCTCTCTATGTGTCTCTCTCTCTCTTTCTCTCTTTTCGTTCTTCTCTCTCTCTCTCTCTCTCTCTCTCTCTCTCTCTCTTTCTCTCCCTCATTTTTTTCGCTATGTGTGTGTGCGTGTGTGTGTGCGTGTGTGTGTGTGTGTGTGTTGCGTGTGTGTGCGTGTGTGCGTGTGTGTGTCGTCTTGGCTCTCTCTTTTCATCTCTTTTTTTTTCTTCCCTCTCTCACTTCCCTACAAATGTCTTTTTCTCTATCTTTCTTTCCTTCGTCCTATCTTTAACACAAAATCTCTCTCTCTCTCTCTCTCTCTCTCTCTCTATATATATATATATATATATATATATATATATATATATATATATATATATATATATATATATATGAGCCAAGGTCAAAAGGTGCCAATTTTTTTTCTCAAAATATATGTGACATAATAGTCCATTCATGTTTCTATATGTGTAGCAAAAACCCTGTACTTCATGAATCAAAGGCCCTTTAGATAACTTTAAGGTCTAACGCAGCATAATATCGTCAACAATACCTATAGGTTGTCGGTGTCACCTGTGACTGGTGACACCAAAATGAGACAAAAAACTCTATAACCAAATGATTTTTGTTGAGTATCAAACTTTATTTAGTAAGTTATAGACAAAAAGACACAATCAACAACAATCATAGTTCAATAATATTACCAACTATTGGAGAAAATGTTTCTTTTTGGTGTCATCGGTCACAAGCAACATAGAATGCAAATATATTATTTCATAAAAATGTTTATACATTAACAAAAACAACAATATTGCATATGTTTATTACCAGCAATGTCCAGAAAGTTTTGGAATAAAATGTTGGGAAATAATGTGACCAAAGCATATCTTATTTAGCCGCATTGTGTCACTTGTGACATTAGACCGATGACACCATTACTTATGTCACAAGCAATACCAAATTGCAATTTCGACAATATATCATTAATTTCAGTCAAACCAGTGTAATAATCACAGTTAAATATGAAATTTAATAATATTTCAGAAATCAAAGACTTCAAAAATAGAAATATACATGGAAATTAGAGCATCTGAATGTGACTTGTGACATAAGACCGGTGACACCATTACTTATGTCACAAGCAACACCAAATCACACTTTCGTCCATAATATATCATTATTTTCAGTCAAAAAAGCACAATAACCTACTCTAAAATGAAATTCAATAATATTTTAAGAAACTAAATACTTTCAAATTGGAAAAATACTTAGAAATTAGTAATACCATTGTTGCTATTACTTTGGTCAAAATCGGCACTAGAACGCAATTTTGCCTCAATAAATCAAGAATAGCAACTGAGCACATGTAATATAGCCTGTTAAATGACATTTCAAGCTTTGAAGAACATGAAAACAGAAATACATTAGAAACTTCAAACTTAAGTGTCACCTGTGACATTTTAAACCGATGACACCAATGGTCACAAAATGTACCAGAAGTCACACAAACACTAGATAAATATCAGCCATGGTAATGAATTCATGTAACCATACGGTAACCATCACCCTACTGCTCAAATCTGCTAGTTTGTAGTAATTTAGTGTGTTAATAGTAAATCAAATCAAATTTCTTGACAACCCTTCTTTTATCTGGATACGTCAAAAGCTTGAGTTTTGTCTTTTTCTTGATTGATACAACCCTGAAACATAAAAAAATAGAATTACAAGGAAATAATTAATTGTGTCAAAATCACAGTCTTATGTGAGATGTCATAATATCATATTTGTAAATAGAATAACAGCTGAAAACATAATTTTTTGGTGGCACTTTGTAATATCCAATATCAAGTGTTGCTTGTGACAATGTAAAATAGCGATGACACCAAAGTTCAACTTACCTTTTCTGCCTGGAGCCACGCTGGAAAGGCAAATGAAAGTGCTGCACTTCAAAGACTGGTAAGAAGGGTGGATCAAAATTGCGAATCGCCATTTAACGAAACAAACTTCCACGTGTTCACGCATGCCGTGTTGCTTGTGACAAATGACACCAAAACCAATAAGTCTCAATATCGGCAAAACGGTATACATTTACTCCAAGATTTGAGTTCAGATAGTAAATCTATGCTTTTTTCTCATAATAAAACATTTTATAAACATTAAATATGAGCTTTAAAGTTTCGTGTCGAGTCTTAGTATTGTGCTGTGTTTGATGACACCAAAGGTCACAAGCAACACCAACTTTTTAAGAACTCTATATGAAACTTAATCAGATATGTAATATACTGCAATTGCGTTTAAAAGTAAATTTTGACTTTATACTATTAGTCAAATTTCAATCAAGGGGGGTAAAACATCACATTTAATTTCTACATGATTTCTAAAAAGGTGATGCGTTGACCTCGTTTTAAGCACATGCCAAACAGCATTCAAATTTCACTTTCAAGTTGTTTATTTCATATTCTGTTGAACAGAGTATGTTGAGCTATCTCATTTTATCTCTTCTTCATATTATCAATTGATTACAAGCATTAACCCAATGAAAACAGCCCATAATTAAGTAAAAATCAAATTTTCTTAACACTGGTATCAGGCGGGCACCTTTTGACCTTGGCTCATATATATATATATATATATATATATATATATATATATATATATATATATATATATTATAATAATAATAATAATAATATACTAATAATAATAATAATAATAATAATAATAATAATAATAATAATAATAATAATAGTAATAATAATAATGATACTTTATTGCATCCCAAAAAGGAATTTTTTTGTACAGACGTGTTATAATTTACAAAATAAGATAAGAATACAATGTAAATAGGATGTATATATGAAAAAGGAGCAGCTCCATAACCAGAGCTGCGCTTTATAATATGAATAATTTCAACACTGTAAAATAGTTAAAACTGTCACTATAAATTAAAAATTGAAAAGATTGCAAAACAAATAAATTAATAAATTAATATTTAAATTTTTTGAAAGTAAAAATGCTAAACAATTATTTGAAATGATTATTGCTTGTTGTTGTAAAGCCTAATACTGGACGGCAGAAAAGATTTTCGGTGTCTCTCTGTTTTCGTTGAAATAGAGAAAGGGCGTCCACTTCTTTCTGACATAATAACTGATGGTCTTAGTGGATGATACTGGACATTTAATATTTTAGTTATTTTATTTATACAAAATTTCTCGAATAAAAGATCTACATCGTCAACATCATTTATATAGCGTTTAATGGATTTTTGAATATTTGAATTTATTTTGTTCCTTTCCACTGCTAAGCAATTGCCTCCCCAAGCTGTTATACAAAATGACAAAACACTTTCGATTACTGCTCTATAAAATAATGTGTAGAGGGTTTTATCTATTCTAAACTGAGAGAGTTTTGATTTTAAAAAAATACTTACGTCTGCACATCTTATGCCTAATTATTTTCAAGTGTTCATCCCACTTGTGCCTGTCATCAATTATTACACCAAGGTATTTGTAGTGAGGAACTCGCTGAACGAATTGGTCCTTTAATTTTAACGGTTCTATCGGTTCCTTCACTCTCCTAAAGTCAATCACTAGCTCCTTTGTCTTGCTTATGTCAAGCTCTAGGTGGTGGGCATCACACCAAGACACAAATCTATCAATTTCTTGCCTATAAGCCACTTCGTTGCCATTTGTTATGAGGCCTTGAAGAGCGGTGTCATCTGCAATCTTTATTAAAGGTACACTCAGGTTTTGACTTCTACCGTCATTCGTGTATATTGTGAATAATTCAGGGGACAATACACAACCTTGAGAAGCATCAGTATTTGTAGTTATACAAGAAGGTATGTTTTGTCCTAATTGGACATATTGTGCTCTCTCCGTAAGAAATTCGAGCACCCAAGCAATTATATACTTGTTTAAATTCAGACTTAGTCAATTTAGTCAATTTTTGAACAACCAACTGAGGTTGCATTGTATTGAACGCTGAAGAAAAATCTGCAAAAAGCAATCTGCAATAGTTCTTAGCGTGATCTAGATGCCTGTAGATGTTGTTTGTAAACAGCAAAATGGCATCCTCTACGCCACGTCCTGGTTTGTAAGCAAATTGATGACTATCACTCAATGGCATAAACTGATTCCTAATTTTAACAAGAACAAGTTTTTCTAAAGATTTCATGACTATTGAAGTCAGTGCAACAGGTCTGAGATCGTTCATAGTTTCAAGTTTTTCTTTTTTGGAACAGGAATAATTTTTGAAGTTTTCCAAATTTCAGGGATCGAAACGCATTGGAAGGACCAGTTAAAAATATGTGTATAAATGGGGGAAAGCTGATGGGCACATGTTTTTAATAATTTTCCTTTCAATCCATCCGGCCCAGCAGCCTTCCTCTCGTTTAGTTTCGAAAATACAAATCTTGTTTCTTCTTCACTGACCTCAATAGTCATTTCATCTTCCAAAGCCCTGTCTAATTTATGTTATTCATTTTCAATATCAAATTTATTTGCTGTGTCGAAACGTGAATAAAATGTATTTAGAGTGTATTTAGAGTCTCTCTCTCTCTCTCTCTCTCTCTCTCTCTCTCTCTCTATATATATATATATATATATATATATATATATATATATATATATATATATATATATATATATATATAGATATATATATATATATATATATCTTTCTCTCTCTCTCTCTCTCTCTCTCTCTCTCTCTCTTTCTCTCTTTGTTTTGAGACGATATTCCATGGGATGTTATTCCCCTTTACCGTATATGTGCCCGTCGTCTCAAAACGGTATTATGTAGAAACGAACCAGATACTTAAAAGCCGAATTAAATGTTAAACTGGTCAAAAAAATATAAATTGTTGGTATTAGCACCCTAAAATATTATGGCATCCATTCTCCTCAATAAAACATACAAACTCAACACAAGTTTGATATGTCTGGCTATAAATTCCATTTTCAACATCTTAACCAACCCGACTTAATACCTTTTTGAGGCGAAGGGTCACATATATGTATAAAAGACCATTATCCATTCAAATCCTGGAGGCAAGATGACGGCTTTTTGGGCACATACTCAGAAGCGATGAATATTATTATTATTATTATTATTTATTATTTATTATTATTATTATTATTATTATTATTATTATTATTATTATTATTATTATTATATTATTATTATTATTATTATTATTATTATTATTATTATTATTATTATTATTATATATTATTATATTATTATTATTATTATTTATTATTATTATTATTTTTATTATTATTATTATTTATTATTATTATTATTATTATTATTATTATTATTATTATTATTATTATTATTATCATTATTATTATTATTATTATTATTATTATTATTATTATTATTATTATTATTATTATTATTATTATCATTATTATTGTTTATCATTATTATTATTATATTATTATTATTATTATCATTATTATTATTATTATTATTATATATTATTATTATTATTATTATTATTATTATTATTATTATCATTATTATTATTGTATGACAAAATAATAACCAAATTCAAAAATCCAATTTTTACATACCAAACGGCTTAAAATCGATACGAACACACACACAAAAAACAACAACAACAAAAAAACAGAAAATGATCCATGCTAACTTTAGGAATTTGGCATCTTAAAAAACACTAAATTGGCAATCCTGAAGCGCGTCGCTGTTTGTCACGATCCAAGTTCCTTCCAAGACATCGTCGTACCCGCTGTACGAGTTACCCCCCCCCCCCCTCTCTCTCTCTCTCTCTCTCTCTCTCTCTCTCTCTCACCAACACACACACACACATACACACACACACACAAACACACACACTCTCTCTCTCTCTCTTTCCCCATACAGACCTAACTCCCACCGATTCATTGACGCAGACGTCATTTTGTTTTCATTCTCACCTTGGACCGGAATGCTCGTTTATAATTCGCAGGAAAATTTGTTAGAGAAACGATAAAAAAAGACGAACCGAAACTAAACGAAATTTAAAGAACAATAAAATTAAAATTAAAAAAAAAAACAATACAGAAAGAGGGATTTGAAAAGAACTTAGATAAGTATTAACAACGGTAAGGAATGCAACGACGAAAAGTAATTAAAGCTTGTTATATAATAGAGTTGCTTAACCCTCTCCATACCAACTATAGGAAAATCGTCACATTCGTTACGATACAACCAACATTTTTCTTATTCAAATTTATCTTGTACATCATAACATATAAAGAAAATGAACAGTATGTTGTAGAGCATGTTTTGCTAAAGAAATTATGTATCCCAAGAACGTACTGCTATTGTGTTTGAGTGATAAAAATATATTATTGTGTTAGTTGGGTGTGAAGTTTTGGGGAAAATCTTGAATACGGTTGGTAAGGAGATCGTTAAAACGTAATTAAAAACACATTTAAATAGTAATAATAGTGTTGGTAATAATAATAATAATAATAATAATAATAATAATAATAATAATAATAATAATAATAATAATAATAATAATAATAATATTAAGAAGAAGAAGAAGAAGAAGAAGAAGAAGAAGAAGAAGAAGAAGAAGAAGAAGAAGAAGAAGAAGAAGAAGAAGAAGAAGAAGAAGAAGAGAAGAAGAAGAAGAAGAAGAAGAAGAAGAAGAAGAAGAAGAAGAAGAAGAAGAAGAAGAAGAAGAAGAAGAAGAAGGAGAAGAAGAAGAAGAAGAAGAAGAAGAAGAAGAAGAAGAAAGAAGAAGAAGAAGAAGGAGGAGGAGGAGGAGGAGGAGAAAAGAAGAAGAAGAAGAAGAAGAAGAAGAAGAAGAAGAAGAAGAAGAAGAAGAAGAAGAAGAAGAAGAAGAAGAAGAAGAAGGAGAAGAAGAAGAAGAAGAAGAAGAACATAACAATGATAATTTAGTGATTCAAAGGAGACATTTCAATTTGTCTTATAGAGCAACACCGACGTGTACATCTATCCAGGTCTGACATCCGAACGCAATTATGGGTTTAGTTTGATACTGTTGTAATGGACAATATTTTGCGGCAGTTTTTCAAAAGATTTTCAATAAACCAATGAGCCCATACGGAATTGGGTTATCAGACCTGCAATTCAGTGCTCGTCGAGAAGTATCCTGTTTATGGAAAGTTCAAGAGTTTCTCTGGTGATTCTATTCTAGATTTCAATGCTTTGATTGAGATTATTGTTTATTTTCAATCTGGGTTTTATTTAGTGACTTATATAGGAAAACACTTGTCTTGTTGCTTGCCTCATGAACAATACTCGGAGTGTTTGGATATTTCTAGATGTTCTTTGGTGTTTTTAAGGTTTTTAGCAGGTTGGTTGAGATGGTTATTTCATTTCAATCTGGGTTTTATTTAGTGACTTATATAGAAAAACACTTGTCTTGTTGCTTGCCTCATGAACAATACTCGGAGTGTTTGGATATTTCTAGATGTTCTTTGGTGTTTTTAAGGTTTTTAGCAGGTTGGTTGAGATGGTTATTTCATTTTCTTTCTGGGTTTTATTTAGTGACTTATATAGGAAAATACTTGTCTTGTTGCTTCCCTCATGAACAATACTCTGAGTGTTTGGATATTTCTAGATGTTCTTTGGTGTTTTTAAGGTTTTTAGCAGGTTGGTTGAGATGGTTATTTCATTTTCAATCTGGGTTTTATTTAGTGACTTATATAGGAAAATACTTGTCTTGTTGCTTGCCTCATGAACAATACTCTGAGTGTTTGGATATTTCTAGATGTTCTTTGGTGTTTTTAAGGTTTTTAGCAGGTTGGTTGAGATGGTTATTTCATTTTCTTTCTGGGTTTTATTTATTGACTTATATAGGAAAATACTTGTCTTGTTGCTTGCCTCATGAACAATACTCTGAGTGTTTGGAAATTTCTAGATGTTCTTTGGTGTTTTTAATGTGTCCAACTAATAGCTTGAGAGTGTTGAATTATTAGTTATTTGGGGGTTTTTTAACATCTAAAGAGGAAAATATGAATCTTGTTTGAGCCTCAGTGTTTGGAAACTTTAAATGTTCGATGATGTTTTTAAGGTTTTTAGCAGGTTGGTTGAGATGGTTATTCCATTTTTATTCTGGGTTTTATTTAGTGACCTAGACAGGAAAATACGTGTCTTGTTGTTTGCCTCATAGAACAAAACCTTGAGTGTTTTAAAAATTCATAATATTTTCTCAGTGATTTTAAGCTGTCCAATATATTGGTTGAGATTGTTAATTTATTGTCTATATGGGTTTTATTTACTGACATAAGGACGAGGACGAGAGACGTATGCGCACAACCAACATGACGTTCTCTCTCTAATAACTTTCCGCCGGTGACGTCACAGCTATGGATGACGTCCAATCAAGGGACGCTACCCTTCCGCTAATCTCATTTCCTATAGCCTGATTATTTGGAAACTTCTAGCTGTTCTCTGGTGATTTCAATGTGTCCAAATATAGCTTGAGAGCATTAAATTATTTTCTATCTGGGTTTTATTTAGTGACTTATAGAGGAAAATATTAATCTTAGAACAACAATACTCTGAGTTATTGGATACTTCTAGATGTTCTTTGGTGTTTTTAATGTGTCGAATATATTGATTGAGAGTGTTAATTTATTTTCTATCAGGATTCTATTTAGGGACTTTAACCCTCTCCTTACCACCTATTGGAAAATCGTCACATTTGTTACGATGCAACCATCACTTTTCTCATCCAGAATTCATTTATGTTTTCTATAGCTATAAAAACTTGACATTTTGTAATAGATCTTATATTGCAGAACAATATTATGTATAGAATGCGCTTGTTGCTTTTCTGTTTGAATAAGAAATGTCTGTTTTTGTGTTGGGTGAGTGTGAAGTTTTGGGGACCATTCTGAAAATAGCTGGTAAGGAGAGGGTTAAAGAGTCACATACTTGTTCCTCCCACCCCACATAAAACAACAGCCTGAGTGTTAAGAAACATGTGGATTGTCTGTGGTGTTTTAACGTGTCCAATATGTATCTTGAGAGTGTTAACATATTCTATCTGGTTTTGTTTCCCTCATAGAACAATAGCCTGAGTGTATGGAAACATCCGGATTGTCTGAGGTGTTTTTAACGTGTCCAATATGTATCTTGAGAGTGTTGACTTAAATTCTATCTGGTTTTGTTTCCCTCATAGATAAATGGCCTGAATGTTTGGAAACTTCATAATATATGACCCTTCGCCTCAAAACGGCATTAAGTCCGGTTGGTTAGTCTTCTTCTAGGTTCCATGCCTGGTCCAGGCTTCGGATACTGCATGAATTATCTCTCTCCATTCCTCCCTGTCTCTTGCTTTTTCAAACAGCTCTTGGATTGTTAGGTTGGTGAAGCCCTTCAGTTGGTCTATGAGTGTTTTTCTTTGTCTCCCCCGGGCGCGTTTACCAGGTATTTTTCCACAACTTGCCAGGTATTCATTCTTATCTTTCCTTACTATGTGTCCGAAAAAGGATAGTTGTCGATCCACTATTAAGGGCATTAGTTTCCTTTGTTGGTATGTTTGTTTTAGCACTTCTTCGTTCGTTTTGTGTGCGGTATACGATATTCTCTGCATCCTTCTCAAGCACCACATTTCAAAAGCTTCAATGTTCTTTTGTGTTTCTGCATTTGTAGTCCAGCTTTCGCATCCGTAGAACAAGATTGGCCACACGTAGCACTTCAAGACTCGGAATCTAATCCCGAACGACATCTGTTTGTTTTTCAAAATGTTTCCCAGGTCCATGAAGCCTGTTTGGCTTGAGTTATTCTTGCTCGTATGTCTCGGTTACATCTTCCATCTGTTGTCACTATTGAACCTAGGTATTTAAAACTTTCTACGTTGGTAAGCTGCTCGCCGTGAATCGTTATATTGCAGGTGTTGTTGTTTTCGGGGTTTTTCTGTATTACCATGCATTCTGTTTTGGTGATATTCACTTTCCATTCCCTTGGCTTCACTATCTACTACCACTTTGTCAACAATCTTTTGAAGTTGGATTTCTGATGTTGCAATGAGTACCGTATCGTCTGCGTATCTTATATTATTTATGTTGTGACCTCCTACTTTTATTCCCTCCATATTATTTATGCCCCTCATGATTGTTTCTTGGTATAGATTAAACAGATCTGGTGAGGCAACACACCCTTGACGGACTCCTTTCTTAATAGGAATGGAATTTCCTGTAGAGTTTCCGATTTTGATAGATGCCTGCTGGGTGTAGTATAATGTTTGCATGAGTCTGAGGTCTTCTCATCAGCGCCAATGGAGTGCAGTTGTTTTAGTATTTCTTCGTGGCGTACTCTATCAAAAGCTTTTTTGTAGTCGACAAAACAGAGGTATAGTGGGGTCTGAACCTGTATAGCTCTTTCACTTAAAACACGGAGGAGGTATATTGCGTTCCTTGTCCCTCTGTCAGGTTGGAATCCATATTGTTCTTCTGCGATTTCGGGGTTAATCTTATTCCTTAGCCTGTTGATAATTATACGCAACAGTATTTTGTTGATGTGACTTATTAAACTTATAGTTCTAAAATTTTCGCATCTGACTGCACCTGCTTTCTTTGGTATTGCTATGAAAATAGAGTTACAGAGATCTTCTGGAATTTTCCCAGTATTGTATATATTGTTGAATAATATGTGAAGTTCATCAATTGCTAGATCTCCTAGGCTTTTTAATACCTCTACAGATATTTCATCAGGGCCTGTTGCTTTACCATCCTTCATTCGTTCCATGGCATGATCAATTTCACTTTTGGTGATGTTTGGTCCGCTTAATGGTTCTTTGAATTTCAGTGGTGGTTCATTTCTATTTGGATCATTGTACAGTTCGCCTATGTATTCTACCATCGGCTTTCTATATGTTGTTCTTCAAATAGCAGTTCCCCTTGTTTGTTTTGGATACAACTTCCTGCTGCTTTGCTTTTCCTTTTCCCTGATAGTTCTTTTATTCTTTGGTGAGCTTGTTGGGGTTGGGTTTGTATTCTCTTTCGATTTCGCAGCATTTCCAGTCTAGATAGTTTCGTGTGCCTCGATGCATTTGGATTTAATGTGGTTGTTCAATGTTTGGTATTCTGCAGACCCTCTGTTGCATTTTCGTCTTTCTTCAAATAGGTTTAGAATTTCATTTGTCATCCATTCCTTTTTGCTGTTTGTTTGAGCTATTGGTAAATGCTTTTCTGTAGTTGCTTTGACACACTTTTGGAATATATCAAATTGTTTTTCACATTTTTCGTTATCAGGTTCACTTTGGCTTTGTATCATGAGTGCATTTTCAAATTCTTCTCTCATTTTTGTTTGTATGCCATTGTCTTTGCATAACCTGTAATCCCTCTTTATTCTACCAGCTGTTCTCTGAATAGCTTTAAACTTTATCCTTACTGTACAAACAACTGGGACATGGTCACTGTCTACATCGGCGCCTGGGTAGGTTTTGCAATTTAATATGCCATTTCTGAATCTTGATGATACTGCTATAAAGTCTATCTGGTTCTTGCTCTGTCCCCTGGTGATTGCCATGTCCAGGTTCTTCTTGGGTGTTGTTGAAACCAGGTGTTTGAAATCATTAATTTATTTGTTCTACACCAATCTGCCCAGATGTTTCCTCGTTCATTTCTGTCTCCGAGTCCATGTGGTCCGATTATGTCACCATCTCTGCCTCTGCCAATCTTAGCATTTAGGTCCCCCATTACCATAAGGACTTCTTGTGATTTACACATTCGTTTTGCTTTGTCTAGTGAATGGTAAAACTCTGTCATATCTGCATCTGTCGCCTCTTCTGTTGGTGCATAAACTTGAATAATATTGGTGTCAACTACAGGTCCTCTTAGCTTAACCAGCAAAACTCTGTCTGAGATTGCTACGTGCCCTTTGTAAAATTTGGTTGATTTTTGGTCTAAGATCATCCCTACTCCTTTTTGGAAAGAGGTTCCACCACTCCATATGATCTTATATGTCATGTTGTTTTCTTGTTTTGACATGGTTCCCTGCTCTTTCCATCTCATCTCTGCCAGGCCAAGAATATATATTTGGAGCCGTTTCATTTCTTTTAGAATGTTGTTTAGTTTTTCCTTTTTGGGCACAGGTCCTGACATCCCATGTCCCAATTTTGGTTTTGTCATATTTGTTAAATTTATTTCGCCTAGTAACTGGTTGACGGTTCGGTGTGACCTGACGAACATCACGCTCCCAACCGAGCGAGGCAGCAGTCTTCCGTGAAAACATGCTCCCCTTTACGCTGTCACCGTTTAACTTTTTGGACTTATTCATGCAGTTAACTCGGCAAAGTTACAAGAATGGTTTGCCATTGCCTATTCTTGTCGCCCTCTGCAGTTGGCCAGCTTGACCTGTTACCGTTCGACACCACGAGGAGGTTGCAGTAGGGCTTGATGATGATCTATCTTTGCAGACTTGGCATCATCCATTTGTCGAACCTGGTTGGTTAAGATGTTGAAAATTGAATTTATAGCCTGAAACATCAGACTTGTGATGAGTTAATATGATTTATTGAGGAGAATGACAACTATTTTTAAGGTGATAATGCCAACAATTTATATTTTTGACCAGTTTAACAATTACTTCGGCTTTTTAAGCATCTGGTTCGTTCCGACATAATGCCGTTTTGGGGCGAAGGGTCACGTATTAAGTTCTTTGGTGGTTCTATTGTGTCCAATATTATATTTTGTTGGGAGTGTTAACTTATTTTCTATCTGAGTTTTATTTAGTGACTTAAAGAGGAAAATATTAATCTTTTCCCCTCATAGAACAATAGCCTTGAGTGTTTGTAAACTTATAGATGTTCTCTAGTGATTTTACTGTTTCCAATATATACATAGTTTGAGATCGCTAAGTCATTTTTATCTTGGGTTTTTTCAGTGACTTTTAAAAACTTGAGCTTTATATAGGGCAATATCCACTAAATGTGCTCAAAGCGCTTTACAAGGGGTCCCTGGTCAACAGCAACATTTAACATGTAGGACGGGACATGACGCCTGTTAGGCGATATTACAATATTTCGGACAAATACAACGCTGTAAACGGCCAGGTACTCATTTTACACCTGAGTACGGTGAGAGAATGTGAGTAAAGAGCCTTTTCCAAAGGACTCAACTATGCGCCGAGCCCGAGGCTCGAACCCAGGACCTTCCGATCCGAAAGCGAGTGTCATACCACTAGACCACATAGCCGCACAAAGAGGAATATACTTTTCTTGTTGTTGGCCTCATAGAACGTCACACTGAGTGTTTGTAAAGATTTTCTCTGATGATTTTAATGTGTCTCGTACATTTGTTGAGAGTGTTAATTTATTTTATATCTGGGTTTTATTTGACTTAAAAAGGAATATATTAATCATTTTTCCCTCATAGAACAGTACCTTGTGCAATTGGAAACTTCATAATATGCTCTCTAGTGATTTTAAGCTGTTCAAATATTGCTTGGGAGTGTTATTTTATTTTCTAAATGGGTTTTATTTAGTGACTTAAAGAGGAAAATATTAATTTATTTTTCCCTCATAGAACAATAGCCTGAGTGATTGGAAACTTCACAATATATTCTCTCGTGATTCTAACGTGTCCAATAGTATATTGGTTGAGAGTGTTGATTTATTTCTTATCTGGGTGTGGCCTAGTACTTGTTGAAAGTCATCTCATCATTCTGAAACTAAAGTACTTTTTTTTCTACGGTCTGAATACTTTTTTTAACTTGAGCTTTTTTATAGCGCAATATCGATAACCTTGCTCAAAGCGCTTTACAAAGGGTCCCTGACCCCAAAAGCAACACGTAAATGTGGAACGGGGGCATGACGCCGTTAGGCGATGTTACAATATTTTTTCCGACAAAGGGCAAACCCCCTGTTAAAGGGGTTTTTACCCCATTTTACAACTGGTAGGTGAAGAATGTGAGTTAAAAAGCCTTTTCCAAAGGTTAAACCCTGCGCTGAGCGAGGCTCGAACCCAGGACCTTCCAATCCGAAAGCAGTGCATACCCCAAGACCA
>NC_088374.1:4544926-4582426 GCF_034508935.2 Berghia stephanieae
TGACACTAGAAACCGAGCCATCGTTAACGTAAGCCCCGACACTAGAACCGAGCCACTTTTAACGTTAGCCGACACTAGAACCGAGCCTCTTTAACGTAAAAAACCTACACTAAACCGTACCATTTTTAAACGTTACCCTACAAAAGAACCGTAGCCATCGTTAACTATAGCCTGACACTAAACCCGTACCCCAAATCTTTAACTATAGCCTGCACTAGAACCCTTAGCCACGTTAAGTAAGCCTGACACTAAACCGAGCCTTTTTTAAAACGTTACCCGACACTAAAAACCCAGGCCACGTTAACGTATTGCCTGCACTAGAACCGGCCCTTTAACTTAAAATAGCCTACATAGAACCGTAGCCATCTTAACGTAAGTAAAAACTAAAAACCGTTTAGCCATCGTTAAGTTTAGCCGAAACTGAAATCCCCCCATCGTAAAAATTATAGCCCCCCTGAACCCAGAAAAGCTTCAAAATGCCAGTTTTTTTGCCCAAAAGATAACAAATCGTGGTTTTTTTCAATAGTTCAACCAAATAAATTAACTTTTTCCTTTCTCTACAACGAAAAGCTCACTAGACGCTACATAATCCAAAAAAAAAAGAGCCCAAACTCCCTCCTAGAGGGTTCTTGTGCGGGGCCGACCCCAACGTTATAAAACCAAAAGGCGGGGCGTTGACGTCTTATTTTTTTTTTGCACCGCCTTGATTGCGTTAGAGACCAATGAAACAATTTTATTTTGGTTGCTATTAAATCAACTACGTTTGTTTTTTTTTGTGGCAAAGACTGGATTTGAGTCATTTTTTGGTGTGCCGGCCTAATTACAAGCCCGCTAGAACCCCCTAGGACGTCTTTGACGTCATTTTTTAAGTTTGTGAGTTGTAGATATTTAAACCAAAGGGGAAAAAAAGGGCCCCTTTGTTTGGTTGAACTTTGAATACAACTCACGATTTTTTTCTTTTGTGGCCAAAGATTTGTCTTTTGCGTCATGTTTGGTCAATGTTTATTTTATTATTTTTTTATTATTAATTATTATTATTATTATTATTTTTTTATTATTTTATTATTATTATTATATTATTATTTTATTATTATTTTTATTTTATTATTATTTATTATTATTATTTTATTATTATTTTTATTATTATTATTATTATTTTTATTTTTTTATTATTGTTATTATTTTATTATTACATTATTTTATTATTATAGTATATTTTTATATTATTATTTTTTTATTTTAAATTATTATTATTTATTATTATATAATTATTATTATTATTATATTATTATTATAGTAGTAGTAGTAGTAGTAGTAGTAGTAGTAGTAGTGTAGTATGTAGTAGTAGTAGTAGTAGAGTAGTAGTAGTAGTAGTAAGTATTAGTAGTAGTAGTAGTAGTATTGTTATTATATTATTATTATTATTATTATTATTATTATTATTATATTATTATTATTATTATTATTATTATTATTATTATTATTATTATTATTATTATTATCATTGTCACCGTCATCATTATCATCACCACCATCATCACCACCATCGTCATCATCATCACCATCCCATCATCAGCACCATCATCATCATCATCATCACCATCATCATCATCATCATCATCACCATCATCATCATCAGCATCATCAGCACCATCGTCATCATCATCATCAACATCAGCACCATCATCATCATCATCATCATCATCATCACCATCATCATCATCATCATTTAATTCAACTCCAAAGCTTCACACACAAAAAAGAACAAAACACCGAACACGGAACGTTTCGGCCTCAAAACTCTTGTTCAGCCAACAACAACATAGAAAAAAACATTGAAAACATAAGTAACTTATTAAATTAATACGTAATACAATGTATTTTTTTAATTTAAGTTGGGGTTTTTTTGTTAAATTTGTTTTGTTGTTTTGTTTGTTTGTATGTTTTGTTGTTTTGTTGTTTGTTTTTTTTTTCTTCGGGGGGGGGGGGGGGTTTATTGGATTATTTTTTGGAATACTGAGGAAGGGTTTTGAGCCCAAGACGAACGTTCCTTGTTTTAGTATAGTGTTCTTTTTTTTTTTTTTTTTAATGGTTGTTCTATTCATTTATCGTTATGACCTTTTCACAGTCCAGAGCTTCTATCACCTTTGTGCTACGAAAGCTTTGGTATAGGTATAGAGTTGAGTGAATTAAAAGACGGGGGGGGGGGCGCTGGAGTGGGGGGGAGGGGTGGAGGAAGGGGGGGAATTGAATATGCCAATGCCAATCACGTCACTTCCTGTCAACCCAATTATCGAGCAGGGAGAGGCAATTCACATTGGCACTTGGCATAAACTATCCTGTGTTATCAGCCCCCCCCCCCCCGCCACCCCACCTCCCCCTTTCCTCTTCCACCCCGTCCCCCCCCCCTCCAACCCCCCGAGGCGATGCCTGCCAGAAGAAAAGAGTTTTTTTCGTGGGAATTTTATAATTTATCAAATCAAAAAGCAATCATGTTATAGGCCTTGAGAGCCATAAGGCCCGTGGAGCCGGAGTTTCTATAGCGTGAAAGGGTCAATAGCAATTGCCTGCCACCCTTTGGATAGAACGCTATAGTCTATCGCAAAGTACTTTCCGCCAGATCTAACAGACCCAGCTAACCACTCACTCACTGGTGGGTGGACTTAAAATCGAAGATTATTGAATCGTGAGCTTATTACGTGAGCTTTTCTATAGCGCAATATCCACCAAACGTGCTCAAAGCACTTTACAAAAGGTCCTTGACCAACAGCAATACGTAACTTGTAGAACGAGACATGACGCCTGTTATGCGATATTACAAATTTTCTGACGTAGACGAAACTGGAAACGGCCAAGTACTCATTTTACACCTGAGCACGATGAGAGAATGTGAGTAAAGAGTCTTTTCCAAGGGCTCAACTATGCCCCGGGCGAAGCTCGAACCCAGGACCCTCCAATCTGAGAGCGAGTGTCATACCACTAGACATCATAGCACATGTTAAAATGTGTCCCACATTTTGGAGTCGATGAGACGTTATAGTGAACTAGATCGATACAATGAGGTGAAGTTATGTGGACTAGTGCTATCACCTGGGTTCGAGCCTCCCTTCTAAAATGTTCATAGATTAGTCCTTGGAAAAGTCTCTTTACTCACATTCTCTCACCGTACTCAGTGTACTACTACTACTACTACTACTACTACTACTACTACTACTACTACTACTACTACTACTACTACTACTACTACTGCTGCTGCTGCTGCTACGACTTCTTCTACTACTACTACTACTACTACTACTACTACTACTACTACTACTACTACTACTACTGCCACTACTGCTACTACTACTACTACTACTACTATTACTACTACTACTACTACTACTACTACTACTACTACTACTGCTGCTGCTGCTGCTGCTGCTACTACTACTACTACCACTACTCGGTGTAAAATGATTACCTGGTCGTTAACAGATTTGACTTTATTCAAGAAAAAATTCTAATGATCTGATTTTGCATGCGTCATGTCTTGCCGTACATGTTAAGTGGTGCTGTTGACTTGGGACCCCACATAAAGCGCTTTTAGCAAGTTCAGTAGATATTACGCACGAAATATAGATAAAAACTCACAAGATTGTCGTCCGGAAGTATAACGGACCAACAGACAAAACTAGGTGTAACCTTGAACGTTTATATTCTGGTTAATACAGTTTAGTGAGAATTACTCATAAACGCGGATGGCAAAAAAAAACAATAACAAAGACCTGAGTGACATCAACTTCATTCTATCTATAAATGCTCCAAAAATGCTCAATATATTTTCTGTATATTTTTACAGGTAAAGAAGACTCGTCGGAAATGAGAGAAAATCGAGTATGGAGACACGAATTACCATTTTTGGTGAATTTGTTGAAATCTATAAATAAGTGGGAGGGACAGAGATCGGGAGATAAAGGTTTGCTGCAGTTGTTTGGTTTAATTGTTTGCTTGTTTGTTGGTTGGTTGGTTTGGTTGTTTGTTTTGTTAATTGTTAGCTTATTTGTGTGTTTAATGTTTTGTTTTATATTTGTTTAGGATTTAATTTTAAGTGATTGCTCTGTTGTTTGGTTGGTTATTTAGTTGATTGATTGATTGAATTTTAGATTCATTGCTTATCTGTTTGTTTGCTTGTTTGATTGTTTGTTTGTTTGTTTGTTTGTTTGTTTCACTGATCTTTTTGTTTCTTTATCTACTCGTGCTCGGTTGGGAGCACTTCCGGAATTCCAAAAACCAAGAGTGTAAGAATCCTTTATTATGCTATCCCTCTGAGGAGAAGTGGCCGAGTGGTTAAGGCATTACACTGTGACCCAGATGGTACCAGGTTCGGGCCCCGCTTCAGGCACTTTAGTTTTTATTCCTCGGGCAAGATTATTAAACCCCGATTTGCACACTTGGACAACAGGGGTGATTCCTGTCGACATCAGACATCCTGTTTGATGGATTATCTATATTCCTTCGTGGAATGCCGAGGTGACATTTTCTTATGACGCCGTGGCGGAAGGGCTTATTATTTAGCCATGCGTAATGATATCATGTCCATTATAATAATTTGTGACGTCAGGTTATCAATCGTTAAATTTCACAAAAAATTGGATTCTTTAAAAAGTAGTATTATTTTTTTAAGTGATTTTAAATCATGTCTTTTATTCAAAGATGACTAAATCGGAATTGATTGAGTGGTGGAATAAATGATTTCTTACACTCTTGCGTTTTGGAATTCGAACTTTGTTCCCAACTCGCACTCATAAGCTCATGCAGCGGTTAGGAACACTTCGGAATTCCTTAAAGTAAGAGTCTAAGAACCGTATATTATTCTACCCCTCTCATCGGAAAACCCTATCATTTCTTAGTAAATACGTAATCGTTGAAAAATGTTTTGAACATGTTGAATGACAAAAAATTATTTAACGATTCAAGAATATTATCGCACATTTTATTGGTGTGAAATTAAGTGTAAAAAACAGCTGATTGGGGTGATAAATGAGGGGTGAAATAATCGTATACATTCATTTATTTGTATTTATTAAACTGGTTATAATTGTATCGTGCAATACAACATACTCGCAAGCTCGTAGTGTTATTGACCACGATAAAAATAACTGGTTTAATAAATACCAAAAAATGAAAGAATGGTAGCGATCTATATTCATATTTTCGTCCAATCGAGTCATCAATCGCGTGGTTTGTTGCTGTCTGACGATTGGATATTTCTGAACAAATGTAAACACGCTGCTTTGTTTATGAAAGTTGTAAACATACCCATGTATCAAGCTGAACACAATGACCAATCGTAATGTTAGATAGTTCAAAATACTTTTCACTATGTAGGTCAATTTGAGCACATTTTACTATGTGACCAATGACCTCGAGCACATGGAAAGTTAATATTCGATCATGCCCATTGTATCATCCATAACGTCTTCTCGTGTTCAATCACAGCGTAAAACGCGTCGTTTTGTGAAGAATATATGTATTAATATTGTTTCAACTATTACAAGACAATACAATGCATAATAAGAGCTAAATTAGGCCAATATTGTGGCCTTTGGTACCCTATCACAGTGATAAAAAAAACTGAATTCTGCATTAGTAAGATATTAAGTACAGGATATCAGCTTGTCAACCCTTCCTTGCATCAAACAACACATACATTGAACACACCCTTGCATCAAACAACACATACATTGAACACAACCTTGCATCAAACAACACGTGCATTGAACACACCCTTGCATCAAACAACACATACATTGAACACACCCTTGCATCAAACAACAGATACATTGAACACACCCTTGCATCAAACAACACGTGCATTGAACACACCCTTGCATCAAACAACACGTGCATTGAACACAGCCTTGCATCAAACAACACGCGCATTGAACACACCCTTGCATCAAACAACAAATACATTGAACACACCCTTGCATCAAACAACACGTGCATTGAACACACCCTTGCATCAAACAACACATACCTTGAACACACCCTTGCATCAAACAACACATACATTGAACACACCCTTGCATCAAACAACACATACATTTAACACACCCTTGCATCAAACAACACATAATACATTGAACACACCCTTGCATCAAACAACACATACATTGAACACACCCTCGCATCAAACAACACATACATTGAACACACCCTTGCATCAAACAACACATACATTGAACACACCCTTGCATCAAACAACACATACATTGAACACTCCCTCGCATCAAACAACACATACATTGAACACTCCCTCGCATCAAACAACACATACATTGAACACTCCCTCGCATCAAACAACAAGTGCATTGACCACGAGAGGAAGATGACGAAGATATTTGAGTTGTTCCAATTTTATCTTTGAAAATATAAAACTAAGAAACTAGTGAGCAGGCACCGGTGTTACATGAAGATAAAATAATAAATAACATTCAGCTTTATATAGCGCAATATCCACTAAATGTGCTCAAAGCGCTTTACAAGGGGTCCATGGTCAACAGCAACATTTAACATGTAGGACGGGACATGACGCCTGTTAGGCGATGTTATAATTTTTCCGACAAAGACAACGCTGTTAACGGCCATTTACTCATTTTACACCTGAGTACGGTGAGAGAATGTGAGTAAAGAGCCTTTTCCAATGACTCAACTATGCGCCGAGCGCGAGGCTCGAACCCAGGGCCTTCCGATCCGAAAGCGAGTGTCATACCACTAGACCACATAGCCGCACATCTCTGAATTTATAAACGCAATTCTACTTGTTATTTGCAGTTGTTTTTGTTTTTGTTTTTTTTGTTTTTTTTTTCATCCATAGATTTAGAGGAAGAGAGTGAAGAGCAGAACCCCGGCCAGCCGTCCAAGAGAGGGAGAGATATGGTATACGGCGCGATGCCACCCATGAGGGAACTGTGTCGGATGATGGGATACGGATCCTGTCCGCATTGATTGTCGGGTTGTATGCATACGGGCCCAAGGTGATAGGGGATCTAGTCGAATTTCGTGAATACGGGTCCAGGGTAGGGTGGTAATTGGAATATTAAAATTTCGTGCATACGGGCCCAGTGTGATAGAAGATCTAGTTGAGTTTCAAGAATACGGAATATTAGAATTTCATGCATACGGGTGATTGGAGAACTCGTCGAGTTTCATGAATACGCGCCCTGGGTGATAGAAGGAATATTAGAGTTTCATGCATACGGTCCCAGGGTTGTTGAGGATCTAGTCTAGCTTTATACATACGGGCCCATGGTAATAGGGGGAATATTTGAGTTTCAAGCATACCTGCCCAGGAAGATAGAGGATCTAGTCGAGGTCATGCATACGGGCCCAGGGTGATAGAGGAACTCGTCGAGTTTCATGAATACGGATCCGGGGTGATAGAGAAATATTAGAGTTTTTTTGCATACGGCCCAGGCGAGTTTCATGAATACGGGCCCAGGGTGACAGAGGGATTATTAGAGTTTCATGAATATCAACCTAAGGTGATAGAGGATCTAGCCGAGCTTAATGCCCCAGCTCAATTTTCGGCGCTGTACTGCAGCTACGGCTGGGTCATTCCAGTCTTCCATTGGAATAGACCTAGAGACAATTTTCCCCTATTGGATGAATAAAGGGAATATTTTTATTTTTTTAATCTTAGAAGATTACAGAAAATTGAAGTTTTGGATTCCTCTTGTTTGGAGTTCTAAAAACAAGAATGTGAAATTCCATAGTAATGAGGTCTTAAGGAAAAAGACTGTGTGTTTACTTGCAATAAGAGGCCACATACTGTCTATTTCCTTAAGACGGCGGAATAGACCTTACTATGAAATGTATTTATGTGAATAATGTCCCAGGAGAACAACCGATGATAGCAAATTGTCGTGCATATAAGCCCAGCTTGATCAACTTTCTAGCCTGTTTATAATCTAATATGCGGTAACGGCCTCGAACTCGGTACCTTCCGGGTATGAAGCAAACACTGTACCGCTGAGACACTCTGCCCCTTCAGACCTGACAATAAATAACATTTTTTGTTTGAGAGTGTTCCCCTAAAGACAATAATAATAATATTAATAATAATAATAATAATAATAAATAATAAATAATAATAATAATAATAATAATAATAATAATAATAATAATAATAATAATAAATGGCATTTATATAGCGCTTTACCCCGTTGTCACAGGCTCTAAGCGCTTTACAGTGATATAAAACAAAACATATTACAGTGAGACAAGTGTGAAGGAAACGTGATACGAATTCAATTTAACAACAACAAAATATGAAAATAATATTGCAACATTATGACGTAAAAAGATAAAACTTTAAGCGAGATTTGAACGTTGTCAACGAATCCGAGCATCTCACGTGTGACGGGAGAGAGTTCCAAAACTGGGGGACCGAAAATTGAAAAGACTGTTCACCTATTTTACGCAATGGCTTAGGTTTGACAAGGATTGATTGGTCATTGCTTGACCTCAAGTTTCTATTGGGGACATATATGTTTAGAAGGTCTTTAATATAGGAGGGACTGTTCGTGCTCAGGGATTTGTAGACAACAGTACAAATCTTATAGGCAACTCTTTTTTCAACAGGAAGCCAATGTAACTCACGGAGAAGAAGAGTTGCTGACGGGTATTTTTTGTTATTGGGTACAATAAGCCTGGCTGCGTTATTTTGAGCAACCTGAAGTTTGCTAATTTTGTCTTTAGCTAAATTCGCCCAAAGGGAGTTACAATAGTCCAATGTAGATAAAACCAGGGAATTAATTAAAAGTTCTGTTATATGCTTCGGTATTAAATTACGAATTTTGCTTATTTTTTTCATTTCTATGTACATAGATTGTATGGTGTTATTCACGTGGCTTGTCATGGAAAGATCTTTATCAATGATGACGCCAAGGTTTTTTGCTTTATTTGAAAATTCTATTGTGCAATTTCCGAAAGTGATAGGTGATTTATTTGCCTGTTTAAGGATACTCGGTCTTCCACACATTAAAATCTCAGTTTTACTATCATTTAATTTTAACTTATTGTGGTACATCCAAGATTTAATCTCATTAAAACAGCTCGCAATTCGTTGTATTAAGAACTGTAAATTATTAAGGGTGCTGAATCATATATTTGCGTATCATCTGCATAAAAATGATAACTCAGATTGAATCTGGATATCACACTAGAAAGGGGCTGCATATATACAGTAAAAAGGACAGGGCCAAGAACAGAGCCTTGTGGCACTCCAAAATTTAGTAAAACTTGTTTTGACTGAACACCATTCACCACGACAGTCTGCCATCGATCCTGTAAATATGATGTAAACCATTTAAGGGCAATTCCTTTTATGCCGAACGTATTTTCTAGTCTTCTTAACAAAATGTCATGGTCAATGGTGTCAAAGGCAGCCGAAAGATCTAAAAGGCATAATACATTGATATTGTTAATTGATATTATTAATAATAATAATAATAATAATAATAATAATAATAATAATAATAATAATAATAATAATAATAATAATAATAATAATAATTAATAATAATAATAAATAATAATAATAATAATGCTGAAAACGTATATAGCTTTATAACTCCGAGACACCAGACTCTAAGCGCTTAAATTACAAATTTCAATAAGACTATAAAAACTCAGACCTGGAAACAGGTACACGTTGGTTTATAAGAATTTAAATATAGTAAAATTGAAAGGGTGGGGGTTGGGGAGGGGGGGGGAGGATTAGACTACTTATGAGAAAATGTATGAAACATGTTTTTGGAATAAACTTTACTGAAGACAAAATACTGGATTTATTGTTTACTTGATCTTATATAGGAAAGTGGGTGATAACTACAAACCAGGAGTTAAAATGTGATTCCTCGTCTGAAAACGGTATTAAGTCGGGATGATTAAGATGTTAAAAATTGGATTTATATCCAGAAATATCACGCTTAAGTTGAGTTTATATGCTTTATAGAGGAGAAGGAATGTCATATTTTACTGTGCTAAATACCAACGTGTCATATTGTGGACCAGTTTAACTGTAATTTGACTTTTTTAGCATTCTGGTCCGTCCCGACATAATAACGTTTTGAGACGAAGGGTCACAAATACAGAACTAGAGGTGTCTCGATGAGTCAACAAAATGTAGAGAAAGATAAAGTGAGTAAATGCGACTCATATATAAGGGAAGAGCACAAAACAAACAACGTTTCGGCCCTTGGCCTTCGTCAGGAGACAAAAACAAAACCCACAAATATGCAAGGTTACAAAATATGACATTTTGTCAAATGTGGAAACAATGTAATTGTATGGAGAGGGCGTTGGATGTGGATGCAAGAAGAGGCGTAAGAGAAGGAAGGAGGAGGGGAGGGGGAAGGGGAGAGAGAGAGAGAGAGAGAGAGAGAGAGAGAGAGAGAGAGAGACAGAGACAGAGAAAGAGAGAGAGAATGAGAGAGAGACAAAGAAGTAAGAGTGAGAGAGAGAGAGAGAGATTGGGAGAGGATATGCATGTGTTTGTGTATGTGTGTGTGTGTGAGTGTGTGTGTGTGTGTGTGTGTGTGTAGAGTAAAGGTAACTGCAAAAACAGATGGCATACACCAACTTTATTTACAAAATCATTGAATCAAGATACCAAATAAATTCAGAAAGAACAACCGAACAATTAATACCCTTCAACAGTCGTAACGTCACTTCCTTCTTAATGACGCATGGTAACTTAATAACTGGCTCTAAACTATCAGAACAATGGCGGACGCCCTTATGAAATATTTCTCCGACGAGCATAAAAGCGTATCCAGAGGGAAAAAAACATAAATCTGGTCATGTTTTGACTTTTACACATTCAGAATGAAAAATAAAAAGAACCGATTTTCTTTGTTTAGAATCATGATGGCCGCCGTTGCCAGGAGACGTGACATCAGACTATTGAATCCAATTTCAACAACACAAGGGAAACGCTTAGAAAGAACGACTCCACTATAACAAAGAAAGTATTGGACTGGAACCCTCAGGGCGGAAGGTCATGGGGAAGGCCACGAGGAACATGGAGAAGAATTAAAGAAGCTGATATACAAAGAAGTTATAAGACATGTAATGAGATTTTTTTTTAAGTTAGCTCAGGATAGATAAGGATGCAAACTGTTTGTCTGTGGCCCAAAAAAAAGAGCATAATATATAAGGGATATAACTCTTTCAAACTCGTATATATTGTTTTGTTTATTAATTTAACTCCCTTTGAAAATAGTCCTGCTTAGAGTGCGCTTTGCTAAGAAACTCACAAGATTGCAAATTGGAAGCACAAAGGACCAACATACAAAAACTACGTGTAACCTTGAACGTTTATAGTCTGGTTAATACAGTTTAGTGTGAGAATTACTCATAAACATGGATGGCAAAAAAAAACAATAACAAAGACATGATTGACGTCAAATTCGTTCTATCTATAATACGATTCAATAGTCTGATGTCACGCCGCCCGGCAACGGCGGCCATCTTGGTTCTAAACAAAGAAAATCATTACTTTTTTTCTTCATGCTGGCTAGAACTTTTCATATGCATGTGATCAGAGTGTGTAAAAGTCAAAACATGATCAAAGTTATGGGAGGTTTTTTTCCTTCTGGATACGCTTTTATGTTCGCCGGAGAAATATTTCATACGGGCGTCCGCCATTGTTCCGATAGTTTAGAGCCAGTGTTACTAAGTTACCATTGTCATTAGGAAGGAAGTGACGTTACGGCTGTTGAAGAGTATAGGGAATGAATGTGGGGTGATGTCGTGAAATAAAAAGACTTGTTGATATCCTATTGGAATAGTGAATCTGCTCTACTGGAGGACTGAATACATACTTTGTGTAATTCGTCTTTTGTATTCAGAGTTATGGCTTATTTTCTAGTCTATATTAATATATAGATAGTATGCGCTTAGCTAAGAGCTCATAACATTGCCATCCGGAAGTACAACGGACCAACACACAAAACTATATGTAACCTTAAACGTTTATAGTCTGGTTAATACAGTTTAGTGAGAATACTCTTCAACAGTCGTAACGTCACTTCCTTCTTAATGACGCATGGTAACTTAGTAACACTGGCTCTAAACTATTGGAACAATGGCGGACGCCCGTATGAAATAGTTCTCCGGCGAGTATAACAGCGTATCCAGAGTGGGGGGGGGGGGGGGGGGGAAACAAATAAATTTATATGAACAGTTCGAGCCAGCATGAAGAATAAAAAGTAATGATTTTCTTTGTTTAGAACCAAGATGGCCGCCGTTGCAGGGCGGCGTGACATCAGACTACTGAATCCAATTACTCATTGAACGCGGATAACAAAGACCCGAGTGACGTCATTTTCATTCTATCTACATACCATGCCGGTCGGCAAAACAGAACACACATCATCAAGTTTTGAAGGATTGTAACTCGCCGAAAATTTTATATAATATGTGACCCTTCGCCTCAAAACGGTATTAAGTCGGGTTGGTTAAGATGTTGAAAATGGAATTTATAGCCAGAAATATCAGACTTGTATTGAGTTTGTATGTTTTATTGAGGAGAATGGATACCATATTTTAGGGTGCCAATACCAACAATTTATATTTTATGACCAGTTTAACATTTAATTCGGCTTTTAAGCATCTGGTTCGTTCCGACATAATGCCGTTTTGAGAGGACAGGTCACATATATACCATGCCGGTCGGCAAGACAGAACATCCATCATCTCGCTTTGAAGGATTGTAACTCGTCGAAATTCTTATATAATATAGTTTTGTGCATATTGTCATCTCCCTTGGAAAATAGTTTTGCTGATTTTATATAAATAGTTTAAATAATGAAAGGGAGAGTTGGTTCCTGGTGTGAGACCCGTTTGATGGTCGTGAAGAAGAAGAAGAAGAAGAAGAAGAAGAAGAAGAAGAAGAAGAAGAAGAAGAAGAAGAAGAAGAAGAAGAAGAAGAAGAAGAAGAAGAAGAAGAAGAAGAGGAGGAGGAGAAAGAGAAGAAGAAGAAGAAGAAGAAGAAGAAGAAGAAGAAGAAGAAGAAGAAGAAGAAGAAGAAGAAGAAGAAGAGGAGGAGGAGGAGAAAGAGAAGAAGAAGAGTTAATGTCAGGAAGTAAACGAAGGCTGCGGTCACGCTATACATTAAAGACAACGATCAGGCTATGAGTTTACAAAAGCAACAGTCAAGCGATGAGTTAACGAAGGAACCGATCAGACTATAATCTGTTAACGAAGGCAAACTTGATCTTTGATATGGCGCAATATCCACTAAACGTGCTCAAAGCGCTTTACAAAGGGTCCCTAACAAACAGCAACACTTAACATGTATAACGACACATTTCGCCTGTAAGGCGATATTACTTTTTTTTTCCGGGAGGGACAACGCTGTTGATGGCCAGTACTCATTTTAAATCTGAATACGGTGAGATAATGTGAGTAAAGAGTCTATTCCAAGGACTCAACTATGCGCCGAGCGAGGCACGAACCCAGGAACTTCCGATCCAAAAGCAACCCAGCTTCGGAAGTCTTCCTCCGCCCTAAAAACTGATTCATTATAACCACCTGTAAGTTTAGTTTTTGCCTTGATCCAATCCTGCTGGAACAGCTGAAGATGAGTAGCCAGACCAAGAATGATCCAAACCGGCGTCAAGACTAAGTTCTTTTTTCTCCTGGACCCAGACTTCCAATTCAATTTAAATACACTATAAAGAACTGGGACATCAAACACCTCCAACTCAATTTAAATACACTATACAGAACAAGGACATCAAACACCTCCAACTCAATTTAAATACACTATACAGAACAGGGACATCAAACACCTCCAACTCAATTTAAATACACTATACAGAACAGGGACATCAAACACCTCCAACTCAATTTAAATAACACTATACTCAACCATTAATACATTCGACGGCACAAACCTCATCATTATACAATAGAACGGATCAACACTCATATAATATACAGAAGGACTCAACACTCCACATTTAAATCTAGAACAGGACACAAACCTCAATCAATTTAATACACTTACAGACAGAATAAACACTCCACTCAATTTAAATACATTACAGAACAGGACATCAAACACCCAACTCAATTTAAATACACTATACAGAACAGGGACATCAAACACCTCCATCATTTAAATACACTATACAGAACAGGACATCAACACCTCAACTAATTTAAAACACTCAAACAACATAACACCTACATTAAATACACTTCAAACAGACATCAACACTCAACATTAATACACTACAAACGCTTAAACACTCCAACTCAATAAATACACTCAACAGAATCAAACACAACATTAAACACTAACAAAAGGACATCAACACCCAATCATTAAACACTATCAACACATAAAACACCTCAATCATTTAATCACATACACAACATCAAACACTCCAACGATTTAAACACATCAACATAATAAACTCAACTCAATAAATACCTAACAAAACTCAAAACTCAACTATTAAACACATCAACAGTACACAACACCTCAACTCATTAATCATACAAACGCATAAAACACTATCAATTAAACACTTACAAAAGAATAAACACTAATCAATTTAATAACATACAGAACACATCAACACTCAATAATTTAAATACTAACAACAGGGACATCAAACACCTCCACTCAATTTAAATACACTATACAGAACAGGGACATCAAACACCTCCAACTCAATTTAAATACACTATACAGAACAGGGACATCAACACCTCCAACTCAATTTAAATACACTATACAGAACCGGGACATCAAACACCTCCAAATCAATTTAAATACACTATACAGAACAGGGACATCAAACACCTCCAACTCAATTTAAATACACTATACAGAACAGGGACATCAACACTCCAACTCAATTTTAAATACACTATACAGGACAAGGACATCAAACACCTCCAACTCAATTTAAATACACTATACAGAACAGGGACATCAAACACCTCCAACTCAATTTAAATACACTATACAGAACAGGGACATCAAACACCTCCAACTCAATTTAAATACACTATACAGAACAGGGACATCAAATACCTCCAACTCAATTTAAATACACTATACAGAACAGGGACATCGAACACCTCCAACTCAATTTAAATACACTATACAGAACAAGGGACATCAAAACACCTCCAACTCAATTTAAATACACTATACAGAACAGGGACATCAAACACCTCCAACTCAATTTAAATACACTATACAGAACAGGGACATCAAAAACCTCCAACACAATTTAAATACACTATACAGAACAGGGAGATCAAACACCTGCAACTCAATTTAAATACACTATACAGAACAGGGACATCAAACACCTCCAACTCAATTTAAATACACTATACTGAACAGGGACATCAAACACCTCCATCTCAATTTAAATACACTATACAGAACCGGGACATCAACACCTCCAATCCAATTTAATACATTATACAGAACAGGGACATCAAACACCTCCATCTCAATTTAAATACACTATACAAAACAGGCACATCAAACACCTCCAACTCAATTTTATTACACTATACAGAACAGGGACATAAAACACCTCCAACTCAATTTAAATACACTATACAGAACAGGACATCAAACCCCTTTCAACTAATTTAAATACACTATACAGAACAGGGACATCAAACACCTCCATCTCAATTTAAATACACTATACAGAAAGGCACATCAAACACCTCCAACTCAATTTAAATACACTATACAGAACAGGCACATCAAACACCTCCATCTAATTTAAATACACTATACAGAACAGGGCACATCAAACACCTCCAACTCAATTTAAATACACTATACAGAAGAAGGACATCAATCACCTCCAACTCAATTTAAATACACTATACAGAACACAGGGACATCAAACACCTCCAACTCAAGTTAAATACACTATACAGAACAGTGGACATCAAACACCTCCAACTCAATTTAAATACACTATACAGAACAGGGACATCAAAAACCTCCAACTCAATTTAAATACACTATACAGAACAGGGACATCAAACACCTCAAACTCAATTTAAATACACTATACAGAACAGGACATCAAACACCTCCACTCAATTTAAATACACTATACAGAACAGGGACATCAAACACCTCCAACTCAATTTAAATACACTTACAGAACAGGGACATCAAACACCTCACTCATTTAAATACACTATACAGAACAGGGACATCAAACACCTCCAACTCAATTTAAATAAATTATACAGAAGAGGGCATCAAACACCTCCATCTCATTTTAAATACACTATACAGAACAGGCACATCAAACACCTCCAACTCAATTTAAATACACTATACAGAACAGGCACATCAAACACCTCCACTAATTTAAATACACTATACAGACAGGCACATCAAACACCTCCAACTCAATTTAAATACACTATACAGAACAGGGACATCAAACACCTCCCACTCAATTTAAATACATTATACAGAACAGGGACATCAAACACCTCCAACTCAATTTAAATACACTGTACAGAACAGGGACATCAAACACCTTCAACTCAATTTAAATACACTATACAGAACAGGGACATCAACACCTCCAACTCAATTTAAATACACTATACAGAACAGGGACATGAAAACCTCCAACTCAATTTAAATAAACTATACAGAACAAGGACATCAAACACCTCCAACTCAATTTAAATACACTATACAGAACAGGGACATCAAACACCTCCAACTCAATTTAAATACACTATACAGAACAGGGACATCAAACACCTCCAACTCAATTTAAATACACTATACAGAACAGGGACATCGAACACCTCCAACTCAATTTAAATACACTATACAGAACAAGGACATCAAACACCTCCAACTCAATTTAAATACACTATACAGAACAAGGACATCAAACACCTCCAACTCAATTTAAATACACTATACAGAACAGGGACATCAAAAACCTCCAACTCAATTTAAATACACTATACAGAACAGGGACATTAAACACCTCCAACTCAATTTAAATACACTATACAGAACAGGGACATCAAACACCTCCAACTCAATTTAAATACACTATACAGAACAGGGACATCAAACACCTCCATCTCAATTTAAATACACTATACAGAACAGGGACATCAAACACCTCCAACTCAATTTAAATACATTATACAGAACAGGGACATCAAACACCTCCATCTCAATTTAAATACACTATACAAAACAGGCACATCAAACACCTCCAACTCAATTTATATACACTATACAGAACAGGCACATCAAACACCTCCAATCTCAATTTAAATACACTATACAGAACAGGGACATCAAACACCTCCAACTCAATTTAAATACACTATACAGAACAGGGAAATCAAACACCTCCAACTCAATTTAAATACACTATACAGAACAGGGACATCAAACACCTCCAACTAAATTTAAATACACTATACAGAACAGGGACATCAAACACCTCCATCTCAATTTAAATACACTATACAGAACAGGGACATCAAACACCTCCAACTCAATTTAAATACATTATACAGAACAGGGACATCAAACACCTCCATCTCAATTTAAATACACTATACAGAACAGGCACATCAAACACCTCCAACTCAATTTAAATACACTATACAGAACAGGCACATCAAACACCTCCATCTCAATTTAAATACACTATACAGAACAGGCACATCAAACACCTCCAACTCAATTTAAATACACTATACAGAACAGGTACATCAAACACCTCCAACTCAATTTAAATACACTATACAGAACAGGGACATCAAACACCTCCAACTCAATTTAAATACACTATACAGAACAGGGACATCAAACACCTCCAACTCTATTTAAATACACTATACAGAACAGGGACATCAAACACCTCCAACTCAATTTAAATACACTATACAGAACAGGGACATCAAACACATCCAACTCAATTTAAATACACTATACAGAACAAGGACATCAAACACCTCCATCTCAATTTAAATACACTATACAGAACAGGGACATCAAACACCTCCAACTCAATTTAAATACATATACAGAACAGGGACATCAAACACCTCCAACTCAATTTAAATACACTATACAGAACAGGGACATCAAACACATCCAACTCAATTTAAATACACTATACAGAACAAGGACATCAAACACCTCCATCTCAATTTAAATACACTATACAGAACAGGGACATCAAACACCTCCAACTCAATTTAAATACACTATACAGAACAGGGACATCAAACACCTCCAACTCAATTTAAATACACTATACAGAACAGGGACATCAAACACCTCCAACTCAATTTAAATACACTATACAGAACAGGGACATCAAACACCTCCAACTCAATTTAAATACAGTATACAAACACCTTCAACTCAAATTATTTTTGTTTTTAAACTTGAGTTTTAATAGAGCAATATCCACTAAACGTGCTCACATGGCTTTACAATCAGTCCCTGGCCAACAGCAACACATTACATGTAGGACGAGACATGACGTCTGTCAGGCGATATTACAAAAAAAATTTGGGACAGAGACAGCGCTGTTAACGGCCAGGTACTCATTTTACACCTGAGTACGGTGACAGAATGTGGGTAAAGAGCCTTTTCCAAGGACTCAACTATGCGCCGAGCGAGGCTCGAACCCAGGACCTTCCGATCCGAAAGCGAGTGTCATACTACTAGACCACATAGCCGCATAAGGAAAGGCCTTACGTCCCTAAGAATAACAAGAAATGAAGTGAGTAGGAAAGTGCCAGGATCTTGAAGTATTCCAAAACAAATGTTTGCGACGAATTTTCAAAATATGTTGGCCAAACACAATCTCAAATGAGTTCCTGAGAGCGAGAGCTGATAAGAAAGGCTCTGCTCTGGACATCCCAAGGAAAGAGGAAGCGAGGCCGTCCCAAGGAAACTTGGAGACGTACCGTAGAGAGGGACCTAAAGCAGAGAGGTCTGTCTGTCCCTCGAAATGGCCCCAAGAATAGCTGCTGACAGGACCAGGTGGAGATCCCTTGCATCGCCTCCAGTGCCAGCAGGCCCGGACAGGATTGAGTGAGTGAGTGAGGAATATGCCAGAAAAAAATGGAGCTTTTATATAGAGCAAAATCCTCTAAACGTGCTCAGCCCGCTTTACAAGGGGTCCCTGGCCAACAGCAACATTTAACATGTAGGACGGGACATGACGCCTGTTAGGCGATATTACATATTTTCGGACAAAAACAACGCAGTTAACGGCCAGGTACTCGTTTTACACCTGAGTACGGTGAAAGAATGTGAGTAAAGAGCCTGTTCCAAGGACTCAACTATACGCCGAGCGCGAGGCTCGAACCCAGGACCTTCCGATCCGAAAGTGAGTGTCATACCACTAGACCGCATAGCCGCACAAAGCCGCAGAAGACAACAGAAAACTTCGCGGCGACGATGGGGGCTCAAACCCGGGACCTTACCGGTAAAACTCCACCTGGCCGGGTAGATCGTGACTATACCGTATGAGCTATCTACGAGCCCCCCCCCCCCCCTCCCCCCCCCCCCCCCCCCCCCACAAAAAAGGCGCTTCAAACTCTATGTCTATTTAGAGTCATTATCCCCTACTTATTGAGATCACGGGTCCCTAAGAATAAATTTGGCAGAAGTCCAAGTAGAAAGTGGAGGGACTTTGCACAGCAATGCAAAGAATGAAGCAGCCGAGGCGCCCCAATCGGACGATGAGGATGCGAAAGGTGTTATGTCAAGTAAGTCGAGTAAGTCATGCATCCACACAAGCACACATAGAGACGCACAAACACAGATATAGATACATGCATTAACTGGACATTTGGTCAGTACTAGTAAATTTCCCACGCGGTCTGACGTACTCTTAGGTGGAAACCAGTTTCCATAAACACAAACACATACACACTTACACGAATATGCACACTATAACACACACAAAGACACACACACACAAAACACACACACACACACACACACACACAGATACAGACACAAATACACCCACACAGATCATTATCTTTGTCAGAACCGAGTCCGATCAAATTTCATTTAATAAGTGGCCCATTCATTGTTACAAAACAACAGTAACATGTCTGGACAACGTGCACCGATTTGCAGGTCTGGTAATCGAAGACAACTAAGGGCCTGGTTTAACATTGTTGTAATGGACAATGATAGCGAAGAAATTTCGTGACATCAAATTTAGCTTTTTGAGATTTTTTAATCTAGCGCAATATCACTAAACGTGCTCAAAGCGCTTTACAAGGGGTCCCTATGCAACAGCAACATTTAACATTTGTGACCCTCCGTATCAAATCGGTATTATGTCGGGATCCACTCGGTAAGGGAAATTGAATTCATAGCCACAAATATCCAACTTGGTTTTAATTTCTGTACGTCATGGTGGAGTATAAAGACTATTTCTTGCATTGCAAAAGCTTCTAAGGTCCAGTTTATCATCATTCTATCTCTAAATCCACTTTTTGGGTTCTGAATCATCCCGACATAATACCGTTGTGAGACGGAGGGTCACATTTACAACAAGGATGATAAGGAAGAAATTTCGTGACATCAAATTGAGCTTTTTGAGATATTTTAATCTAGCGCAATATCACTAAACGTGCTCAAAGCGCTTTACAGGGGGTCCCTATGCAACAGCAACATTTAACATTTAGGACAAGACAAGACGCCTGTTGGGCGATATTTTAATTTTTTTCGGACAAAGACAACGCGGTTAACGGTCAGGTACTCATTTTACACCTGAGTACGGTGAGAGAATGTGAGTAAAAAGCCTTTTCCAAGGATTCAGCTATGCGCCGAGCGAGACTCGAACCCAGGACCTTCCGATCCGAAAGCGAGTGCCATACCACAAGATCACATAGCCCACTCCTCCGGTTCCTAAATCATTGGAAGTGTGTATATAACCAGTCCTTTGGAGTACCAGTAATGAAAGGTTACATGAAGGTGGCATAACTATTTCAGTAGCAGGATGTATAGATAGTTCGAAAATGACGTCACTCGGATATTTGTTATTGTTTTTTGCCATCCGCGTTTATGAGCAATGCTCACTTAACTGTATTAACCTGACTATAGACGTTTATGGATACACACAGTTTTGTGTGTTGGTCCGTTATACTTCCGGATGGCAATGTTACTGTTGTGAGCTTCTTCGCCAAGCGCATACTATCTATAGGCAGATTCTTAGGATTACGGGACGTAATAAAGCGAGGATGAATGATCGTTATTGACAACCAGTATAGATAGTATGCGCTTGGCTAAGAAGCTCATAACATTGCCATCCGGAAGTATAACGGACCAACACACAAAACTGTGTGAATTCATGAACGTTTATAGTCAGGTTAATACAGTTCAGTGAGCATTACTCATAACCGTGGATGGCAAAAAAACAATAACAAAGACCTGAGTGACGTCATCTTCGAACTATCTATATATTTAGACTTGAAAATAAGATGAAACCAGAAGATCATTTGTGACCCGTCGTCTCAAAACGGTATTATGTCGGATGGAACCAGATGCTTAAAAGCCGAATTAATTTCTTTTTTATTGAACGCGCTAAGTGGCAAAGAGAATTCTGATTGGTCAACGCTTACCAAGTCTGGAAGCATCAATAGGGTTCAACAGTCGTGACGTCAGTTCCCTCGTTATGTCCCATAGTAACTTAGCAACTGGTTCTAAACTATCGGAACAATGGCGGACGCCCTAATGAAATACTTCTCCGTCGAGCAAAACAGCGTACCCGGAGGAGAAAAACATAAATCTGATCATATTTTGACTTTTATACATTCTGATCATATGACATGTGAAAAAGTTCTAGCCAGCATGAAGAATAAAAAGTACCGATTTTCTTTGTTTAGAGCCAAGCTGCTCGTCGCTGGGCGGAAGTGACATAAGACCATTGAATCCTATTGTTTTATAAGAATATATTAAAACAAAAAATTTAATTATTTAAAATTTCTTTAATTCCTCCCATAGGTTGCCTTTTTTTTCTTTAGGGTCTTTTCCAAGTAAAGACTTGAATAACCCAGGCGTTAGCCGCAGTGCAGCACCGTAAATTGAGTTCGGGTGAGTTGACTAATTGCTCAAGGCGACACAGCGCATCAGTGGTCGGTGATCGAACTTGTTACCTTCCGGGTGTGAAGCAAAGACAGTACAATACCTCTGAGCTACACTGCCCCAGTAATTTTGAGCTTTTTAATTGAGCTTTTTATAGAGCAATATCCACTTAATGTGCTCAAAGCGCTTTACAAGGGGTCCCTGGTCAACAGCAATATTTAGGCATGCATATACGATGGTATGCTGGTGTGTATGTATGTCTGCATGTATGTATATGTGCATGTATGTACGCTCATTTCTTTTTTTATACATGTGTTGAAACAATGTGCAAGCGTGTATGTTCGTGTATGGCTGTGTCTATATTTGTAAATATGTTGATGTTCATACCATGAACCAAACTGAGCATTTTTTACCTCACATGAATTGCCTTTAATTTGGACAATAAAGATTATTATTATTATTATTATTATTATTATTATTATTATTATTATTATTATTATTATTATTATTATTATTATTATTATTATTATTATTATTATTATTATTATTAAAATGCAGGACGGGGCATGACGCCTGTTAGGCGATATTACAATTTTTCGGACAAAGACAACGCTGTTTAACGGCCAGGTACTCATTTTACACCTGAGTACGGTGAGAGAATGTGAGTAAAGAGCCCTTTCCAAGGACTCAACTATGCGCCGAGCGCAAGGATCGAACCCAGGACCTTCCGATCGGAAACCGACTGTCATACCACTAGACCAAATAGCCGCACAACAATAACTTGATGGAGACGGAAGACACTGGAACGATTTCATAACGAGTGACCAGCCTCACTACGTTACAAGAGGTCAACAGTGTAGTCAATCTTACCCTGGACTGATCTATGCGTCTGTCAGAGTGTGTGCTTGAATGTGTTTGCTTCTCGCCGTCACGCGTGTGTGTATATGTGTGTTTGTATGCGGTGTGTGTGTGATGTCTGTATGTGTATGTGTATGTGTGTGATGTCTGTATGTGTATGTGTATGTGTGTGTATGTGTGTGTGGTGTGTGTTGGGTGTGTGTGTGTGTGTGTATGTGTGTGGATCGGTGTGGCCAGATGCCTTTGCAAAAATCTCGCCAACTTTATGCCAGAAATCCGCCAAATTCCGCCAAATTTATGCCAGAAATCCGCCAAAATCCGCCAACTTTATGCCAGAAATTCGCCAAAATCCGCCAACTTTATGCCAGAAATCCGCCAACATCCCCAACTTTATGCCAGAAATCCGCCAACATCCGCCAACTTTATCCTACTTCACCTGCGACATTTGCCCAAAATCCGCAACAACAATAAAAAAATAATAATCCGCCATTTGATTTAAAACACTTATAATTAACACTAGTGTATTGTCTTAGAATAAAAATTATGTTACTAAACGCTACTCAACTCTGTTATGTACTGTTATTCTTTTCATTTTTAACATATGATTTGTAGACATTTGGGTGTATTCCTCTTAGTGGGGACATGTGCTTGTGTCCGGATGAGACTTTTAGGTGATCTCAAACTAAGTACAATAATAGTGTGCTCTTGGAATCTACATCTGTTTCCTATTGGAACCAATTCCCCTTTGTCTGCCTTATTCTTGGATGCTTTAATTGTAATTCTAGAACTTTTTACTATCCCATTTTCTTCCTTTTTACTGGCGCTGATATGACCTTAATGTGTTGCAAGCGCCGTAAAACCCTTAAAAAACAAACAAACAAACAACCTAATTACAACTGTTGTTTTTTTAAAGGCATGAAGATTCGATTTTGTTTGAGCGGAAGTTAAAATGTCGGATATTGTTTTCACCTTCGGTTACTCTGAATGAGATTGTGTAATATATAGATAGTATGCGCTTGGCTAAGAATCTCATAACATTGCCACCCGGAAGTATAACGGACCAACACACAAAACTGTGTGTGACCATGAACTTTTATAGTCTGGTTGATACAGTTTAGTGAGAATCACTCACAAACGCGGATGGCAAAATACAATAACAAAGGCTTGAGTGGCGTCATCTTCGTTCTATATATATATATATATATATATAATATATATATATATATATATATATATATATATATATATATAGGTCAACAGAACTAACATTGGATCGTAGGCGCTTGGCTAAGAAACTCACAACATTGCCATCCGAACGAACAAACACACAATACTGTGCGTAATCATGAACGTTTATAGTCTGGTTAATACAGTTTAGTGAGAAAATCTCATAAACGTGGATGGCAAAAAGCAATAACAAAGGCCTGAATGACGACATCTTCGTTCTATCTCTAGGTGCTCCTTAAAGTCACTTTAGGAGGGAAAATAGAAATAATTAGACTTGATTGCTATAGATAGTTCGAAGATGACGTCACTCTGGTCTTTGTTATTTTTTTTTTTTTTGCCATCCACGTATATGAGTAATGCTCACTGAACTGTATTAACCTGACTATAAACGTTCATGGATACACACAGTTTTGTGTATTGGTCCGTTATACTTCCGGATGGCAATGTTATGAGCTTCTTAGCCAAGCGCATACTATCTATACTTTTACTTTTTTAAAGGGTACACAAATGTGACCCGTCGTCTCAAAACGGTATTATGTCGGAACGAACCAGATGCTTAAAAGCCGAATTAAATGTTAAACTGGTCAAAAAATATAAATTGTTGGTATTGGCACCCTAAAATATGGTATCCAATCTCCTCAGTAAAACATACAAACTCAACACAAGTCTGATAGTTCTGGCTATTAATTCCATTTTCAACATCTTAACCAACCCGAATTAATACCGTTTTGATGCGAAGGGTCACAAATCATCAAAACCCACCAAAAATAAGAATAAAAAGATAATCGCCATCCGCCAGGCTTTTCCCTCCGCCCGCGACGCGATGATAAAAATCCTCCAATTTGGCGGAAAATTCGCCAACCTGGCAACACTGGTGTGTATAATATCGTGTACAGAATCCATTCTAGCCGGCATCGTGTCCCGGCGGTTTAGAATAAGAGACTAAACATTAAATTTAGTGCCAAATATTATTCTTACGTAAATTGGTTGATTAAGAATTTTCTTTTAAATGAATTTTCTTATGACATTGGATATTTTGGGGTCATCCGGTTAAAAAAAAAAAAAAAAAAAAAAAGACAAAAAAAAAACAACAACAACACGTCGACGCGATAGAATAGCACTAACAACAAAATCATCGACAACATAATCAACATCATCAAAATCGACATCAACAACAACATAACAACATAAACAACAACAACAACAACAACATTATCAAAATCAACATCAACAACAATAACAATCTTTGTACCAGTCGTAACACCAACGTCAACACCAAGACATGGAGCGTACGATGTGTTTAGGTAAGATATTTTGCTTTGATGTTTTACCAAGTTTTGTGCGGTTATTATGTGGTCTAGTGGTATGACACTCGCTCTCGGACATGAAGTTCCTGGGCTCGAGCCTCGCTCGGCGCATTGTTAAGTCATTGGAAAAGACTCTTTACTCACATTCTCTCACCTTACTCAGGTGTAAAATAAGAACCCGGCAGTCAAAAGCGTTGTCTCTGTCAGAAAAAAAAATGGTATTATCCCCTAATAGGCGTCATGTCTCGTTATTTATGTTCCGTGTTGCTGTTGGTCAGGGACCCTTTGCAAAGTGCTTTGAGCACGTTTAGTGGATATTGCCCTATACAAAAGCTCACTTTAAAAAAAAAAAGACAGATAGGTAAATGTGACCCTTCGCCTCAAAACGGTATTAAGTGGGGTTGGTTAAGATGTTGAAAATGGATTTTATAGCCAGAAATATCAGACTTGTGTTAAATTTGTACGTTTTATTGAGGAGAATGGATACCATATTTTAGGGTGCTAATACCAACAATTTATATTTTTTGACCAGTTTAACATTTAATTCGGCTTTTTAGCATCTGGTTCGTTCCGACATAATACCTTTTTGAGACGACGGGTCACAAATAGTAAACTTTTACATTGCGCATTATTGTGCTCAAATTATTTCACAGCAAACTGCATGGAATTATGTTTCAATTTCATACAGCAGGTACTTGTCGCCTGTTGGGCGTACTTTTACACTAACAATCTTACAATATCTTTTTGTGGATATACTCGTAGCCGGGAAATCATTCACATCTGAGTCGAGTGAGGTAATGTGTGAATAAAGAAAAAAGTAATACTAAACTGCTCTACGGCTCAGAAACATGGACCTTGAACAAACAAATAGAGAAAAGAATTGAGGCCTTTGAAATGTGGACTTTCCGTCGCCTTGGAAAAATCAGTTGGAAAGAAAAGAAAACAAATCAAGAAGTCTGTGACATCCTTGATATCAGACCGACCCTAATGAAAGTAATAAAAACAAGAAAACTAAGGTATTTTGGACACCTAAGACGCCATCAAACTGTCAACAAGGACATTCTTGAGGGTAGAGTTGAGGGGAAAAGAGGAAGAGGCAGGCCAGCAAGAACTTGGATAGATGATGTGAGGACATGGACAGGATTGTCGACAGCCGAATGCAGTCAGCAAGCCGTCAACAGGGAAGATTGGCGTGTCATTTCAAGTCGACCTCAACCCATGAGATGACACTGGAAGAAGAAGAAACTGCTATAGACTGTGAACTGTAATAAGTAATCTACTACTTTTTAAAAAATATAATACAGTTGGATTCAATAGTCTGATGTCACGTCGCCCAGCCACGGCGGCCATCGTGGTTCTAAACAAAGAAAATCGGCACTTTATATAGAACTTTTATGGAACTTTTATCGAACATTTCATATGTCTTTTGATCAGAATGTGTAAAAGTCAAAACATGGTCAGATTTACAACGTCGTTTTTTTTTCTCCTCTGGATACGCTTTCATGCTCGTCGTAGAAATATTTCATAAGGGCATCCGCCATTGTTCCGATAGTTTAGAGCCAGTTACTAAGTTACCATGCGTCATTACGAGGGAAATGACGTCATGATATTGAAGCGTATTGGGGATCAACATTGTTCCAAACAGCCAATATAGAATTTATGCCATAGAGCACAGAATTACTGGCAAATCAAAAAAAGAGTTTAACTTTCTTACAGATTATATGTGACCCTTCGCCTCAAAACGGTATTAAGTCGGGTTGGTTAAGATGTTGAAAATAAATTTACAGTCAGAAATATCAGACTTGTGTTGAGTTTGTATGTTTTATTGAGGAGAATGGCAACCATATTTTAGGGTGCATGTCAACATTTATATTTTTTGACCAGTTTAACATTTACTTCGGCTTTTTTAGCATCTGGTTCGTTCCGACATAAACCTTTTTGAGACGACGGTCACAAATAGTAAACTTTTACATTGCGCATTATTGTCTCAATTATTTCACAGCAAACTGCATGGAATTATGTTTCAATTTCATACAGCAGGTACTTGTCGCTTTGTGGCGTACTTTACACTAACAATTCTAACAATATCTTTTTGTGGCTATACTCGTAGCCGGAAATCATTCAATCTGAGTCGAGTAGGTAATGTGTGAATAAGAAAAAATATACAAACTGCTTTACGGCTCAGAAACATGGACCTTGAACAAACAATAGAGAAAAGAATTGAGGCTTTGAAATGTGGACTTTCCGTCGCTTGGAAAAATCAGTTGAAAGAAAAGAAACAAATCAAGAAAGTCTGTGAAATCCTTGATATCAACCGACCCTAATGAAAGTAATAAAAACAAGAAAACTAAGGTATTTTGGACACCTAAGACGCCATCAAACTGTCAACAAGGACATTCTTGAGGGTTAGAGTTGAGGGGAAAAGAGGAAGAGGCAGGCCAGCAAGAACTTGGATAGATGATTTGAGGACATGGACAGGATTGTCGACAGCCGAATGCAGTCAGCAAGCCGTCAACAGGGAAGATTGGCGTGCATTTCAAGTCGAACCTCACCATGAGATGACCTGGAAGAAGAAGAAACGCTATAGACTGTGAACTGTAATAAGTAATCTACTATTTTAAAAAATATAATACAGTTTGGATTCAATACTTCTGATGCTACGTCGCCCAGCCACGGCGGCATCGTGGTCTAAACAAGAAAATCGGCACTTTTAATAGAATTTTATGGAACTTTTATCGAAATTTTAATGTCTTTTGATCAGAATGTGTAAAGTCAAAACATTGGTCAGATTTACAACGTCGTTTTTTTTTTCTCCTCTGGATACGCTTTCATGCTCGTCGTAGAAATATTTTCATAAGGGCATCCGCCATTATTCCGATATTTAGAGCCGTTACTAAGTTACCATGGGGTCATTACGAGGGAAATGACGTCATGATATTGAAGGTATTGGGATCACATTTTCCAAACAGCCAATATAGATTTATGCCATAGAGCACAGATAATTGGCAAATCAAAAAAGATTTTAACTTTCTTACAGATTATATTGACCTTGCTCAAAACGGTATTAGTCGGTTGGTTTATGATGTTGAAAATAAATTTACAGTCAGAAATATCAGACTTGTGTTGAGTTTGTATGTTTTATTGAGGAGAATGGCAACCATATTTTAGGGTGCTAATGTCAACAATTTATATTTTTTGACCAGTTTAACATTTAATTCGGCTTTTTAGCATCTGGTTCGTTCCGACATATTACCGTTTTGAGACGACGGGTCACATATCCAAGAAAGTTGCAAACCTTCTTATTTTATTTCGGGCTATTCTATCATCCGTTGACTCCAATCAATAGAGCAGTAAAGTTAGGTGCCCCAAACGTAAACAATAACAAGTTGCTAGTGATTTCCGTTAGGGACCGGAATAATTTACGCACAATATAGGTCTCCCAATTTTGTAGTTTGAGTTGTAGGCAATACACTTTCAGTATTGAAAATATGTTTACATAAAATCTAACAGTTGCAGAAATAATAATATAAGACTAAATTATTCTGAAAATCAGGCTCCGAATAATTCTCGTTTTGTTCACACCAGCGCAATAATTTGCTCTGGTCTAAAAATAGATAGACTGTAACTTTTGATAAATTTTAGAAAATTTTACCTTTTGTTCCATAAAATATCCATATCTAGACATTATTTGATGCATGATCGAGTATTTATGAATATGTGTTTCTTTTGCCACCTAACAGCCAAATTTTAAAGGTTATTTTTTTCTATTATTTACATTGGAACGTGAGCTGTCAAGACAGGAACATGTGGTTTGCCACGTGCTTCTCGACCTTTGTTTACGTTTGGGGCACCTAACTTTACTGCTCTATACGAAGAAAATCTGCTAGGTCGTATCTATTACTCAGTCCTTTTTGAATTCATTGCGAGTATAACTTTTACTGCGTAATTCTAGCAGATCCACAACAAAAATTGATGACGTACTTTTAAACCTCTCTTGATACTTCTCAAGAAATAATTACTCTACTCTTTTCTTTTTTTTAAAATTGGATTGGCAACATTGTACCTTAAAGCCAATGGAATTTTTTTTTTTCATCGAGCACAGAAATACCTGTAAATCTAAAAATGATAAAATTCTGCTAGACCATAATCATTAATCATTTTTTTTGGCAACGAAACAGAGTAATTCTCGATCCTTAATTTGACCTTGGCTCTAGATTATCTGGCCATTTTATATTAAGAGGCAGATTGTCTTTTAGAGATGAAATGGCAGATTGGATTTTACCTGCAAAATTAGCATATTTATTGTATTCGTTTAACTTAAGCTGCATAATTTCAGGTTTAAAAAACATTTCCTCGCGGATTTGAATTATTAAGAGAACAAATCAATTGGGTGAAGTTACTTTATTTATTTGTCCAATCGTAAGACAGCATAGTTTGTCAACAACAAAATATGATTTAGGTCATGGTGGAATTTATTTATTTTATCTATCCAGCTAGAACAAAATTTTGTTTCCATCCATTTTTGTTGTCGTCTGCTAAACATGATTTGACATCATTGTATTCGATTCGGAAATTGTATGTAAGTGTTCTGCGTTTAAATCAAAAAAAAAATTACCATTGCATTTATATTTGTTAGATCGATATTGCATGGGCTATTGCATAAATATGTTTAATTCAGTAAACTGAGTGGAGCAGGCACTTAGACTTATGTATCTATGTAGAGAGGCGAGCCGGGCTCAGGGTTGCCAGATTAATTTCAGGCATTCTGTCAACTGGATTTTAAAAATCTGCCAAATACCACAAAAATCTGCCAAACCGTACTATCTATAGTACCCCCTTTGAAAACTCATCAGTTTTGTTAAACAAAAAATTCTCAAGGCCGATGTCATAATTTTTTTTTTCATTTTCCAAGTTTAAAAAAATCACTAATACATAAAAATTGCCATGGAAAACGTGGAGTAGACCTATACATTCATTCCTAGGCCACGGAAAATAAAATCTGCCAAATATCTGCCAAACTGCCAAACCGATCTTTCTCTGCCAGAGGACTTCAAATTCTGCCAAAAAAAAGGACATTTGGCAGAAAATAATCCAAATTGGCAACCCTGGCCGGGGTTACAAATACTTAACTTCTTTATCCTTACCAATCATTCGTTTGGACAATTTTTTTTTTAAACTTACCGCTTACCATCAAAAGCAGTTTAGATTTGAAGATGCATTTGTTTTCTATCAAAAAACATTCGGTACTGGACAATCCTTGATGAATTTCAAAAGTTGTGTTTGAAATTATATCCTAAATTTTTTCATGATTCATTCCTCGCGAAATCGTGTGGGTTTACGCCTGTTTTAATGGTGCTGTTGCAAAACAAAAAAAAAACAAAGGTTTTTTTTAAAAGTTTATTGAGAAAAAGAAAGAGACGGAAAAAGTGTCCCTAGATAGGTATGCAATTTGGTGCATAAGTGCAGTAAAAATTGGTGCTCAAAATTAGTTCGTAGCGGATGCGAGACTCTGTGTGTGTGTGTGTGTGTGTGCGTGTGTGCGTGTGTGTGTATGTTTGAGTGTGTGTGTGTGTGTGTCTTTTTTTTTTGGAACTGTGTTTCCAGTCCACCAGTGGACCTCTTTTGATGAAAGAAGACTTGGTGTTAGGTCAAAGATCGAATTTCGCCGCAAAAAGGTTGCATTGCTACTGGGTTTGCTTCCCCCCCCCCCTCCTTTTTTTCAACTTAGTATTGTTGATTGTTATTTCCTTTTTTATGATGAGCAAGTCTGTAGGAGTCTCGCAGGATGCAGGAGTACTGCAATTAACCCTTTGTCAGTGACTCTGATTTTTTTGTTTTCAAATAATAGTCTCCATTTATATTAATAATAACTCAGAAAGAAAAAAGCGTTTCCACCATAAGAGCAGTAAGAATATTGATAAAAAGCGCTTTGAGCACGTTGGGTGGATATTAATAGCCCTATATAAAAGCTCAAGTTTTTAAATTGTATTTTGTTTTTTGTCTTTTGATGAAAACGGTAAGATTTTATTTTTGGTCTAAGTAAGATTGATTATCGCCTTTAAAAGGTTAAGTTGCTTTGTTTTTTCAGGGTTTTTTTTTGTTTTGTTTTTCAAATGCGAATACGCTGCTTCTTCTTTTTTTTTCCTCAACTGGCAAGCTATCACTGTACTTACCCGCATGGCTTGCACACACAAAAGGATACATCTAGGTCACAAAACCTGACATCCAGGTCACAAAATCAGACAACTAGGCCACACATCAAGACATCTCTGTATCGTTTGTTCCAAGATAGCAAAACAAACCAGACGTCTTGGTGTTCGAAAGAGCTTTCCATAAAATATTTGGTATTTGCAAGACCCCTAGAAACCAATTCCTTATACAGCTCTTGTGCACGATTACTTATGACCTTGATTTCTTTCGTACCCACCCCCAAAATCCCACTTATTGTGTGTTATAGGCAGAACATAATAAATAGCTGGGCTGCCACATGCGTGACTAAATTGGCCAAAGAGAGGCATTAGACACCCATTACCCGATGTTTTGGTTTTTAATCCTAGCCTAGTGAGAGAGAAAAACAAAAAAAAAACAATCATACATGTATCTGCAAACAGCAGAACGTTTTCATTTTACAATGAGATGGGAAGGGGAAGGGATAACACTATGACAAGAGAGAGAGAGAGAGAGAGAGAGAGAGAGAGAGAGAGAGAGAGAGATATGGGCGGGGGGATGGGGGGATAGTAAGGGTGAATGGGTAAAGATGAAAGAAACAATGGTTGCCTGATGACGTAGATCAAAGGATTGTTACAGCGGTGTTCACGGAGCGTACTTCGTGAAATTTTAACCTTTTACAGTGACACTGATTTTTTTCTCCAGATTGCTTATGCAGAATAAATCGTTTCCACCAAGAGAGCAGTGGTAAGAGTATATTTCGACTCGGGCTTCAATTAAACCATAAATTGCAAAGCTTGTCTTTTAATGATAACATTAAGACTAAGATCTGGAGTTTGGGGAGTGTAAGATGGAATCTCGCCATTAATGGTTAAAATTGTTTTGATTTTTTTTAATAACACACACACACACACGCACACACACACACACTTACGAGCGCGCGCGGTCGCGACAGCGAGGACCATCTATTGCTTGTGTTGCAACGGTAAACCAGTTTAACGTGTACGTAGATCCTGAGGCTAGATGCCCCGTTACCGTGTACGTAGGCACTCCCAAAAAAAAAAAAAAATAAATAAATAAATAAACTGTGTTTTCAGTCCACCAGTGGACTGAAAACACAGCTGTGTATTCAGTCCACCGGAAATAAAAATATTTAAAAAGGACCAAATATCGTCGATATTTATCTCAATATTGACCACATTGATACTGAGCCTATTGTAGGTTAGGCATCATCAAAAATGGACAGGCATAAAATTTATGGCAATTTGACGGCTCGATATTATTATTTACAGCGTTTTATTTACTCTCGGAAAGTCTTGATGAGAGTTGCTCGAAATCGGGAGCCCGAGATTCTTACCGTGGCTGTTAGATAGCCATTGGCCTGACCGATCTGGCCAAAATTGGCCACACAGAGAATAATGTTTCTATAATTTATCAAAACCGATGATTTTTTCCAAAGAGATCAGAGTTTTGGTATTGTTTGCCCAAGGAAGATTCTATTTGGCCACTTTTCACATCGATCACTGGCCTCGAACTTACCTGTGCCCCCCCCCTCCTCCCCCCCCCCTGCCCTGTGCTGTCTTGACTTAGTCTTCTTCCAACGTCTCTTTCTTTCACAATCATTCCTAGTCCTTTGGCTTGTAGAGCTAGTATATTGTTCATTGTCTATCATGTCTTGTAAAACTAGACTTTTTTTTAATGGTATCCCATTTCTTCCTTTCTACTAGCCCGATCTCTCTCTATCTATCTCTAATCTCTCTTTCTCTCTCTCTCTCTCCCTCTCTCTCTCTCTCTTTCTTTCTCTCTCTATCTCTCTCTCTCTCTCTTTCTTTCTCTCTCTCTCTCTCTCTCTCTCTCTCTCTCTCTCTCTCTCTCTGACGCTCCCTCAGACATATTCAAGACCCAATAACTATAAAGTTGTTCTGTTAACTTTTTGTTTTCCTTTTTTTTTTGTTCGTTTTTCTCCTGGCTCATATTGTTACGTACAAGGAATGCACAAGGCAATAAATTTTGACGTCTCGTTCTAAATTAAAATAATAATATTAAAAGTGAGTAAAAGTAAATAAATAAGAAAAATGTTAAATGTCGTTCAAACTTCTTAAGTCACCAGGAATGGTGTCAATGTGTTGAAGTTGAAAATTGAGAATTTTTTGACTGGTATCCTATTTCTTCCTTTCTACTAGCCCTATCTATCTCTCTCTATCTCTCTCTCTAATCTCTCCCACACCACCCCCACCCTCTCTCTCTCTCTCTCTCTCTCTCTCTCTCTCTCTCTCTCTCTCTCTCTCTCTCTCTCTCTCCCTCTCTCTCTCTCTCTGATGATCCCTCAAACATATCCAAGACCCTATAACTATAAAGTTGTTCTCTTAACATTTTTTTTGTTTTGTTTTTTTTTTCTTTTTTTTTCTTTTTTTTTTTATTTTGTTTGTTTGTTTTTGTTTCGTTTTTCAACCGACTCGTATTGTTACGTACAAGGAAAGCACAAGGCAATAAATTTTGACGTCTCACTGTGTTCTAAATCAAAATAATAATACTAAAAGTAAGTACAAGTAAATAAATATCAAATATAAAAAATGTTAAAATGTCGTTCAAACTTTCCAAGTCACTAGAAATGGTGTCATAGTGCTGAAGTTGAAAATTAAGAATTTGTTTGCCAAGGTGCCAAAAAAAATGAAAAAAAAGAAAGAAAGAAAGACAATATTATGCCTAGAAAGGAACTTGAACACCTAACCCACCCCACCCCAATTAGTTACGCTATGCTAAATCAGCTAAGATAAGGATGAATACCTGGCAAGTTGTGGAAAAATACCTGGTAAACCCGCCCGGGGGAGACAAAGAAAAACACTCATAGACCAACTGAAGGGCTTCACCAACCTAACAATCCAAGAGCTGTTTGAAAAAGCAAGAGACGGGGAGGAATGGAGAGAGATAATTCATGCAGTATCCGAAGCCTGGACCAGGCATGGAACCTAGAAGAAGAAGAAGAAATCAGCTGGCCACCTCGCCTTCTGGTCAAACAGTTTAGCCCGTATAATTATAATCTCTTCCGGTGGACTGAATACACAGCTGTGTATTCAGTCCTCTGGAGTAGAACGGGACATGATGCCTGTTAGGAGATATTACAATTTTTTTCGGACAAACACAACGCTGTTAACGGCCAGGTACTCATTTTACACCTGAGTACGGTGAGAGAAAGTGAGTAAAGAGCCTTTTCCAAGGGCTCAACTATGTGCCGAGAGCGAGGCTCGAACTCAGGACCTTCCCATCCGAAAGCGAGTGTCATACCACTATACCACAAATACCATCATTCTGAGATCAGAAGATCACTTGCACAAGGCATGTATCCAATTCCCCAGAAGAGTGGTTTTACACTTCCATTGAAATAGGAACCAGATTTTTTACATCACAGTTTTCTTCCAATTCTTTTTGATTCAACTAAGTGACGAAGTCAGTATCAAACACTTCTTGTAATACAGCTGTCTCGGAAGAAGGGGGTTATGAATGGGAAATAACTCCGCAATTGTTATGGTGTGTGTGTAGTAACGACAGGGTTATGTCCCATGCATTGTTATCTCGTCTTGATGAGTGAGAGCCGAGTGAGAGCCCCAGTTTATTCTTATGTAACTCTCTCTCTCTCTCTCTCTCTCTCTCTCTCTCTCTCTCTCTATATATATATATATATATATATATATATATATATATATATATATATATATATAATTTTAAAGTTGGTCAAAAATATAAATTGTTGGCATTAACAACCTAAAAGATAGTTTCCATTCTCCTCAATAAATCGTATAAACTCAACGGAAGTCTGATATTTCTGGCTATAAATTCAATTTTCAACATCTCAAACAACCTGACTGAATACCGTTTTGAGGTGAAGGGTCACATTTGTTACAGCACAATATATTTTTTTTTTAATTCAGGTTTATTGTGTACATCACAAACTTTGAATAATAATCCCCGTTTAATTAATAAGAACATAAAGTTGTTTTGTAGAGAGCTTGTTTGAGTTTAAAAATCAAGTTTTTGGCTTGGTAATCCTGCCATTTTGGGAAAATACTGAAAATCATCGGTAAGAAGAGAGTTAACTCTCTCCTTACCAGTCATTTTCATGATTTTCCCCAAAACTTCACACCCAACTAACACAAAAATACATTTTATCACTCAAACACAATAGCAGTAAAGTTCTTGCGATAAAAACTTTCTTTAGCAAAGCATGTTCTATTACAGACTGTTCATTATCTTTAAATGGTATGATGTACAAGAGAGATTTGATTAAGAAAAATGTTGGTTGTATCGTAACGAATGTGACGATTTTCCTATAGTTGGTAAGGAGAGAGTTAAAACTTAAAAACACAAAGCACAGTTAGTTTTAAAATGTCTCTAATTCCAATTTGTTACAGTGAGACTGTTCTGTTTGGTTGTCGCACTGGTTGTCTGCCAAGCTGGTAAGTTTACGATAGTCAATTATATCATAGATCTTTATATGTGACCTGTCGTCTCAAAACAGTATTATGTCGGAAGGAACCAGATGCTTAAAAGCCGAATTAAATGTTAAACTGGTCAAAAAATATAAATTGTTGGTATAGGCACCCTAAAATATGGCATCCATTCTCCTCGATAAAACATACAAACTCAACACGAGTCTGATATTTCTGGCTATAAATTCCATTTCCAACATCTTAACCAACCCGACTTAATACCGATTTGAGGCGAAGGGTCACATATTATTATTAATTACGCCCTTTCGATACGGCACCATTAGATCCTGTCACCTAGTCATTCCATGAAGGAATATAGATAATCCATCAAACAGGATGTTTGATGTCAACAGGAATCACAAATGTTGTCCCAGTGAGATCCCGTCACCAGGCATTCCATGAAGGAATATAGATAATCCATCAAACAGGATGTCTGATGTCAACAGGAATCACAAATGTTGTCCCAGTGAGCAAATTGGGGGTTAATAATTTAGCTAAATGTAAAATAATAACAAAAGTACCTGAAGCGGAGCTCGAAACTTGGTCCTTCCAGGTCACAGTACTCTCAGTGGTGGGCAGGGAGGTACTTACTGTGTCTTCTGTGTAGTAGTAGTAGTAGTAGTAGTAGTAGTAGTAGTAGTAGTAGTAGTAGTAGTAGTAGTAGTAGTAGTAGTAGTGGTAGTAGTAGTAGTAGTGGTGATAGTAGTAGTAGTGGTAATAGTAGTAAGTAGTAGTAGTAGTAGTAGTAGTAGTAGTAGTAGTAGTAGTAGTAGTAGTAGTAGTAGTAGTAGTAGTAGTAGTAGTAGTAGTAGTAGTGATAGATGTAGTAGTAATAGTACTAGTAGTAGTAGTAGTAGTAGTAGTAGTAGTAGTAGTAGTAGTAGTAGTAGTAGTAGTAGTAGTAGTAGTAGTAGTAATAGTAGTAGTAGTTGTTGTTGTCGTTATTATTGTTGTTGTTAGTATTGCTGTTGTAGTAGTATTTGTTGCTATTGTTGTTGTTATTATTGTTTTTGTTGTTGTATTAATAATAATAATAATAATAATAATAATAATAATAATAATAATAATAATAATAATAATAATAATAATAATAATAATAATAATAATAATAAAAAATAATAATAATAATAATAATAATAATAATAATAATAATAAATAATAATAATAATAATAATAATAATAATAATAATAATAATAATAATAATAATAATAATAATAATAATAATAATAATAATACTTTATTGCATCCCAAAAAGGAAATTTTTTGTACAGACGTGTTATGATTTACACAATA